>NC_141570.1:3600000-4120000 GCF_036417535.1 Chlamydotis macqueenii | reverse complement strand
CAAGGGCACGCAATGCCTTCCCATTCTCCACAAGTCAGGAAGGAAAATACCCAGTTTTCAAGCCATTGCAGCTACTTCTGACCAGATTAGGAACGCTCGCAGTAATAACACTAGCCACAACAAACCACGTGCTACATTTCTGGAGATCCACAAACAAAACGGAGATGTTCAACGGCAGCCTCTCACCTGAGATCTCTCAAACACTTGCAGTGCTTCAGCATGTCCATCAGAGCAGACATATAGACCACTTTCCCCATCATGCCCAGGTTGGCCAACGAAAGAGTCCGCAAATGCTGGCACTGCAATCCGATGTTAACAAGCCCAGAGCCAGTAAGAATATTTGGCAGTTGTGCTAAGGTGAGGCTCTGCAAGTAAGTCAACTGGCTAATGGCAGCCACCTCTGAATCCCCCACGCTTTGTGCCCGCACACAAGGAGGCAATGAGTTCCGAATTGCTGGCTCGTTGCGGGGCATGGCAGAGGAAAAACTGGACCCAATTATTTCCAAGGTTTCCAAAAATCGGAGGCTTCCCATCAGAGCCCAGAACACTGAAGACTCAATCTTCTGATTTGCCTGGTCCGCTAAGTTCCTCGGATATGTCTGTATCCCAATCCGAACCTTCCTTCCAAATGCTTGCGGCACCAAATTAGACGCTGTGGGAGGCTTTTCCACAGTTGCAGCAACATCTGTGATGGAGCAAACCGGTAGCGCTAACGACAGCAGGTGCTTTAGCCTGGACAGAAGCTGGCACAAGTGATTCCCTATGCTTTCTGAGCTGTGATGGTGAGCTGCAGAGAGGTTGAGGTGCCTCAGGTTGCAGCAAGACGCTACCAGGCTTTCCAGAATGCTACTGTCAATGTCATCTTCTGCTTTCCGAAACAAGGACTCTGGAGCCAGACAGTGAACGCAGCCACTGAGATTCAAACTGGTCAAGCTTTTAAGATCTTTCCCACCATTAATAACCCTCTGGATCAGGTGACCACCAGATAAGGTGCATCGGCTAAAGCTGAAGTAGAAAGGGTTGTTGAACTTCAAGTGTTGCAGGAGCCCAGAGCCATTAATCCAGGCTTTGGGCAATTGTAAAGCATCCAGACGTACATTTCGAGCCATAGAGTCCAGGAGGTTTTTAGTGGCTCCCGTCTCCGCAAAGCTACCAGGGGCAGAAATAAGGAAGGCGTGAAGGTTCTCAGGTGTCCGATCACTTAGCACTGCCAAGTACAGCCTCACCACCTCCTGATTAACGTAGCCAGGAGCCAGCCTGGCATAGAAGACGCGGAGGTTCTGGTAATGGGGCACATTGCTCTCACCTACCATTAGCTGCCCAGACAGCAAAAAACCTTCTCGCGAGCGATCAAGGATCTCAAAATAAAGCAGCAGTTTCTCAAGGCTAGTGCAGCAGGGAACGACACCGTATGACGGCGTGTAAAGGGTTTGCTTCAATTCCGAGACGCGGCTAAGAGTGGCTTTACACTCGCTGCTTAGCTGACTGGCATCGAAACCCGGATTTACGTCTATGGCCAGGGAGCGCAGGTGCTGGAGCGTGGACAGCATCTTTGAGAGACGGAGAGAGGTGATGTGGCACCCAGACAAGTTCAGTTTTACCAGGTTCTTGCATCGTGTTACGTGATCAATAGTGGAGCTGGGCAGCCAATAGCACCCAGCCATGTTCAGCTGGTAAATCTCTTTTCCGATATCCCTCATCAGTTGCTTCACTTTGTCTTTGTT
The DNA here is from genome assembly GCF_036417535.1 of Chlamydotis macqueenii. Lineage (NCBI taxonomy): Eukaryota > Metazoa > Chordata > Aves > Otidiformes > Otididae > Chlamydotis > Chlamydotis macqueenii. The sequence goes on along the minus strand of NC_141570.1, from coordinate 4,118,276 downwards.
TACCTGTACTCAAACAAAACCAGATTCAATGAGATATACGGCAACAGCGTGTACTGACTCAGTTTCCCATCTGAAGATGGGGTAAGAGTGGCTAGCACTTAGATTACATCGCTCATCCAAATATCTCAGGATGCCAGCACAGTTTAAGAATTATTATACTGCTAGTTGCTGGCTTAGCCTGCCATGCTTTGGACTCTTAAGATTACACTTCCTTTAGCTTCTTAGTCTGTGCAGTTCTGCATTACTGACTGCGAGCCCAAATCTGTTCAGCAGCTGCTGCTGGAATGGAGGATCATCTCCATTTTCTAACAGCAAAGCTATTTCAGCAGAACTAGCTATCTACAGAACCTCAAATTGAAAGAAGAATGTTTCCATTCTTATTCATCCAGCTTCCTCTTTTGGAAATGAGTCAAAGAGGCTTCCCCTTGCCTGCGCTTGGTGATACAGTCCTCATAAAACATATCACCCTTCATTACCGAGCTTTATTTTTGTTATAACACATATACAATTTCTGGCTTAGCTGACTGCATGCCTGACAGCAATACGCATAAGACTTTTTTTTGCACAGAAACATGGAAAATGAATTTTGAGAAAATGATAACTTTACACAACCACAGCTACAAATCGAAAGTCACGTTCACTTTCATTTTAGCTTCCAGAAACATAGAGAAGATAGTTATATAAAATACCGTCAGTGAAAACTAAGGGAGCATAGAGCTGTTCTAACAAAGCATTCTGGAAAACAAATGCTTTTATAAAACAGTTTATTGTTTATTTGATTTCAGAGTTCAAGAGCAGTTCATTTATGCACACATTGGACAGTTCTACTTCTTGGCATTTTTTCAGAAGTCATATTTGTCTTCACAGCTAACAGAAGAAGCAAGCTACTCTCCCCACCTTATAGTCCTTCTGAAGTAAAACTGTATGGGTTAGACTCTTGTCAAGGCAAAGCGTTGCGAGTTTCCTGCAGGTTCTCCTGACGTTCAGGACAAGGTCTGTGCAAGGGACGTAGCTGAGGATGTGCAAAAGGATCTCATCTGAGAATTCCATCAAGTTCACGCCATTACTTTCCTCCTCACTCTCCCCACTTACGATCTCCTGGGGGGGGAAAAAAAAAAAAAGAAAAAAAGAAAAGCTACTAGATCAGAACCTTCAGCAAAGCTTGTGAGAAAACAGATACCCCAAGAATCATAAAGATTTATAAAAAGTAAGACAAAACAGAAATGCTTGCATCTTTAAGTACTTCCATCTGCATGAAGAAACCAAAAGCTTTCCCTTAGAAGACAGTATGGATGTAGTACAAAACTTCACACAAAGCCACAGTACCTTCACTCAACTCGTTCGCTGTTGGCTACATTAGAATGAGGAAGAAAAAAAATTTACGTTAATTCCACATTTGCCACTTACTTTGCAATTGAAAAGTGACTGTCCCTGATTCTAAATATAATGCTGCAGTCTCTTTCTACATCTTCCCTTTAAGTAAGTGACATCCATTTTAGCAACCTTAAGAGTTACATAACTAAATATATATATATGTATATACACATATATATGTACACACACACACAAACCCAAAATTGCAGTCCAGCATCTGATCACCCACAGTTCTTCTGCAACATGCCTGCACCTTAACCACATTAAGCCACAGGACCGATAGCTGGGCTCCAAAGGGGACATGAGAGCCCCTTTGTTCCTCCGCCCCAACCTGCCTTCCTCTGACAGTGGGGTGACAAGAGGCACCCCAGCAACGACCCCCCAAACCCACCGGGACTGCCTGACAAGAACGTGACGGGGTGCACGCTGCCTTGTGCGGCGCAAGGACAGGACGTGGCCCCCAGCGCACCCCACCACGATGATGGCGGTTTGGGGGGGCGGCTGAGACTTTAAGCACCATCTTTAATAAAGCTCAAATTGGCATTAATGCCATTGCATCCCCTCAAGAGATGGGAGGAGCTGGTCCCCCCTCACAGCCCCTGTAAACCCCACACACACACACCCAAAGGAAGGTGATTTCGGCGCCCGCAGCCAGCCCCGTTAGACGGCGGCAGGCCCGCTTCAGGAACCGGCTCCCCGGGGCCTCCCCACGCCGCCGGGCAGCCCAGGTCGAGCCCCGCGAGGACCCGCACCTCCCGGCCCCACCGCCGCCATTTGAGCCCCCTCCAGCCCCTCTCGCTTCGCCCCCATCCCTGAGGGGGGGGCCGGCTTCCCCCAACCCCAGCCCAGGGAGACTGGGCGGAGGACGAGCCCCGCTACATCCCCGGTTAACGGCCCTCCGAGGGGCCGGAGCGGAGGGGGAAGCGGAGGGCGGGAAGAGCCCCCTCCCGTCCCGGCTCACCTCTCCAGAGCGGAACATGGCAGCGGCCGCGCGGTCCTGCCGCCGCCGCCGCCGCCTCCACCTTTCCCGAGCACCGCTCAAAACGGCCGCGTCCCGGCCTGGCTCCCCGCCGGCCCGGCCGCTGCACAGTTCTTCCGGCGCTGCCATGACCCGGCTTCCGCGGGTCGCCACACCCCCGCCTCCCCGCCGCGCCCCTCGGCCACCCCGCGCCGCCATCTTGAGCGTGGCCCGGCGTGCGGCGGGAAGCAGGGGAGGTGCCGGGTGTTCTTCGGCGCCATCTTGAGAGCGGCGCCGCCATGATGGGAGTGGCGGGTCCATGTTGGGGCGTTCTGCCGTTCCTTCATGGTTCCGCTGTCTCAGAGCGCTTTCACCCTGAGGGCAGCAGCTCTCTCCGGAGGCGAAATCCGAATTGCTTAGCGGGCAGCAGCCAGGCTCCCTTGCCTCTGCCCCAAGGCCAGCAGTGTTGGGGTGTCAGGGATGGCAGGAGCCAGACGAGCAGCCGCTCGGCCTCCTCCACCCTTAGCAGCTCCCGGCCATGGGCCCTCTGCCACCCCAGCAGCTGACTCACGCCGGGCCCACACCCCAGGAAGCCCTGACTCAGCTCCGAAAATGTAAAGCACCCTGGTTTCCCAGGGAGGTGGCAGAGCATTTGGGAGAATAATCCTCTCCCAGTTCATGCTGTGGGCTGGAAGCAGCCAGAGTGTGGACATGAGAGACAGGACACCCATAGCACCATCCGTGAACAGGCTGGTGCTAAAAAGGGGGCTACAGGGACCACCCCTTCCTCCCAGGAAAACTCCAAATAAAAACCCATCAGCTTCAGGTGTACTGGTCATCTACACAGCAATCATCAACCTGGCCTCTAACTAGGCTAAATACTCTAACTTTGGCCGCAGGTGTGAGGTATGATCCTTTGCTTTGCTGATGCAGGGAGGGTCGTGCAGAAGCCATCCAGGGCCACTGAGCGCAGCCATTGTATAAAGCAACGTCCAAGGGGAGCAGCTGGCTCAGCACTGTTACTCCTTATCCCAAATCTCAAGTACAGACAAGACCGGAGCGCTGGAATTTCCAGTTACATGTACGCTTCGGAAATTTTGTCATAGAAAATGTGTCTTAAAGATGACCCACAAAGGAAGATGAATAGGTTGCTGCTTTCTTCCTGCCTGACTGTTGCCATTTAAGGCCACATATTAGATTAGAGGTAAATTGGGGTTTCCACTTAGAAATATCAAGTGCTCAAGTCTTGATTACCTATTTTGCTTCTAGGCCTGTGAGAAGGCTCTGGAGTTAAAGAGCCCTTAGCCCTTAAATGAGGGAGAGCCTCAGTAAGAGAATCTGTACCTGCTTTGTTTGTCATGTGTTTCACCTAAATAGAAGGTAATGACAAATTAAATCTGGAGGCCCTTCAGTCAAGACTGACTTGTTTGACATCTGGGAAAAATACCGACCTACCATATTTGTAGTCATCAAGGAAAGCAGAGACCTGGGTGGAGAAGACCTGCATTTCCAATGCAAATGGTAAATAAAATCATCAGCAGGGCCCGTAAGCACAGTAAAAGCCCTGCCCAGAGAGCCAGATCGGCTGGAGCAGCCTGCATTAGGACTAGCCACGAGTTCCCTCCAGCCCTGGGCTGTACATGGAGCAGACATCAGTTGACAACCCTGAATAAGAGCTGGGAACAGAGACAGATATAAACCTCCCAAGGAGACACCAGGCTCGCAGCAGTTTGTAAGAGGAGGTGCACTTGGCCCCATGGTCCACCAAATAAATGAGCAATGTGGCGGTGTAGATAAGACGTGGAGGTTGAATGCAAGGCAGCAGCAAGACATCAGATGGGCGGTAAAAGAGGAAGGAAACGAACAGCTACAACGAACTCTGGCATTTTTCTTGATGGGCACTGGGAGGTGGCCAGACGGTGAGAAGATAAACCCTCTGTGCTGCGCCTCTCTTCAGGAACGCTCTTGGTGTGGGCACTTGGGAGCCTGCTGTGAAGATGGGTTCAGTTCAGGGCTGGGCCATGTCAGGGCAGACTTTAATCATCTTATGACTAGTACACAGTTTTCTTAGCCCAAAGAAGGCAGGCACATACCATGCTGTCCCGGTCCAGAAGGGCAAACAAACAAATTATTGCTAGTATCAAGATATTTTGCTCTGTGTAAGACAAAATCTCTTAACTGTTCAAGGCCAGACTGACCTGGGCATTTTATGGTTTTCCCTCTGGTAAGTCTCAGGTCATTTCTCTCCTCTGATTCTTCTCAAGACTGATACAGTCTGGACATCTCATCTTTTTGTCAGCATGACTAAAGCCCCGCTGGACTACAGTTGCTACAGCACTTGGTAAGCTTGGGTGAACTGCTAGCCCCACTTCTGTAAGTGATTTTCAATACTTGATATGGTTTAATAACATAAGGCCGGCTAAAGTAGATTACAGATGGGTATAATACAAGTCAGGGCAGGCTCCAGGTCAGCAATCCCTCTGCAAAGACCGGCTTCAAAGAGCAGGACTCCTCCTGCCCCAAGCGCAGCCGATACCCACAGTCCCATCCCTGAACCGGTACCTCGGAAAGCCCATTTTCTGAAGCTGACGCTTTGCACCCTTGGAGGGGACTTCTGCGAGGAGGCCGGTTTTGTTTGAATGCTCTGGGATTTCCTGGGACTTTTGCATGCAGCCAGCTGGCACCTCTCCTGAAGCAGCATACGCACGCTAACGAGAAAATGGGGCCCTCCCCACCCCAGCCAGGGACCGTTTCTGGTCAACATTCCCTGACACAGCTAAGAGACAATGAGGCCCTTCAGGGATAAATCCCAAGAGCCGCAACCATCTCCTTTGCCAAGGACATCACTAATTCCTGGCGGTGGCTTGATTCCATAAGCGGCTCAGCAAGGTGACTTTCCAGGTCACCAGCTAATTGCAGGTGAAGTGCCAGTGACTGTCTCCAGCAGGAGCGAAAGTTAGGAGCTCAGGGGGAAGAAAGGGCGTAAAACGTGTTTGCTCAGCTCCCTTTAGCTGAGCCAGCTCCCCTGGGGCAGCTAAAGGGAGTGAGAAAGTGCTGGGTGGCTTGCAAGGATCTACGGCTGCGTCCCGCCATCTCTGCAGCCTGAGAAATCCTGGTAGGTCACTGCCGCTGAGCCAGAGCGGGGGGACGCTGGCCCATGGGTGACCGTTTTAAGCCTCCTGGTCCTCCCACAACCCCTGGCTATTTGTTGCTGGAGAAGAGGAGGTGGTAGCCAGGGGATTGCTTATTCTCTAGACATCTTCTCCTTTGAGTCTTGCCCATTGCTGGTGGCTTCAAGAGCCAGGAGATGGCTAAACCAACTCCTCTACTGCCCTTCCTGTTGACAGGCCCCTCGGCATTTCCCCATTTCTGTGAAACAGCGAGAGGTGAACCGAGCCCGCCGAAACACGATGATGGAGAAATTGTGGTTAGAAAAAAAAAATCCCCCCTTTTCCAGCGCCTGGCGTTCCTGAGAGGAAACCACCCCAAGCTCCCCCCTGCTCGCTGGAGTCGGGAGCAGTGAGTAATGCTCACAGGCTTCCCTGCCCGGCACCACATTCTTTTCTCCAGCATGTAATGGCCCAGAGGAGGAATAAACCGAGCCTTGCTGGAGCAGCCTGCAGAGTAGCTGTGCACACCATGGCCTCACGCCGGAGAGGCTTGGGAAGGGTTGTGAAAGACTCAGCCTCATTTTGGTGGGGGGCTGGCTGCCTGGAGCAGCAAGGGAGATAGGAAGAAAGGCGAAAATACACCCTGTAAAGTGTTAACTAATAGAAAGCTTTGCCTGCTGTGCTCTGGAGCGTGAAAACCAGCCCAGCTCCCCTGCGCCCAGCAGCTCTGCACCAGCCCATGGCTCGCCCTCTCCCTGTGCCCACACCTCTGCCCGCCTCAGCTGCTTTCAGCCTCTGGCGTTTTGCGGCTCTGGTTTCTCCCTCACCGTCACCATCACCTTTTCTATTCTTTGTGTCTCAACACATTTTTCCACAGCAATTGGTGGCCATTTCAGGAGCGCTGACGGCAGGAGAGCAGACTCACGGACTGGCGCCCCATTTCCCTATTGCCATCATCTCATCTTGCCTCCCGGCCTTTTTCCTGCCCCGCTCCCACCAGCTCCCTCCCTCCTGCCATTGCCTCCTCCTCACCCCATTTCCCCAAGACCTCAGGTTATAAGCCCAGTTTAGGCCTTGCTCCAACCTGTTTCACCTCCCCTCTTGCAAACTGATGCTTCCAGCAACTCATCTGCCCAGCCCAGTGTCTGCACCTACAGCCTTGCCAGGCCCCTAGAGCAGCCGGGAGGGAGGCTGGGGAGATGAAGGGCAGAAACCAGCAGGTCCACCCTGAACACAGTGTGATGCTGGAGCAGGATCAGGCCAGGCAGAGGATTAAAGAGCCAATGGAGCCTGTTCCCTGCCTTTCATCTGCTGAGCGTGACACAATCCCAGCCATTAGCCCTTCAAAGACAGGCAGGTTGGAGGAGCCTTGGGAAGCCAGCACACCTGTGAGCGAAGCTGCAAGGTCTGGTCTGCCTGAGTTGGCAATGCGCAGTGGCGTCACCTCACTTCGCTCTCCCTGGTCCCTGACCCGACAGCCTGGTCCTCTGTGTCTCCTTCCTTCCTTCCTTCCACAGCAGTGCCTCCAGCTCCTGGGAGTCTCATCTGCCAGCACAGCTTTGCGAGGGTCCCTGCTGTGACTGCTCCTTTTCACAGGACTGGAGAACTCAGTCCATCAAACAAGGCTGAAGCTTCACAGGAGATTCAGAAGCCCAGAGGATGGGGACAGAGCCAAGAAGCCCTGCAAACCTCCCTGGAAGCAGCTGGGCTAGAAGCAGGTATCTGCACTGCCCACAGGAGTCCTGGTGTCACTCCCCATGCAAAATCGTCCTCCCTCCCCACACCCTTTTCCCAGCCCCACCCCTGCCCAACCATGTGCAACAGTGGCCCCGCTCTCTGAAGTCAGTTTTTTCCACTCCACAAAAGACTTTCTCTTGCCTTCATCTGAAAGCTGCTCCACCCAGCCAGCCGTTTGGCAGAGCATGAGCCTCCCAGCCTGAACTTCCCTCGCAGAGTTAATCAGGAGCAGGACAGACCAGCTCAGGCACCCGCTGCAGGGAGAAGAGGGGACACTGTGTCCTATAGGCCATGGGGTGCTGCAGACCAGCCAAAGGAGCCCTGGCCAGGGGAGAAGCCAGCTCCTTTGGCATGTTTATGGTACCACTGCACCTGCTTCCCAGCTAGCCACACTGTGCTGCTAAGGAGACACAGGGCAGCACTTCAGAAGGTGCAGCTGGATCCCCACCAAGCCCAGCTCCTCCAGCAGCTCCCTTTCACACCCTGGCAGTATCTGGGGAGCTCCAGCCCAGGGCAGCCTTGGAGATCTGCTCCACTCTTCTCCACCGTATCACCACAAGCCATCTGGCTTGTGCACCAGACAGCCCACAGCACCAGCACCCACCCCCCAGCAGATAGGGGACCTCTGCAGCCTGGCCAGGCTCTATCACAGCGCACAGTAACTGTCAAAAAGTGGCATGGAAGAAAGAAAACGAACGATCAACACCAGTCAAGCCTCTATGGTGTGCACTTTTATTTGAACTGGTCTTAAGTCAGTGTACAGGTAGCCCCTCCCTCCCCCACATACTGGCACCGCTTCTCCTAGACCCTGCGGGGGACTGTAAAGCCTTCATTCACATCTATCACTGGGGAACACAGCCCGCTTGCTTGACAAATCGAAGAGAAAAAGGATCAAGTGTGTTTTGTTTTTAAGGCGGAAAGATACAAAAAGACACTTGTTGGGTTACATAATTTACAGACAAGCAATTTTAACCTAACACCAGTAACTGGCATCGGCTCCCTCAGAGCTGGGCTGCTGCCTTCACAGAGGCGAGTAACTTCCTGTAACAATGCATTATAACAATATTTGGAATGACTATTAAAAAAAGAAACAAATGTACAATCAAAGTCCTCAGATGCATTGTAGAACTTTGGGGGCGTTCGCTCCAACATGTTTCATTTTAAGACTGCTGCTGACACCTTCACCGTTCCAGTTTTTTAATCCTGAGTCAAGCGCCAAAAAAAAACAAATAAAGCCATGCCAATCTCATCTTGTTTTATGCGCATTTATGGGTTTCATTTCGTCACAAGGGTGTGGGTGTTGATAACAGTCCGGTTTAGAAGCATTTGCGGTGGACAATGGAGGGTCCAGATTCATCGTACTCCTGCTTGCTGATCCACATCTGCTGGAAGGTGGATAGGGAGGCCAGGATGGAGCCTCCGATCCAGACAGAGTACTTGCGCTCGGGTGGGGCAATGATCTGCAGGGAAGAGGAGGAGTCAGTCAGAGGCACAGTGTCATGCTACGCTCACTGCCCACGCATGGCCCTGCAAGACAGAGCTGCCCAATTCCCTTATCTAGCCTTGGTCAAGACACCATGAAGTTCAAACAGGCTTAAGACACACCCTCACACTTCCATCTCCCTCCATCCCCCTCCACAGCCAGTATTTACACTAATTCATAGGGTTGGGTGGATGCCCTCTCATCCAGAGCAAGGCCATTAAGGCTGCAGACTCAGAAGTATGGTTTCCATCCTCTCTAGTAGGAGCTTGGCTCATCCCACCTCCACCCACTCTGCATTCCAGCATTAACAGGGGCAGAGAGCTTCCCCAGACTCCATCCTACCTTGATTTTCATTGTGCTGGGCGCCAGGGCTGTGATCTCCTTCTGCATCCTGTCAGCAATGCCAGGGTACATTGTGGTACCACCAGACAGCACCGTGTTGGCATACAGGTCCTTACGGATATCCACATCGCACTTCATGATGGAGTTGAAGGTAGTTTCATGGATACCGCAGGACTCCATACCTGTGAGGAAGAAGCCATCTCAAGTCAGCAAGGGCTCAGAAACAGCCAAAGAAGCCTGAGGGGCTACTACAGGCAACCCAGAGACCAGAAGCCCCTTCAGTGGTAAGGCACTGCAGAGCCACGGCTCCGACAGGCTCAACCTCCAGACTGTCCCAAGTCCCTCAAACAGCTTTAGGCTGTGTGGAAAGCGAGGCCAAGTGGTGGGACAGCACAGAACTTGCTATGGACCGCCAGAAACATGGTAACTGGCTGTCATGGACTCCATGTTACCCTTTACAGAAAACACTGAGGGGTATTCTGGACTTACCCAAGAAAGATGGCTGGAAGAGGGCCTCAGGGCACCTGAACCTCTCGTTGCCAATGGTGATGACCTGGCCATCAGGGAGTTCATAGCTCTTCTCCAGGGAGGAGCTAGAGGCAGCTGTGGCCATCTCCTGCTCAAAATCCAGGGCAACATAGCACAGCTTCTCCTTGATGTCACGCACAATTTCTCTCTCAGCTGTGGTGGTGAAGCTGTAGCCTCTTTCTGTCAGGATCTTCATGAGGTAGTCCGTCAGGTCACGGCCAGCCAGATCCAGACGGAGGATGGCATGGGGGAGGGCATAACCTTCGTAGATGGGCACAGTGTGGGTAACACCATCACCAGAGTCCATCACAATACCAGTGGTACGACCAGAGGCATACAGGGACAACACAGCCTGGATGGCTACATACATGGCTGGGGTGTTGAAGGTCTCAAACATGATCTAGGGAGAGAAAAGAAGGGGTTGAGTCAACAGCAAAAAACAGGGTTCTCACTACAGGTATACACCAAGTCCATGCAAGTGAGGTTTCACTTTTGTCCCTAGATAAGAGATTTCTCTCCACTCCCCCTCGAAGTCCATGCTTATCTTGCCTGGTCTCCACCCACACCTGCTAGGTCAGAGCCTGAGCAGGGCCACCACCACCACAGACCCATCCTCATGTCACAGCAAAAGCAAAACAAATGCCAAGTAATCTACAGTAAAGTCACTCAAGGCTGGTAAATGGATTAGTGTGTCTAGTCAGAAACAGCAGTTAGACAAGTTACTAGTTCAGTCTCAAGAGAAAGCCAGCTTAGAAGAGCAAACAAAACCTGTCAAGATCCAGCAAAGAGGAGACTCAGGTCAGGAAAGGAAAACCCTGTAAAGATGGCAAAAAGGGAGAATAGTGGTGAAGAGGAGAGGACAACATGGAAGAGGAGAGCTCGCCTGCAGCAACATCTACTGTAGCACCAAGTGCTGGAGTTTTACACACCTGTGTCATCTTCTCTCTGTTGGCTTTGGGGTTCAGGGGAGCCTCTGTGAGCAGCACAGGGTGCTCCTCAGGGGCTACTCTCAGCTCATTGTAGAAAGTGTGGTGCCAGATCTTCTCCATGTCATCCCAGTTGGTGACAATACCGTGTTCAATGGGGTACTTCAGGGTCAGGATACCTCTTTTGCTCTGGGCTTCATCACCAACATAGCTGTCTTTCTGGCCCATACCAACCATCACACCCTGCACAACAAAGAATAAGCAGTAAGTACAGCTGAAGGGCAAGCCCCACCGGGTGGATAATCTGCTTTTCCTCAAAGCTGGGTCTTCAATTACTGTCCCTCTGCTGTCTCCACTCTATCAAGAAAGGCATTCAGCCAACCGTTCCAACACATGCCGCACAAAAGCTCTGCAGGAGACTGTATTCCCCACCAGCTGTATGGCAGCACAGAAACCTCTTGTGTTATATAAAGCCAAATAAAAGGGCCAGCTGAAGCTGAGTGCCTTTGGGGGGAACGGTTTCCACTGAAAACTCTTCTCTTTTGTCTGGTAACATGCACCTCAGTCACCTACCTGATGTCTGGGGCGACCCACGATGGATGGGAAGACAGCACGGGGGGCATCATCCCCAGCAAAACCGGCCTTGCACATACCGGAACCATTGTCAACAACGAGCGCAGCAATATCATCATCCATGGCTGGCTGCAGAAGAAAATAGAAAAACAGACATGAGCATCACTGGTCACGCACCAGCCACCGAGCCTCATCCCCGCAGCGGCCAGCGAGGAAGGGAAAGCAACGCCGCCAAGGCCTTCCCCACCCATTTCCTTCCTGCCACTGCCGCATCGCTTCACCCGCCGCCCACTAGAGGGGGCGACGCCTTCCAGATTTCGACGCTGCTGCACGGATTTGGGACAAAGGAAGTCCCTGCGCCCTCTCGCATTATTACCATAAAAGGCAATGGATGGAGCGCACCGCGCCTCTCCGGCCTCGCCCATCATCAGCTTTTGGGGGGATGCTGGTGGCCACTCCCCTCCCTGGCCAGGTGGGCGCGGCTGCCACGCCCCAGCACCCCACCGTGTGCCAGGCGGAGGGGCTCGACAACCTCACCGGGCTCCGTGCAGAGCAGCTGCAGGTCACGCACTGCACTCTCAACGGTGCAAGAGCAGCTTGCAGGTCATGCACCACGCCTGCAACAGTGCAGAGCAGCTCAAGGAGCCAGAACAGTCCCAAAAAGCCACTGCAAGGAGCCGCAGCAAGGCGAGCAGTAGCCACCTCACCCAGCATGACCGGTGCTCTGCCCCACCAAAGAGCGGCAGCACGGGTGGGATTAAAGCCAGGGTCTTATGCAATTGCCGCCCGCCCTGAGCAGGGCGAGCTCAGCTCCGGCGCCTCCGACAGCGCCGGTTTAATCCCCTGGCAATGAGGGGGGGGGCAGCTGCCGGCACATGTGCCAGCCCGGGGAGCACAGTCGCCGCCTGGGCACACGGGGGCTTCCCCCCCGCCCCTTCCCCACCCCTTTGCATGCAGCTTTTGTTCCGATGCAACAACCTCACCCTCAGCAGGAGGTGCAGCCCCCCCTTCCCCTACATGAAAAACCCACAGGGGCTGCATGGGGGGGACGACCGCGCCCCTCTCCAACCAGGGGACAACGCCCCCAGGTCCAGCCGCGCCGGGGGCCCCCCCAAATCCCTCCACCGACGGCTGAGGGGGGGCATCGCGCAGCAGACAAAGCCCCGCACCCCGTTTTCCCGCCCCTACCCGGGACACAATAGCCAAGCCTCTCGCCAGCAATCCTCTTACGAGGCGGATTACCCCTACGGGCAGCACCCCTCAATCATTATTAAAGCGCCATTTCTTTCCACAACCCCTTAAAATATTGCAGCGCAGGGCGGGCTGCGCTCCCTCAGCAAACAAAGGGCGCCCCGGAGAGCGGGCACGCCATCTTCTAAAACACGCTTAATTAACCCAATATGAACAATCGCAACGATTTAACGGCGCAGCAAGAGGAGACCCCCTCCACCCCCGCTCCCCCCTCACCTTTGGGGTGTTGTGCGGTCGGAGCCGGGGCGGGCGGCGCGAGGCGGCGGCGGGAGCGGGAAGCGCGCACGCAGGTGAAGGCAGGCAGAGAGCTCGCGGCGGCTCCCGCCCGCCGCCCGCCCCGCCTTTTATTGGGCCGCCGCCGCTGCCGCCTCGCCATAAAAGGAAACTTTCGGAGCGCGCCGCTCCCATTGGCCCCCGCCGCGCCTCCCCGCCTCGTGCCGCCCCGCCCCGCCCGGCGAGCGCGGCAGCGCCCCCCACCCTGTAAAGGGGGAAAACAAAAAAAATATTGAGAGAGGGGACATAAATGGGGGAAGGGGGGGTTGCAACCCCTCCACCCGCGCCCAGTTTCACTCTGCTTAGCTGGGGAACTGGCCCTGTTGCCCCCGTGCTCGGCCCCACCCGGGGATCGCGGTGCTCCCGCAGCCCCCACGCAGTCCCCGCAGGAGGGGAACGGCCGCGACCCTCAGACAAAGCCCCGGGGCTGGGGGAGGGGGGCGTTCCCCCCCGGGCTGTGCGGGACACGGGCGGGCGGCTGCAGCCCCCGCAGGAGGGAATTGGGGGGGAACCCCCGGGGGTAACGTGCAGAACCCCGCTGATGGGTGGGGAGAGGTTGCTGCTGCCCCATCGCCCTGCCCGTGGAGACGGCCCGTCTCCTGCACCCCCACCGGGGCAGCCACCCACGGTGGGTCCCAGCCCGGAGCGGAATTTGGGGCCAAGTTCAGTGCTCATGTCAGCAGGCAACGGCTTCTACCAGGCCTTCGGCCCTTGAACCCACCCGGGGGGGACATGGCAGCCACCTCCGTGCACCCTCAAACGCCGTGTCCCCACGGCAGCAGCCATTCCTGGGAGAACAAAATGCTCCCCTGGCTCCGACTCAGGCCCGGAGCCAAGCTGGGGGCCCTGGTCAGATCCCCGGGCTGGCGAGGGGTCACCGCAGCAACAGCCGTTCGGTTAGATTTGGGCAATATTTGCTTCTGTCGCCTTTGAGCCAAAGCTTGTCGGAGCGGGAGACGTGGCCACTCCTGCCCGGGGCTGCCTTTCTGCAATTCCCTCTTTGGCTGTTACGAGCCAATATCGGTTGGAAATAAAGGCGAGGGCAGCGTCCGCCGAGCAGCAGGCAGCAGCGACAAGGGGGCTTTGCATCTCCAGAGCGTTGTGTGAACGCGGGCTGATTAATCAAGTTAATTAAGCAGCCCTGAAGAGTAAAGTAGCGGCAGCCGCTCGCAATCTGTTGCCGGTTGGAAGCAGCGCAGACTTCGGATTGTGGACCTTGCGTGTCTAATCTCAGTGGTTGGAAAACAGCAATGATGGGAAAAATAAAAGGAATTTTGGAAAAAACAACGCTAAAAATGCTGGTTGTTCATGGGACACCCCTTGCTCGGCATTGCGGGGGGTGGGCTGGGGGAGCTGGCCTTGCCTTCGGGGTCTTGCAGCCCATGCCGGCAAGCTCTTTGTCAGTGGGATGCTGCAGAGATCACTGTGAGGATGAGGATGGGGCCTGGAGGATGGGCCCCCTCCCCAAATTGCCAGCTGCCTTCCCCGGCGGGGGGTCTGGCTGAGGCGGGGGGGACCCAGGTGTTGTCACCCCCTCCACCATTTCTCCCTGCGGTGTGACAAACAAAGGAGGAGAGCAGCAGGAGGAACCTGCAAAAGCTCTCTGAGATGGAGATTTGCAATTACCTGAGGAGGGCGGGCGGGAATTGGAGGAGATGGGACACCGGGGATGGATGGGAACATGAGGAGCAGCCTTTTTCTGTGGGACAGCATCCCCTTCCCCAGGAGTGCCTTGTCCAGAAGCTGGTGGCGATGCCCCAGAACCCAGCACCACGGCTGCTCCCAGATGGGTGCTTTGGAGGGGATGGTGTGGAGAGGAGAGACAGGAGCCCAGTGGGCTCTGCTGGGCCACCCCAGGGCCGTGCCTCATCCCTCAGGGCAGAGCTGGCCATGGTGGTGGACCTGCCCTGCCGGGCCACCTTGGGACCACGCCATCCCCTCCACGCTGGAGATGGCCATGGTGATGGAGCAGAGATACCCCAGCATGCGAGGACCATCCCCATGGGAAGCCCTTGGTGGAAGAAGATCCAGCCTGGATGAGCTGGAGTTTCTGCAGAGCCATGCTAGAGAAGAGCGGCCTTTGCACAGTCGTTTCCCTGCCACCTCAGGTGGATCATGCAAGATCTCTGTATCGCAGCTTCCCTTGCAGTAAAATGGGAGTCATCGCTGTTAATTACCTACCTCACAGGGAATTAATTAATGTTTGTGCTCCACTTTGAAAAGGCTGATTATTAATTAGAAGATTATACGTCAAATAAGGGGAGCCACAAGGCACGGGTACAGCTGATGGCCCTTGCGGGTGTAAAGCGTGGTCCACGAACACGCTGATAAGGGGTCTGCAGGAAACAGCGGTGGGAAAAAGTCCTACGATAGCACTGGGGTGATGGGTTTGGGATGGAGAACATCAGCGGGAGGTCAGGACCAGGTGGGGAGGCTGCCATGACTCCTGGGGGTCTTGGTCAGTGGGATGGGGGCTGCACTGGGGGGGTGGGATGCTCCGCTCCACTCTGCTGCATCCCGGAGAGCCAGTTGGGTGGAGCAGGGCTGGGGAGCCATGGATGCAAGAGAGCCCATTAGGCGGGGAGGGGAATTACCGGGCAATTAGTGTCTCTTGATTATTGGACTGAATCAGAAAGCAATCAATCTGCCAGCATCCGGCGGGCAGTTACACGGTCCCTGTGTCTCTGGCTTTGGGGGGCCGGTGGGATTTGGCCTCGGTGGGGATGGCAGGATGTGGCCCGCAGCATACGGCTGGGTGCCACCGCTTCCTCCCAGCCTGAAACCAATTTGATAGCAAAGCCACCAGCCAGTCACCGTGTTCACCACTCAGACCATGCATGGTGTGATGGACCAAGCCGGCTCCGCTGGCTGTGGCTCGGGGCTCTCCTCCTGTCTGCTCCTGGGGTGTTGCAAAAGCCGAGAGGAGAGAAAAGGGAACCGAGCAAAGAACTCCCCGGCTGTCATGTTACCCTTGGGCAGAAATCGCAAGCTCCTGAGTTTCCCTGTTTTGCTTCACTTCTCCCTGCTTGTCCTTGGAGCTCGGTTCACCCCAGCTCCGGACAAAACTATCTGGGGGAGGATCCTCCTGCCCTTCGCTAGCTGATACGGCTGGGTTTGAATTTCTGCACTTGTGGGACAACATGTGAGCTTTCCTTTCCACTTGTTTCTTCCAGGCCTTCCCCTAAAGCAGAAGCCCTTTGCTCACACAGGGACGGCGTCTGCTGCACATTTGGGGAGAGGAAGGTCAAGGGGGAGAAATAATCCCAGCAGCTTTTGGGGCCGGAGTGAACTTCTGCACATCACCTTCAGCTCCTCCATCGCTGCCCTCGCCGCGTGCTCGGGCCTCTGCTCTCTCCCTCTTGCTGTTGTGACAATGAGAAAAAAGGTGGAAAATCCTGGAACCAGTCCAGTTGCTTTAAATCACCCTCCTGTGAAAATCACGGAGGTTTTTCAGAGTGCTGGCTTTCCCCTCCCTTCCCACTCCCCGAGGGGAAGAGAGAAAGGTGCTGCCCACATCCCCTATTTCGCAGGCATGGGGACCATCCCAGCGCCTTCCTCTTTTTCATTGTACTCCTTGCGGCATCAGCTCCAATGAGAATTTGCAGGAATTAAAAATCTAAGCAGAAACCCCAGGCCCGTCTCCCTCTTTGGAGGTGTTTTGCAGGGCCTGACCGCAGCCCCCACCTCTCCCTTTACAGGGACACGTTCAGAGTTAAAACCTGAAGCAAACCAGCCCCTGACATTTTCCTGACTCGTTGTGTTGCATCCCCATCTCCAACGAGCTGCAGCCTCTGCTCTCCCCCTTAAAGCATCACTCCCCGCTCTCCTGCGTCCCTCCCCGAGGCTCCTGCTCCTTTGTATTGACCCTCCAGCTCTCTCTGATTTATCAGCACCTTTTGCAGCGAGAGATGAAAGCCTTTCTCTCTGCAGACTTCCATGTGCAAGGGACCGTTCTCCCCCGATCCGCTGTCTCCGCGGTGCATTGAGCATCTCCCCCACCCACAATCATTCTATTGTACCACTGGAAAATGTATAAATTCACCGCTTTCCATCTTCAGGCCGCCGACAGACATCCCGTGCCAGGTTTTGCTGAGGCTGTTGGGAAAGGCACAGCCCTGCGCAGGTAGAGGAGGTGGTAGAAGGGGACACGTGCCTGGTTTACACCCTGCTGTCCCCCATACCAGGACTTTGCCGGAGGGGTTGAAGCCCTGAGCAGTGGTTTTTCTCCTCGTGTTTCCCCAGCCGTGCCTGTCCTCCAGCCCCATCTCTTCACGCCTCCCCAGCCCCTCCATGGTGTACCCCCGAGCTGATCCCTGTGACATTTCCAGATCGTGATGCTGGCCCCGGGGTCCCCCAGCCTATGCAGGCAGCAGGAGAGCAGGGCTTCGTTCCCAGCCTTGCAGGCGGCTGGGAAAGCGGCCGACACTGCACTGGTGGGGAAACCAGCTGATACTGGGGCTGAGCATCCTCTGCTCAGCTCCATCCTGGCCCCCAACAGCTATGCTTCACTCCCACCCTCCCCGGGCCGAGCTGGCTCTGCCAGAGCAGAGCAAAACCCTCCCTTCCCCCACCGCTTAAATGTGCTGCTGGTGCTCTCTCGGTTGACCTTGACAGCAAGAGCCGATGAGGCCCAAGCGTTGAATTGTTTTTGGCCCAAGGTCGTTCCCCAGCACAGCACGATTGCACCAGCGCAGCCAGACTCCCGGGGCGATGCCAGCCAGGCTCGAGCCTCCGGCCTCCCGGCCACCCCACGCATCTTTGGGGTCTGCTTCTCCTGCGGCGATGGGACAGGTATAAGCTAAGCCCTACGCTGGCCTCTTCCCCTGGGCCGTGGGGATTGAGAGCGGAGGAGCAGCCCTCCCCCTCCAGCCCGGCCCAACGTCAGCTGCAGGGGATCTTTCCTCCAGCTAAAAACAGAAGGGGAAGAGAAAAAGCCCATCCTCCCTGGGCTTTCTCTGCAAAGCTCAGCCCTGCTCACCCCACCCACGTCACCTCCCAAATGCCACTGAGTGACCCCTCCACCGGGGGGGGTCACTTTCCCGCAAAGGATGCTCCTCGGGGTTCCGTTACCTGGCCCCGCAAAAGGCTCCCACGTGTGTTACACAGCACTATGCCGAGCCGTACGGTGTATTTTCAACTGCTTCTTAATTACTTTGAGAATTGATTTTTCTTGGTGGCTGACGATAAAGGCAGGGAGGCAGCTGGATGGAGTTTTCTGCTCGTACCGTACCTAGGAAATGAAACAGATCCTGGGCTACCCAAGCACGCCGGGAAATTCGCTTTGATCTCTGCTGGGCTAATGGCACTTTCCATCTGCAGGCTTCAAGCCGTTGGCAGAGGTGACCTGTCCCACCTCGGAGAGGGAGGGAAGAGCGCTGTCTTTGTTTTCGGTGTGGGAAATGGAGGAGCGGAGAGCGGGGATGCCCATTGTCCCTGGTCGGGATGGCTTTCCCACCCATGTCAGGTAATGAATTCTCACTCACTTCTGACTCTGCCAGCAATTCCGCTTTGGGTTTGGGGGTGTAATTGCCTTTTATCCCCAGCAACTGGTGCCAGGGGTCACGTTGGCGTAATGGGTAAATGGAAGAGAGGGGTCTGAGGCAGCCGTGCTCTGCTGCTGTGGCTGGGGCAGCCCTGAGCACCTGCAGACGGGGCCCCCCCCAGCAGTCCCAGACCGGCACCCGGCTCCTCTTCCCATGGGCGCAGGGATGCTGTGGGAAGGGTGGGGTTTGCCCATTCCTAGAAGGAGGGATGCGGAGGCACATGTCCCAGCCCCATCCCTGCCTGGGCTGGTCCCTGGCTCTGTTTGTGCAGCCGATGCTGAGCCCCGACGCTGAGCCCCGACGCAAGCGGCTCGCCCCAGGCGGGGAGTCGGTGATGGAGGGGTGGGACCTGCTCTTGTCAATGCCCCATCTGCTCCCCATGCTCCTCTGGGTTAAAATAAACCCTCAGGTGTGATTCGGCCTGTACGGAGCGCTCAACCCTTTCACCAGAACCACCAGAAATGAAACGCCGCTGCCATCCGTCTCCTCGGACCTTGGCTCTCTGCCGGGAAGCGGGTGCAGGGGAGGAGGACCAGGGAGGTTTTCATCTAGTGCCAGGCAGAGCAGGCTTGTTTTTGGTCCCCATGGCAGGGACAACAGCGGGGTGATGCTGTTCAGGATGGGCAGTTGAGGTGATGCTGCTCCCAACCAGCCCCTCTGGTCCAGCTCTCGCTGAGATCTACAGCAAACCCAGGGGCAAGCTGGTGAGCTTGCAACGATATCATCCCTCTGCTATCATCCAGAAGATGCTCCGCGCACAAACTGGGGATGAAAGGAAACCAGTGCCACAAAGCTGGTGTGCAGGGGCACCAATTCCTGCTGCAATTTATTGCCCATTGCCCCCAAAGTTTCCATCCCTCACTTGAGACAGTGTGTGCTTTGTTTGGCTCATTTCACACATTCCTGCTGGCAGGATAAGATCTCCAGAGAAAGGCAAACAAAAGCCATGGGTGCCGTGTGCTGTCACTGCCCTGACGCGTTCAGGTACTCTGCTTGCTCCTCACCAGCTCTGACCTGGGACTAGCGATGTTTACCCTGATGTTCATCCCACCGCGGGCTGGTCTGTGGGATGGAAATCCAGAAGGAGAAAGCGTGATGGCACCTGGGTGGTTTTGTGAGTGGTCAGGTCCCTCCTGCTCCCAAGGAAGAGGACAGCAGACTTCTGCTCTCGCCTGGCACCAGGGTCCCTTTGCCACCCTTGGGTGCCCTCTTGGTGTCCCTTGTGTGCTGGGATGTGCATGGGCAGGCGTTGAGGCCCTCTGGGGTGGTGGAGGTCTTTATCAGCTCTGAGAATATTTGAAAAATGCACTTGAGCCCCATTAAAACCTCGAGGACTTGCAGCTCACAAGTGGCACTCACCGAGAGCAATGGCCAAGCCCTGGGGACTCCCCGCGTGCCCTGGCACAGGCGTCCCTCAAGGGACCCTGTGCTGGTACGTGCAGGATGGTGTATGAACACATCCCTCACTCCTCCGGCCCCTAACAAGAAACAGGGTTAAGGAATCCATATTCCTGCTCTCTTCCCTGTGCTGGACCCGTGCAGGTTGCAGAGGTGGCTTCCAGACCTTCTCCATCGCTGGAGCACCACAGGCAGCAGAGCAGTGGAGGAAGCCAAGCAGATACAGGGGGCTCCAGGACCACAGTGGGGCTCAGACGGAAAATGGGCTGAGAGATGAAGGATGGCTGCTGTCTCTCCAGCTTTTCGGCCCAAGGAAGAGACAAATCAGCACCCAGAAAAATAGGGGGTGATTTTCCTACAGGGACTTTGCAGGAGATAACTGCAGCCTGGAGACCCCTTGGTCCCAGTACCACCCCCACGGCTGTGAGACAGCTTCATAGCATCTTTCACTCGCTGGGAGCCCTTGTTCTTATTTTGCAAGAGTTCTGGGAGAGGGGAACAAGCAAGAGGAAGACGCAGCAACCAGCCGTCGTGCTGGGAATGAGGAAGCCCAGCGCACAGGGCAGCTCTGGCGCCGGCACAGCCGGGGCTCAGTGCTGGCGACAGCCTGTCAGGGCAAGGGGTGTCCCTGCTTCACCCCGACATCGCCCAGCTCGGGTCCCTCGCTCAGTGCCCACTCAGGGGGGCTGCTCACCCAGCCTCATGGGGACCAGAGCCCCCCTGCCTGAACCCTGCAGCTTCTGGGACCGGAAAAGGTTTTCTCTTGCCCATCCAACACGGGGCACATCGCTCCACAGCTGAACCCAGATCTCTTCCTTCAGCTTCTTCCTCTGCCGTGGAGGCTGGCGAAAGGAGGACACGTTGCCTTCTCCCTGCGGCAAAGGAAGGAGATCGGCTGGGGTGGCGAGGGTCCCCCCCTCCCCGCTCATGAGCGCCCACCCCTCTCTGGGCACATGTTTCAATGAAGGCAGAGTGGCCGAGGGACCAGTCTACCCAGCAGCTCTCAGCACAGCCACTGGCCTGGGGAAATAACCCTTAAATGGCAAAACCTGGCCCTGTCTCTGTGTAACCAGCCGGAGAAAGAGGCAGCGGAAACCGGAAACCAGAGAGCAGCTGAGGCCCACCGCCCTCCCTCCACCGCTTCATAAACCCTAAATTCACCAGGAGTACACTTCAGAAACGATCGCCTCCCCCCTCTGCCCTGTCTGAGTTGTCAGGGTATCCCCCTGCGGGATGGGTGCCCTGGATCATCCTGCATCCCTGGATTGTCCTGCAGCCCAGAGGATCCTGCACGCCTGGTTTATCCTGCATCCCAGAGGATCCTGCACCCCCGGATCATCCTGCACTCCAATTCTGGAGGCAGGCATGGGGAGGGAAAAGGTGTCTGTGTTTCCCCTCCCTTGTGCCTCAGCTCGAGGAACGACGACGGATAAGAGCCCACCTGACCCCAGGTGCATCCAGGAGATGCCGGGAACGAGTTCCTGAAGTGCTGCAGGCCTGTGCTTCCTTCCAAGGTAACTCTTCGTGCTCAGCAGTGAAAATATTTCTGAGCTCTTGAAGTCTCCATGTCCTGGCATGGAAAGAAGCTTGGATGCTCACTCATCTCCCAGGGAATTCAAGGTTCTCCCCGCCGTGAAGGAGAGCCAGCGATCTGCCTGCAGCCTGAGCCCCTCCACAGGGTTGGTGCTTTCCATTGCGTGATGGGCAAGGTGGGTTTCACAGTGCAGGACAAGCTCGCAGGGATCGTGAATTTCCTCCCATACATCACCAGTTCCACCTAATGAAAGCTGCACCAGTGCCCAGCGTGTCAGGAGCTCCCAATATTTGCTTTGTCTGGTTTATTGGCCATCCTGGTTTCTTTATTTTTTTTTTTAATGAATATATTTCTTACACTTTGTCTAATCACATCCTGACAGCCAGCGGGCAGCGAGCGTCCACAAGCCGCTCCTGGCTGAT
Organism: Chlamydotis macqueenii; assembly: GCF_036417535.1. Taxonomy (NCBI): domain Eukaryota; kingdom Metazoa; phylum Chordata; class Aves; order Otidiformes; family Otididae; genus Chlamydotis; species Chlamydotis macqueenii. The sequence goes on along the minus strand of NC_141570.1, from coordinate 4,096,824 downwards.
GCTGGGGTGGAGAGCAAAGTCCTTCACCCAGCTGCTCCCATGGATTCACATCTCCAGGATGGCACAGGCAGCCCGGAAAGCTGAGCGATCCCAATGCCAAGACTTGCTGCGTTACCATTTCCCAGCACGTTTCTCTGTGAGTGCTCTGCCGGCAGACTCGTTAGCTGTGACATCTCATTAAAGCAACCGTCCTTGGGGAAATTGGCTTGCACACAGGAGCACTGGTTTTGGCGTTGCCCGTTTCCTCCCCACCTTCAGGTGGGAGCAAGGACCGAGCAGTGGGAGAAGACCCGTCCGTTGGGATACATGCAGTAACTGCCCTTGCTGCAAGGGGAAAGGCAGAGGGAGAAGTCTACACACATCAAAAAGGAATAATCTCAGCAAAGTCACGATTATTTAAGAACCACGCAGACAGTCGCCTCCCTACAGCTGTTTCTCCGCCTGCAGAGGAGATGGGTTTCTCCTCCGCCAGGACCGGTTTCCGAGCTCACCAGCCCAGTGGGGATGAAGCTTCGCCCGCCAGCCCCACTGTCACAGGGTCCCCACCCTGGCTGGCTGGGGGACGGGGAATCGCAGCACCCACAGCCCCTGGACATGGGAGCGTTTCCTCCTGGAAAAGTATGGAAACGATCTGGAAACTGGCTGCAGGTGGATTTAATCCCGTCTGATTTCCTCTGTTGTGAAGCTTCAACTGAGTGTTTTGAAATTGTTTCCACTCCTAAATAATAAGAGATGTTTCCAGCATGGGATACACTCTTCTTCATCAAATAGGGAAGCACTGGTCCCTTCATCTCCCTCTGCCTCAAAAGCACAGAGGCGTAAGTTAAATAGGACACAACCATCCCTGTTGGGTAGAGACCTAAATCCTGTAATTCTAAGCCCGATTTTAAACAACAAAATGGGGCTGTGGGAGACCAGCAAAGTGATCGATCCCTGCCGCCATCCAGCACTTTGCCATCCAGGGTGGACGATTTTCACCATTAAAGATAATGCCAACACCAGCAGTTGGCTGTTGTCCTGCATCACTGGGTCACCGCCGCACTGCTTCCCCTTGCTCAATCTTGCAGAAAAAAAATCACAGAAAACAAGGCCCCGAGGATGGAGACCCCACAGTCTGTATGGGAAGGGTTTCCTCACCTCTAGCCCACGTCTCTGCTGCTGACGGTTCAGCCCAGGATTTCTGCCATCGGTCACTGTGGCCACGGAGAACAAGGTGGTCCCTTCCCCTTCACCTTGTCCATCTGTGTCCCCGCTGACTTCTTTTCTCCAAGCAGATAAGGGGAAGGGGAGGTTCCCTGCAGCCCAAGCGCTGGGGATGCTCAGCACATTTCTAAGGCAGGCGAGGCTTCTTCCAGCCCATCACAGGTGGGTTTGGAGCTCAGGTCTCCCAGCCCACTTCCACCTTGCTTTATTTCCAACATTTCACACCTGGCTGGTTTGAGCATGGCCAGCTCAGTGAGAAGAAAAACAATGACAAATAAAGGTTTTTAAACCCCCTCACCCTGTCTTTTTCAAGCCTCAGAGAAGCTCAGCCCCTCTTGGTGTGAGCTCCTGCTCCTGGGAGGATCTCACTGTTCCTCCAGCCATTAAAAAAAGGACTCCGAGCCCCTTCTCCATGGTTTTATTTTTCTACCCGTGGCTGCCAGGAGCAGTCGTCTTGCTCAAGAGGTCAGATGGTGTTTTTCCCCATGGGTTGTCTTGACCCAGGGTTGTGCGAGCCCTGCCCTCCAGCCAAACCTGGTTGCCAGCAGCCACAGCCGGGCCGGGCACCCGCTGGGACCGCAGGGACCGTCCTCCGTCATGCTGTTCCCACAGTCCCAGCCTTCGAAGGTTTCACCTTCTCCGAGGCAGAGCAGTGCCTAATGACAAGCAAAGGATGGTGCCACACCTGCAGAAAGCCATTTTTGGAAGGACACCTGGGGAAAAAATGATTCCCATGTTGCTGCTCTGTAATTATCATTAATTACTGGGGCTTGTGAAACCTCTTCCCCATTTACTCCAGGCAGCACCTGACGGAAACTGTGGGAATCCCGTCCGGCTGAGTCAGCCGGGAGCTGGGGAGGGGATGATGGGCCCCGTGGGGTGCAGGGCTGAGTCCCTGGGGTCCCTCCCTCCACCCCCAGCCCACGGGGACAGGATTTTGGCCTGGGGGCTGCAGGGCTGGTTAAGACCCGAAAGAACAACCAAGGCTCATCTATCTTGCCCTTCCCAATGAGGTGTAGAGGTCCTTTCTCCACCCTAGTGACAACCCAGCACATCCTGGGGCTGGGGGGGCTCTCAGGTGCCCCCCCTTTAAAGCATCCTTGCTCCCCAGCCCTGCCTCGCATGGCAGAACAAAGCGGCTGTGCCCAGCAGCACATTTCCTCGGGTATTTGCCTCTACCCCAGCTCGTTGCCTTCAGCAACACCCCGAGGTGTTATTATAGACCGGGGGAAAATCCACCCCGAAAGCCTAACCCCAAGCAGCCGCTCCGTCACCACCAAATGGCAGGGTACCACTGCCTGAGTCACTGTTCTTCTATTTTTTTTCCTTTTTTTTTTAATATTAATGATTCGAATGAATCAGGACATTTCATCATCTGGAGCCGCTTCGGAGTCATCTCACCCTGCCCCAGTGACTCCTCGGTGGCCTGGGGCTGCGGACATATCCAGCCTCCCACCCCCGGCGGGGGGGACTGGCTGCTGCAGCCTCGCCCCCCCCAAAACCAGCAGTGTTTGGCTTCAAAATAAAATGATAAACGAAGAGGAAAAACCCCTCCCCACCCACAGGGGCTGTTTTCTCCCTGGCTGCTTGCTCAGGATGCTCCAGCATCTGGGGGGGGGGGGCAGGGGTGACCCCAAGCATCACCCTGTGTGGGGGTCCCAGTGGCACAAGGCATCACGATGGGGGTCCCAGGGGCAATGCCTGGGTACCCCCCAATTTTCCCACACATCGTCACTGCTATGACCCCCCAGGGGTGGCTGTGCTCCCCCTCCCCCATGCGGGACCCCCCCTGTCCCTCCCCAGGGATCCAGGCGTCCCCTCACCCTCCCATTTGACCTAACCTCCTGTCCATAAATGGAGAGGTTTGAGAGCTCGTCCCAGGGGTGGAGGAGGAGGAGAAAAAAAAGGAGAATAATGCCAAGAATGCAGGACACGGCGTGAGGAGCCTGGTCCTGGCCCCCCGGTGCGGGCTGGGGGCTACGGGGGCGGCTGCCCAGGGTGCCAAGCGAGCCCGGCCAAAGCCGAGCCCTGGCCACTGGAAGGAAAGGTGCTATTTTGGTTTCTCTTTCTCTGCATTTCTCACCAGCTGGGGACTTTCCGAGGCTGGGCTGCCCCATTTCCACCTCAGCCCCGTGGAGCAGCCCTGGGGTGCAAAGCAGTGCCCCCACCCCACCCTGGGGTGTCCCTTTGCAGTGATGTGTCCCCCACAAGCTGTCACCTTGCAGCAACCTGTCCCTGTGTGGATGATGCCCCCACCCCTGCAGCGGTGTCCCCGCACAGGGATGTGTCCCCATGCAGAGATGTGACCCCCTGCATCCCCTCTTCACCCCAGTGCCCTCAGGAAAACCACTCTGGGACAGCCATGGGACAGAGCGGTGGCATCGAAGCCAGGTGGCACAGAGGGTGCTGGCAGCTGTGGCCCCGTCTGGCAGCACAGGCCAGGCCTCTGCCCGGGGCCAGCGTCCAGCTCCTTAAAATAGAAAGTGAAAACATTCGGGTGCCCCATCCGGATGGGGAGAGAAGGGGGGGTCCATCCCCGCCTCCACCAGCCGCACGCTGCCCCAGCACCTCACCGCCCATCCTGCTCCCCAGCCACCACCAGCCACCCTGTCCCTTGTCCCCAACCCTGCCCGTCCCCAAGGTCAGGGTGGATCCCTTTGGGTTCTCTCTCGGAGAATTGCTCCAGTGGCTCGCTCAAATCCTCCATAAAAGGAAAAACAGCCGGCAGGTAGCACTGCCAAACTTAGTCATCCCCAGTCCAGCAGCGCTCGCAGCTCCGTCAGCAGCAATTTCCTCTCCACGTTCCCCTCCGCGCGGGGGGGACAGGGAGGAGCGGCTCTGCCTCGGCAAACGTCGTCGTGCCGAAAGCACCGTGCGCCGGCTGCGACGCGCTGGGCTTGGCCGATGGCCACCGCCAGACTCGCCAGGCTTGGGGCGATGCTGGTCCTGCGTGAGATCCGGGTGGAAAAATGCACACCCAGGCACCAGGCTTGGGGAAAGTAGAAACTTTGGCACCTGGTGCAGTCACACCATGGTTGTTCAGGCACCAAAAATCTCACTTTCTGCAAAGAATTTGGTCTAGAGGCACAGAAATGTAAATGCACTGGGAGCGTGTTGAAGCACCCGGAGTTTGGTGGGTGAAGCCTGTTCACTGCCCATGGGACAAGCGTCCTGGAGCCCATCAGAAATACAAGGGACCTCCAGCCCATCCAGAGTGCAGGGACCGGATCCTTGGTCCCAGGTTGACACCAAAGGTGACCCCCTGAGCTGGCCCATCCTTCCCCAGCCATGCCCGAGGTGGGATGTGCAGCATCACTGGTTGTCCCCTGTGCTGCCTCCTCCAGCCCCGTCTCTGCCTTGGTTTCCCCATGGAGGAAGCAGGGCTGATCGCCCCCTCCGCCCCGGGGTGGTTTAACAAGGCCTCAAGAAACTCAAAAAGCAACCAGAGCTCAGCGCCGTGCCGGCTGGTCCCTGCTGGGGATTGCGCGCGTGATGCATTTGCTTGGGATTACGTCAGGGGAGCAAGTGTCCTGGGCTTGAGGGAGGAAGTGGCATTTTTCTCCCATCGCGCCAGGAGGCAGCCCAGGCATTGGTCCGGGTGGCCGAGTCACCCACGCATCCCTTGTCACCTCACCACGGGGACACAGCGGTGCCCTGCAGCTCAGAGCCTTCCCCCGGACCTGGGAGAGGATTGGGGTGGTGGCATCCCTGTCTGAGTGATGAGACAAACACCCCAAAGTATTGATGGGGAGACCAAAGCAAGGAAGGGGCAACAACAGACCCTGCAATTGCTCCGACAGCAGGATTCTCACCGCAGAGCTGTCCCAAATCCTGGCTAAACAAACGCACCCCAGATGGGCAGTGCCAGCCTGGGAGCAGCAACCTCAGCCGTGCATCATGGGGTGTACAGCATCACAGCGGTGAAGGGAGCCCCAAGGGACGGCCCCGGCTGCTTTGGGGTAGTTTGTGCTTCTCTAGCGTGGTTTTCCTGCATGCTTTGGTGAAGGGTGAGCCAGCTCCCCTCCCAGTCCCAGCAGCTACGCAGAGCGGCAGTGGGGATGATGCTGAGAGCATCATGTGGGGCAGAGGACCAAGGACTTGTCCCTGTGCTGGGTACCACGATCTGGATCAGGCCGTGACGGATTTCGCTATCACTTTGTGAAATCACAGCGCAAGGCAAACCAGGCAGAGTGATCAGGCTGGAGGCTTCTCCCTCTGGCACCGAGCCTCCAGCTTCACCAGTAGGGATGGGCCAGCGCTGGGACACCCAGTTCCCCTTGCTGTGATGCTCACTCCCACCCTGGGCTCAAATCCTGCAGCATAAGCCGCTAGACCGCTGCAGGGTCCCGGTTTGTGTTTGCAAGTGATGCGCAAGAGCAAGGGATCTGCTCCTGGAGAGACGCCGCATCCCCAGAAGGAATCAGAGACACTGATCACGGTGGGGCCTGAGCAGGCAGCAGAGCCTCCGCGCTCGCTCCCCTTCGCCGCTTTGTTCGTCTCCATGTTGTCCGCCCCGCCAAGGATTTCCACAAGCTGCAACACCCGCCCGACGCGCTGCAAAGCGCGGCAGGGCTGCTGGGTGGCAGTGTTGGGATGCACACTGCACTGCGCAGAGCTGCGCGCAGGGCCCCGCATGCCCGGCTGCGCGCCGCATGCAGGACTGCGCACGCCACGATGCGTGCTTCATGCGGGACCATGCACGCCACGATGTGTGCTGCATGCATGATTGCATGCACTGGGGTGCAGACTGCACATATTCACCTTGGTGTGCGTGATCCCAACACACATGGAATTGCATGTACTAATGTGCATGCTGCACATGGGATTGCATGCAGCAACACGCATGTTGCACAAGGAGTTGCACACCAAGGTGCACATTGCACATGGAATTGAATGTAGCAAAGTGCACGCTGCACACGGGATCATGTGTACCAAGGTGCACGCTGCACACGGGATCACACACGCCAACACGCGTGTTGCACAAGGAGTTGCACACACTGAGCTGTCTGCTGCAGGGGGATTGCCCACCGACCACGGGCCTCATCCACCTCCAGCTCCCCACCACCATCACACAGTCCTCGCTCCCCACCAAAGGCTTTGTCCTGTGAAGCAGCAACGGTCCCTGTCCCATCCCCTCTCCCTCCAGCGACCCTCAGAGCCAAAATTCCCCAGGACATAGAAAACCCAAATGCCAACCCATTTTTTTTGGGCACACGCCCGTGCCTGGGACAAGGGAACTCCTCTGCTCCCTCTGGGCCCCAGCCCATCCTTCTCACCTCTGTTTCCAGCCAGAAACCCCTCACACAGTTTAACTCCAGCTGGGGAGGGGGTTATCAGCACCTTCACTAAAAGGGGGGCTGCACAGCTGTCCCAAACACCCCCCGGATCACAGGGCAGCAGCCCCTTCCCGGCCCAAGGCCCAGGGGCCTCCCGACTGCAGTCGCCGCTGGGCCGGATGCCAAGACCCGAGGCCCCTGCGCGGAAGTTTTGAGTTTCAATGACGGCCCCCCAGCCCCACATTCCTGCCTTCCCGGGGGCCTCCCTGCAGCCAGCCCGGCTGTGAAGCCCCCCCCGCCCTCCCTCCACAGCCCCTGCAACAGGGAGAGAAGGCAGCGGTGGGATGGAGGGCATGATCCCCTCTCCACTGGTTTCACACAGGAGCCCCCAGGTTTGCCGAGCCAGAGGTTGGATCCGGCACCTCTTTGCCGACCACGTGGCGAATTGTGCTCAAGTCAATTGAGTGCAACCAAATTTGGGGTGTTTCTGCTCCCCGACAGGTATGACGGCCTCCATTTTCATCCCAGATGTGGTTTTCCACGTGGCAGTCACAGCTGGGCCACCCCTGCCTCAGTTTCCCCTCGTGCAAAACTCCCTCCAGCCCCACTGGGGTCCCGTAAGGATGCATGGGAAGCCCAGATGCTGATGGAGACGGGCATGGATGTACCTAAGGAGAGGAACAAGGGGCTGCAAGGACTCTCAGCCATCCAAGAGCCAAAATCTTGCTCCGGGGTAACGCTCCCTTCCCTCCTGCAGCTGCACCTCACCGTAGGAAAGCACAGCCCACTCTGAGCGAGCGCAGGGAGGTCTCTGCTTGCCCTAAAGGTGCCATCTTCCCTTCCCCACCAGCAGGTCCACGACGAAGGCGACACAGCCCCGTGCACCGGGACAAGCAGTGCCATGGGCTGCAGACCCCCCCCGCCCAACAGACACTGCTGCGGGAGTTTGCCAAGGATATCCAGTCACTTGGGGACCCAATTCACCCCTTTCCACCAGCTCCCCCATTCCTCAGCCCCACAGCTCAACAGGACCCCCATTCCCTCCTGCATCTGAAGGCAGATTGGGGAGACAGTGCCCCAAGGAGGCAGAGATGGGTGGGAGGCGCAAGGCTAATCCCCACAGCCCAGTTCCTAATCCTGACTAATGGACCCTTTTCACCAGCGACAATGGAGTTATCCATCTGGAAGGGGATCTCCAGGCCCAGGAAGGCACAGCTGGTGGGGGCCATGCCTGGGCACCAAGGTTTGACCTCCCACCCCCATCCTCAAACTTCTGCATCCAGCCCCTTTTTTTGGGCCAAAATACCAGCACCCACCCACCCCAGTGCTCTCCACTCTAGGTATGGGTGTAGGCACCGCTGCTGCCCTGCATCCCACCCTGGGATGCCCTGATCCCTCCACCAAGGAGCCAAATAACCCCCTCACCTCTCCTCCAAGCCACAGGCTGCAAAATCCACCCCCCTGCCCCTCTCAGCCCTTTATAGGGATCCCCCGGGGCTTCCCAGCTGGCTCCTATTACTGGTCCCTCATCCTTAAAGAGATGGGCCCCCTGCTCTGGGGGTGTTTGGGGGGAACCCCCTGGTCCTGTTGGGGACTTGGCCTTGGTTTCTCTCCAGGCTGAGCCCAGCCCTCTCGCCTTGCCGGAGGGGTTTGCACACAAACTTATGCAGCCCCCCGAAGGGACAGGGGTCTCGGGGCCGGTGTCTTGTAAAGGGTGCCCGTGCACCCACCCCAAAGCTGCACCTGGAGCCTCCAGTGAGGTGCTGGGGTGATGGCAAACACAAAAACATGAGCCACCTCCTCCTTATCCTCCTCATCCCCCTTTCCTGATGTCCCCCCTGCCACCTCCCGACTCATTTCCAGCTGCTCCAAGGCTTCTCCATCCCTCCTGTGTCCTCTTTGGGATGTGCCATGCGCTGTCCCAAGGTGAGGATGGAGCCAACGCGTTGCCGCGTCGTGCTGGGGATGAGGACCAGCACCAGCTTTTTGGCACACTATGTGTTCGGAGAGGAGCAGCCGTGCCCTGGGGATTCAGGCAGTGCCGTTCCTCTGCCCACCAAACTCTCCGGCGGCCCCGGGTGGGGCCACGAGCACAGGCGGCTCTGGGGCCGTGCGTCGGGCACGGTGCGCCGGCCGCAGTGGGAAACACGGATCTGGGCATGGCCGAGCGAGGAAATCGGAGCAGAAAGGAGCCGCTGTCGCAAGCTGAGTCACCTGCTCCGCCTGGCACTGCCGAGCGGCCGGGGCTGTGTTATTTCGGAGAGCTGCGTGGGCAGATGCTGATAACACACTTTCTTCTTCCCTGCAAATTCTTCTGCGCTGACTCCGTGCTGCAGCGTGGAATTAAAAGCGGAGACAGGCGCTGGGTGATGGTGCTGGCACTGGAGTCTTCCTCCTTCTCAGCCGTCTGGTTGGGGTTGGGGCTGCGGCTTAAGCGCTGACGGGTGCAAGCTGCAGGTGAGAGCTGAGCACGGGCACACTCATTGCACCTCTGGGCAGTGGCACCGCTCCCCTGGCATCACCCTCCTGCCACCACGGACTGACCTGACCCCAGCCCTGGCTGAAACCCCCGCGCCGCAGCAGCCTGGGGGAGGAGGACAGCCAGCATTCCCCGCTGCCGGAGCCTTCTCTGAAGTGGTTTTGGGGCCAAAACCTTTTTTTTTTTTGTCTTTTTTTTTTTTTTTTTTTGAAAGGCTGAAAAACATCCCCTGCTACCTGGTTATTTTGGGCCACAAAATGCCCTGTGTCTCTCGGCTGCTGCTCCTGGGCACTTCCACAGGTCTCCGGCAGAGCCCCCGGGGACCAGGCAGGATGCTGGGTCCAGGACGAAGAGCATCGTCCCCGCCACCAAGGTTAAGAACTGCTACACAAAAGCTCTTTTACGCTTTCCTAATAAAATGCATTGTCCTGCTGGATGAACCGGGCTCTAGCCCCCGTCCCACCTCCGCAGGGTCCTCGGGGGGAGCTGGAGGAAGGGGCAGGCTTTCGCCTTCGCTCCTGGTAATGTGAAAACCACACCGGAAAAGAGGCGCGAGCAGGAAGAGAGGGACAAAGTCCCAACCCAGCTCCACCGCTGCCCGCCCGTACGTGCTTTCCCGTCCACTTCATTTGTTTGAGGCTTGCCATTGTGCACCACCCAGACCTTTTCAAACGGCGCACTTCCAGCATTTCCCTCCCTTATTGCACCCTGGATGCAATTAAATTAGGATAAGAGGATAAACCCGGATAATAAAGCACTGAACAGGCGCCACGGCCGGTACCATGGTCGCTCCCGATGGCCGTGAGACCTGGGGACACCTCTGAGCCCCAACAATTGTCCACCTCCGTCCACTGCTCCCGGATCGTGGGGCTGGGCAAGCCCCCTCAGGGCAGCATCCCATGGGAAAACTTCCCCGGAGCGTGATCCGCCGCTCCGAGCCCCTCTCTTAGCGCTGCCCTTTGTTTTCCCTGGTGCTGCTGCGTTGTTTTCTTTTTTTTTTTTTTTTTTTTTTTTAAATACTGCCTAATACAATTTTAATGAGGTCGGGGCGCCTGCCAACTGTCGGAAGAGCCGTCGGAAAACCTCCATCAAGCTGCCTGGTGGCATATGGCAGCGAGGCCGGGGCAGCCGGGGTGTCCCCGTGGCCCCCAGCAGCGGCAGGGGACACGTCAGGGTCCCTGGGAGGTGCAGCAGCCACCAGCCAGGGTGCTGGGTCCATGCCGGGGCTTGTTCCCAGCCCCGGTCCAGCGATCCCTGATCACCCAGTAGTTTTGGCAAAGCCCCTTTATCACCTGAGGACGACCCGGCCCGCCCAAGGTCACCTCGTCCTGCATGAGGGCTTCTATTGTCACCAAGCCCTGTCCCATGAGGGCATGGAGGTGGCTGGAGAGATGGTGTCCAACTGGCAACGCAGTCCCTGATCTCCACCAAGCCTTCTCTGCGGGGTGAGGGGGGTACTCGTACTTTGGGGGGGCTTTCCAGGCCAGCCTTGCCCACCTTGCACCCGCTGCCACCACAACGAGGGACATCAGCCCCACCCTGGGATGTCCATCAGCGACACTGCACCGGGGTTCCCAGCGTCCTGGGGAAGCACGTGGCCATAAGTCATCTTGTGTCCCCTGTGCTGCTGGGATGAAAACCTGCGAGCATCCCCTCGCAGCAAGCCCCCAAAATCGCTCCAGCAAGGACAAGGAGGGCGTGGGCCGGGCTGGCAGCTGAGAGGTGGCTTGAAGCCAGAGGACAGCCCCGCTCCGAGGGGTGTCCCGGTGGCACCGGCTCCGCGCACCCTGTGACACGGCCGTGCCCAGTGACGTGTCCCGCTGCCCTGGGATGGCTCTGCTGCCCATCTGGGGGGACAGAGGGACAAAACAGCCCATGGCACCTTATAACTCTTCACCAGACGTTGCTGTACGCCACGTTTGCCCTCTCTGCCCCCTCCCCAAGCCCCTCGTGCCCGCCATCGGCACTGTGCCAGCGTGCCCTGCGTCCCACCCTCCCTGCCGCCGCCCTGGCTGCCAGCTCCATGGTCCTGCCCGATTTCACGTGCTCAACCGAAAACCCCGGGGACCCCTTGCAAACGAAGCTGAGCCGCAACAAAAAAAGCATCCAGGCAAGCATGAAAATCCGAGGCCGTTTCTGTGCCCGAGGCGGGCAAGACAAGGGTCACTCCGTGACCGGGGGCTCCTTTTCTCTTTGCTTTTCTTCTTTTTTTTCGGAGCCGAGGTTTATTTGAAGTCCCAGCGGGTGAGTCACGCAGCCCTTCCGGAGGGCTCCGCAAAGCCCTTGTCATGGATGCCGTGCGCCGGGGATTGAGTCTCCAGCAGGAACGGCGATGGGAGGGCTGCGGGGGGGTGGGGGGGGGGTGACCTCAGAAGCGTTTAGTCACGGCAGCTTGCAAAGATGACGGGAAATGCAATATATAGAGGGAAACCCAGCGCCTTTCTCACCGCTCCAGCGCATCTGGCACACACGGATGCACTCGGGAGACAGGCTTTGGCTGCCGCATCCCCAAGCGCTGGTCACCCTTTGCCACCACAGTGACATGTGGGGACATCTCGGACAGTGTTTGGGGCTCTCCTGTGCCCCCCCCCGCAGAGGCTGCAGGCAGGGCTGAGCCAGGCAGTGCCAGCCATCCACGCTGCGCTGCTGGGCGATGGGGAGAAAACAGGCTGGGTGCTTTCCCCCCCCCCCCCATGCATAATTGCTTTTTTTTTTTTTTTTTTTTTTTGTGGAGCAGAAAAGCCATTTCTTTCTCCAGCCTCGTCACCATCTGCCTGCTGCGGCAGGAGAAGGCAGATCCCGGCAGCTGTGGGCCCTGGCAGCTGCTCGGCCTCGTGGCCGGGTCCTAATGCCTGGGTGCTTTCAGCAAAAGGCGCAAAAAAGGGGTTTGCGAGACCGAATGTGGATCTGCCTCGCCGGAGCTGGGGGGGGATTTGTTTCCAACCCAGCTGAGGGGCTGTGGGATTGGTTCCTGTCGCGAATGGTCTGTCCAGCCGGATTTGCGGGGCTGTGCGGAAAGTAGGAGAGCAGAGCGTCCCAGTCATCCGGGAAAATAAAACCCATCCCGAGCCGGCAGGTTTGCCCCGGGACGGCAGGTTTGCCCAGGGACGGTTGTGCCAGCCACCCCTGGGGCAGGGCCGGGTGGCTGTGGGTGCAGCCCGGAGCTGGAGCAGTGCCCCTAACCAGTACAGCCAGCGCAGAACCAGTGCAGCCCGGAGGGCCTGGGGAGACGGGGCTGGGTGCCAGCCCTCCCCGTGTCCCACTTCGGCCAGGGCAGGCGGTTCAGCTCCCTGATCCCGCTGAAAACCACCCCCTGTTCCCCCCCCCCCCATCCCTCCTCCCATTTTCCCCACATTTCACCAGCAAACAGCTCGTTTCCCCCAGCCAGCGTGCGGGACCGTGCGTGCAGCTGTGGGGGGCTTCGAATCTGCCACCCCAGCCTCGCTCCTCTTTATCTGTGGTGGCTTCCCCCTCACAGACACGAGAAGTGTCCCTGTCCCCACGGAGCAGCGGCTCTCCCTGCTGCAGTCCCGTCCCACCTCGGGGACAGCCCACGTGCCACTGGAGCGTGGCCTTGCACGCACACGACGACGCCGCTCACCAACACCCTGAGAAACCGCTTCAAAAATACCCCCCCTCACACTGGCGCGCCTGTGTTTGGCTTCTGGCTTTTCCAGGGGAATTTGGATTCCTCATGGCCCAGATGCTGCGGCTGCGCTGGTGCCTGGCGCAGGGCACTGGGACGGCTCAGAGGTGGCGGGGTGGCCATGCCATCTTTCCCCTTCTCCCCTTGTCCTTGTCCTACGGATGCGTGACCAGCATCCCGGGAGGGGCAGAGGGGTGCAGGAGGGTCTGGAGGATTCTTGTGAGGGGATGGGGTCTCACAACGCAGGAGGGGGACTGCCGGTTCAAGGGGACGTCTTGCGAGGTACGGGGTGGTCTTAAAATATAGGGGGATCCTGCAGTGCATAGGGGGTCTTGAAATGTGGGGGGGGTCTTGCCACACAGGGGGTGTTCTTGCGGTGGAGGAGGTGTCCTGCGATTCCAGGGGGCTCTTGCTCTGCAAGGAGGGGTCTTACACAGCCAAGGAGTTTTGCATTGCAGGAGACGGGTCTTGCGATTTGGGGGGAGGGGGGTTTGCAATGTGGGGGGGTGTCCTGCGATTCAACAGGGTTCTTCCGATGTGAGGAGTGGTCTCGTTATACAGTGGGGGTCTTGCAATGTGTGTGGGGTGTCCTGCAATTCAAGGGGGCTTTTCCAATGCAGAGAAGGGGGACCCGAAAGCCATGCCCAGGGGTCTTGCAATGTGGGGGGGGTCCTGCAATCTTAGGGGGCTCTCACCATGCAGTGAGACCTTGCATTGTGTGTGTATGTGGTGGTGGGGGGCTGCAATTCAGGCAGGCTCCTGCAATAAAGGAAGGGGGGTCTTGCCATGTGGTGGGGTCTTGCCGTGTGTGGGGAGGGGGTCCTGCAATTCAATGGGGCTCCTGAAATGCAGAGAGGGACCTTGCCATGCAGTGGGGGTCTTGCAATGTGGGGAGGGTCCTGCAATTTAAGGGGGTTTTTGTGATGCAGAGATGGGCCTTGTCATGCCAAGGGGTCTTGCAATGTGTTGAGGGGGTCCTGCAATTCGAGGGGGCTCTTGCTGTGCCAAGAGAGGTCTTGTCACACAGTGGGATCTTGCAGTTTGGGGAGGGTCCTGCATTTCAAAGAGGCTCCTGAAATGCAGAGAGGGGGTTTTGCCGTGCAGCGGGGGTTTTGCAATGTGGGTGGGGGTCCTGCCATTCAAGGGGGCTTTTGTGATGCAGGGAAGGGCCTGGCCATGCAGTAGGGTCTCGCATTGGGGGGGGGGTTCTGCCATTCGAGAGGGCTCCTGCTTACACCGGGAGCCGTGCCGGTGGGGTGCAGCGGTGCAGGGGCGGCGGCAGGAGTGGGGGGGTCGCGGCGAGGGCCGGGGGGCGGGCGGGCAGGGGGCGGTCCCGCGGCGGCGGGGCTATAAAAGCGGCCCCGACGGGGCGGGCGCGGCGGCGGCGGCCGGGAGCGGAGCGAGGGGCAGGATGACGGCGAACGGGACGGCGGAACCGGTGCAGATCCAGTTCGGGCTCATCAACTGCAGCAACAAATACCTGACGGCGGAGGCTTTCGGCTTCAAGGTGAACGCCTCGGCCGCCAGCATGAAGAAGAAGCAGATCTGGACGCTGGAGCAGGACGGGGAGGATTCCAGCGCCGTGCTGCTCAAAAGCCACCTGGGCCGGTACCTGGCAGCCGACAAGGACGGGCGGGTGAGCTGCGACAGCGAAGAGCCGGGGCCCGACTGCCGCTTCTTGGTGGTGGCTCACGGCGACGGGCGGTGGTCGCTGCAGTCCGAGCCCCACCGCCGCTTCTTCGGCGGCACCGAGGACCGACTTTCCTGCTTCGCCCCCTCCGTCTCGGCCACCGAAAAATGGAGCGTCCACCTGGCCATGCACCCCCAAGCCAACCTCTACAGCCTGGCCCGCAAGCGCTACGCCCACCTGGGACCTCGCCGCGACGAGCTGGCCGTGGACCGCGACGTGCCGTGGGGCGTGGATGCCCTCATCACCCTCCTCTTCGTCGAGCAGCGTTACAGCCTGCAGAGCTGCGACCACCGCCTCCTGCGCTCCGACGGCCGCCTGGTCCCCGCCGCCGAGCCCGGCACCGCCTTCACCCTCGAGTTTCGCTGCGGGAAGGTGGCTTTTCGCGACGGGGAGGGTCGCTACCTGGCCCCCTCGGGACCCAGCGGTACCCTCAAGGCGGGGAAAAGCGCCAAGGTGGGCAAGGACGAGCTCTTCGCCCTCGAGCAGAGCTGCCCGCAGGTCGTGCTCCGAGCCGGCAACGACAGGAACGTCTCCACCCGGCAAGGTACGAGGGGACGGGGTCGGGGGGAGCGCGGCCGCCCCTAAGCCCCTGGGGTCTTGCCGCCCCGGGGTGCCCCCCTGCATCCCTCGGGCATCAGCATCCCTGGGGCATCATCCACCCCGCGGTGCCCCCCTGCATCCCTCGGGCATCACCATCTCTCGGGCATCACCCGCCCAGAGCTGCCCCCCAGCATCCCTCGGGCATCATCGCCTCCACACCCCTGTATCCCTCCGAAATCGCCACCCCGCAGTGCCCCCCCTCCAAGCATCCCCTGCCCCCCTGCAGCAACAGCCCCACAGGATGCCCCCCTGCATTGCTCCGCCAGCACCCGTTTAGGGTCACTCCCCCCTCGTTTGACTCCCTTCCCCCACACACGTTCCTACACCCCTCCCCCCAAAGTCACCATCTCCCCCAGCCCCCCCCTGCACCCCTCCAGCATGGCTGCCCGCACTCCCTCCCCCAATCCCTCCAGCATCATCCCCCCGCACCCCACCCACATCCCTCTCCCTCCTCCCCGCATCCCTCCAGCATCGCCTGCCTGGGGCCCCCCCATCCCTCCAGCACCCCCATCCCTGCAGCATCGCCTCCGCAGGGTGCCTGGGGGGGGGGGGGGAGTGGTGAGGGGCCTGTCTTGGGGTGCTGGGCTGGATGGGGAGGGGGCTGTGGGGGTCTTCCCTTGCCATGAAGGAGGCAGGGCTGCCATCCTGCCTGCGGAGTTCATTGTTCACCCAACAAAGCCTCCACCAAACTCCCCCCCTTCCCCAAGCGTCGCCGAGCTACACGCCCCACAGAGCGGGGCCCTGGGGGGGGCCGCACTCCCCCCGCCATGGGGCTGCGATCCCCCTGCCATGGGGCTGCGCTCCCCCGTGGGTGGGGGAATGGGGAGCCCACCCGACCCCCTCCCCGGCCTCGGCAGCGTTACAAAAATGGCTTTGCCAAAATGCCGGCGTCAAGCCGTGACCTCCCTCCGCCCGCACAAAGGCCAGCGAGGCCACCGCGCCGCCTGCCTCGAGCGCCGCGGCCGCACGGCGCAGCTCCCCGGGCACGCGGCCGCCCGCCCGCCTTCGAGCACCCGGCGGGCATCCCACCCCCTCCCCAGCCTCAGGGGTGCTCGCCAGAGGCCGAGGGGGTCCCCACTCCCGATGCTGCACGCGCGGGAGCCCTGGGGCGCATCACCGGCGCGCCGAGTCAGGCCGGCGCACGCCGGGCGCGGGATGGGTGCGAGCATGTCTCGCTGCAGCAAAGCCCGGAGGAGCAAGCACCGGCGAATTTTTTTTTCTTTTTTTTTTTTTTTTTTGTGTGTATATGTAATATTTCAAGGCTTAACCCCCACCCATGCCTGGGCAGCTCCTTGCAGGGAGCTCGCTGCCTTTTCTCCTTTCAAAGAGCAAATCCTGCAGCTCCTTAAAAAAAAACCAACAAAAAAACCCTGCAAAGATGGGCAGCGGGTTCGGGGAGGAGGAGGAGGATGATGGCGGTGGCGGGAGGATGGCGGGAGGCTGCCGCAGCGCCGTGGGGGAAGGGCTGCTGCAGCCCTTTGTCACCGCAGATGGGAAAACCAGATGTGGGGGTGGGATGGAGGGGGCTGGGGTCCCCCACGCTGCGATGGGACGGCGGTGGGGGACCCCACGGCGCGCGGGTGGGAGCGCTGCTGGCGGACCCGCCGGCTTTGTGTGGTTTGGGATGGAGAGGGGAGGGGAATGGGGGCACAAAATCTCCCCAGCAACAGGGGGCTCTGGGCTGCTCCCGGCCCCTTTCCAAGGAAAATACAGCGGGGAGGGGTGCGCATCCTCGCTCGAGTCTGTTTTTGGCCAGGGAAGCCATTTCCACCCAATTTCTCCTGCCTGGCAGCAGGAAGAGGCCGTGAATTGCCGGTCTCCGGGATTCGCCCTCCCTTCTCCCGTCGGGAAAGCGCCTTGTCCCAAGGTTACCCAGAAGGCAGCCGAAAAAACAGCGGTGGGAGGAAGCGGTGGCAGACAGCCCTTTCCCCCGCCGAGCTGATAAGCGCAGATGTGCCGGAGGCCGCCGGGGATGGAGGATGAGGGATGCGGGCAGGGAGCGGCTGCGGTTCGGCGCGGGCTCCTGGGAAAAAGCTTTTTCCCGCGTGGAGTCAGGGAGGGAGCGGGGATGATGGCAGCGGCTGTGTCCCCCCCACCCCTGTGCCCCATGGGAGGAGCGGGGATGGGGCCACCGGGCTTTTGTGGCTTCCCCTGGCTGGGAGCTGGAGCGGGTCCAGCTTTGGGACCACGCCGTCCCACGAGTGCCGAGTCAGCTCCTGGCTCCCAGCCTCCTCCGTGTCCCTGGGGGCGCTGGGGGCCACGCCGCCGCCGGCTGCCAGCCCTGCCCCTGCACTGGGGCCAGGGGTGACCCTGGCCCCCATCGCCCCATTGCCCTTCCAAGCGGAGCCGAATCGGGGTGCTGCTGGCCGAAAGCAGCCTCCTCCGTGCCTCAATGGCTCCTTTCTGTCCCCGGCTGCGGCAACAAAGGGCCCTTTGTGGGCGCGAGGGGTCCCGGGGGGCAGAGCACTGGCGTCCTCCCCGCTTGGCTGGGCCCCTGCCAGCCCCCCGCCCCGCCGAGGTGTGCCGCCTGCCTCCCCCATGGATGAGGGGGAGAGGGTGGGCCGGCTGGGGAGCGAGGCATTTCGGGAAGAGGGGTCTGGGAAGGGGGGAGAGCGAGCAGCGTGGCGATGGGAGCGCGCCTGGGCAGGCTGAGTTGGAGACGGGGAGCTCTGCTCCAGAGCCAGGAGCCCTCCCGGCATGGGGTGGGTCGATGCCGGCCGCAGCTGCGGCCAATTCCCCCCCCCCACCCCCCCCCCCCCCAGTTCATCCCAATGCCGCAGTGAGGTGGGGAGGTGCAGCTCCAGGGCTGGGGGCACATGGGCTCAGAGATGCCAAGTGGCACGTTGGCACCTGGCGATACCACAAAGCCGTAGGAAATCTGTAGGGAAGGAGGGGTGGGTTTTCCGGGAAATCCATGTTTCACCCCCATCTGTGACCCCCTTGCAGAGCTGTGCCCCGGCAGAGGAGCTGCGCCGTCCCCGGGTGCTCCAGGCTTTGCTTTTGGACAAAAACCTGCTTGGATTTATGTAGGAGCGCAGCATAAACCCGTCCGAAGGGCGGAGAGGGGACAAGACAAATCTCGGGGCGCGGGCGGAGGGTGCCAGAGCCCTGCAGGGAGACCCGACCTGACCTGGGCCCAGCCACCATTTAGGGCACGAAGACCCGAAATCCTGCCCTGCCGCCCGTGAAGGCTCGGGTGGCTTTGCGGGGTGCTGCCGGCGCTCCCTCTGAGGGAGCTTGGGGTTTCCAGGCACGGCCATTGGTATTTTTTGGGGAGGGAGCCTCTTGGCCTGTGGGGAGGATGGGAAAGGACGTGGATCCTGCAGACCCGAGGGGTTGGCAGCAGCTGGAAACCTCGGAAACCTCGGCAGCCGAGGCCTTGGGAAGCCCTTTCCTGCTCCAGCGCTTTGCTCCCCAGCCCGGGGGCTTTGTCTGGAGAGGGGCTCGGCGTTGGGAAGCCTTTTGCGGACACACGCCTCCCACCCCCTGCTCCCACCTCCAGCCTCTCCATCCTCCCCAGGACCCCCATGGCCAACCCATGTTGCAGAGGGAGCCGGTGGCCATCCCACATGGGGCATTTTTGGGGGGCACCGGCGTGCCTCCACTCTCACCCCTCCCAACACATCGCCCCGCTGCGGCGTCCTCGCCACCCCCCCTTCTCCCGCCTCCAGCTGTAATTAGCAGCTTCGTCAAGGTCAGGCAGAGTCGGGCCAGCTCCAGACTGTAAATTTACCAAGAGCGGTAATTAAAGCGCAACTGGAGCAGTGGCAGCAGCTCGGCCGGGGGCTGCGGGAGACCCTGGCCCCCTGGGCTGCAAAAAGCAGGGGTGGCGGCGGGGGCGGGTGGCTGGAGGGACAGACTGTGGGGACACGGGGACGTCTCTCTTGGTCCTGCCGCCTCTGACCCCCCAAATCTGCTCGGGCTGGGTTGCAGCCCTTTGAAGCCTCCTACCCCAGCTGTAATTGCATTCCTTTCTGCTGAGCCGGCGTAACCCAACCCAGCGCTGCTTTCGGGGAGGGGGCGGTGGGAGACCCCCCTGCTGCTGAGCCCTGCGAGGCACCGGGGTGGGGGGAAGCCAAACCCTCTCACCATGGCGGGAGCGCGGGCAATGGAACCGGTGGGTTCGCTGTGCTCCGTGGCGGGGGTCTCTGGGGGAGAGGGGACGCTGTTGGGGGTGTTCCTGGCACTTGCTGCCCCATCCCCTCCTGCTCTGCGGGACAAAGCGTCGCCCCGGGCGCTCCCCGTGGCCTGCAGCTCAGGGAGCTCCCCACCCAAAAGCGCGGTGAGAAGGAAACGCCGCGGTGAGGAGGAAACGCCGCTGCCCGTTTCCCCCCGCACGAACCGCAGCAGCAGGTCTGGGGGTGCCAGCAGCCTTGGGTGGGGGGGCTGCATCCCCCCCCCCCCCCCCATAGCCTGGTCCCTCTCCGTGAGCCCCCCAGAGCCCCTCGTCCCGCTCTGCTCTGGCGTACGGCTCTCGAGCTGGAGCAGTTTGCCGCCGCGCTGCCTTCCCGGCGGGGATGCAAAATCAAAACCAAATGTTTCCGGCGAACGCTGGCTCGGCCCCCGGCAGCCCTGGGAGGTGGCGAGAGTGGGGCAACCGCACGAGGCGAGGACTTGGCCGGCGGGGCCGGGCTTGGCGGCTGTGCAGCCCCCCCAAATACCCCGGGGAGCAAAGCAGGGGGTGGCTGTGTGTCTGTCAGGAGCTGCCGGATGCCTGGTGGGAGAGGGGGGGATGCGGTGAACGGCAGCGGCGTGGCAGCCATGGGACAGTTTGGGGCGTGGGAGATAAGATTACAGCCAACAAAGAGAAACCTTCAAAGCCTGATCCCTTTGGGAAAAGTGGGAGACTGATAGGCAAAGCAGGGGCTGCTCCCTGGGGGGGCCCTGGGCACCCGTTTGGAGGTGCGGAGGGTGACGGAAGCCGCTGGGCAGCCGCGTCCGCCCCAGCTGTGGGATCTGGGGGAAGACGTCTCTGCTTCGGAGGCCTGTAGCTGGTGTGGGGTGGTGGATGGTCCCTCCCCAGCTGGGTCAGCACCCGCTGGGTGCAGATGCTAGGACCTGCTGGTGGCTTTTCCGTGCGGCAGGGCCGCCGAGGCTGCAGTCCCTGGAGCCCTCCCAGCCGCCGCGTCCTGCAGCACTCGAAATCCCGGCAGCCGAGGAAGTGGGAGGCAGCGCGGAGCGCGTTGAACGCGTTGTCAGCCCCACGAGCAGGTTCTTGGCTCGGGGAAGAGGCAGATTTGGGCAGGAACGTTGCGCGCAGGCTTTGCATCCTTCCCAGGACCAGGTGCGTGGTGGGACTCCGGCCTGTAGCCGCCGTGGAGCAGGGGAGGGACGCGGGCGCTTTCTGCTCTGAAAACCTCCATCCCCTCCTGGTCTGCTCTCACTGGTTACAGACCCATGCCCCACTGGTGGTACTGGGGCCCCTCTCTGCTCATCGTGGCTGGGAGGAGAGGGGCCGAGCCCCGCACCCCAGCTCCCTGCCCGAAACTCGGCCCGGCAGCTTTGCTTTGGCCCCAGGCTCCGGCTTGTGACTCGCATCCCAAAAGTATTTTTAGGCAGAAATCCACCAAGCTGGAGAGCTCTGGAGAGGATTTGGCCCCGCTAGCCCTGACTAAGCAGGTTTCCTTGGGCTCAGTGCCTGTGGGTGGATGCGCGCGTGGCCAGGGGGGCTGGCGGTGGCCCCAGGGCTGTGGCTGGTGGCCCTGGGACCGGCTGCATCCCCCTCCGAGGCTGCTGGGGCAAGTGCTGGCTCTGGTCCCTTTGGTGCAGGGACAGGTCATCCTGGCTGGCAGAGCTGGGGGACAGGCTGGTGCCGATGGTTTTTTGGGAGCCAAAAAAAAAGGCTCGGCTGCCCCAAGGCTTTCCTGAGCCTCCTCTCCCTGCAAACCTCGCCGCCCCGGTGTGCCGTGACAATTTACGGATAAAAAACTGCCACACTCCTTAAACGCACCGCGAGCTGCAGATTCATAGGTGGTGGGGTGGCCTCTGCTAAGGGTTGAGTAACCCGGCTGTCGCTTTCAGGGAAAAAACTACAGCCCTCTTCTGTGTGAAACAGCTCAGCTGGTCTTTGCTCGGTGCTAAATCACGATGGAGCTGGAGTCTCCTGAGCTCACGGCTGCCTGGGCTCAGTCCAGCCCTCGTTTGTGGCCTTAACACTCGGGCAGCCAAATGAAAACCTGGATTTGAACCCAAAATGCCCATGGGAGATGTGTGTGAGGGATTTGGGGGTCACCAGAGCTCACCCAGCCGAGTAGGGGCCCCTCTCAGTTGGGTTTCTTGGGCTGCCCCCACGCCCAGACCCACTGGAGGTGGGTTGGGGTCCCCCCCTGCTCCGGCACCCCTCACCTCCATCTGCCTCTGCCCCGCAGGGATGGACCTCTCAGCCAACCAAGACGAGGAGGGTGACCAGGAGACCTACCAGCTGGAGATCAACAAGGACACCAAGAAATGCGCCTTCAGGACCTACACTGGGAAGTACTGGACCCTCACCTCCAACGGGGGCATCCAGTCCACCGCCTCCACAAAGTGAGTCCCCTGTCCCCTGCAGCCTGGGGCCGTGCCTGGGCTGCTGGGACCCCTCTCTGTCTCCCAGGGGAATCCAGGGGGATTTTCCAGTCTAGCTTAGCCCCAAAATGCTTCCCAGCAAAGGCAGCAAATTCCCCTGAGAGCTGGGGCTGGTCGGGGCTTGCCGCCCACGATGCTCGGGAAGTCCCTCGGGCCACGTAATCCTTCCCGGCCGGCTGTTCAGTCCTACACTAGCTGAGGGCCAGGCGGAAACCCTGAAAGTGGATTTGGCCTCCTGCCTGCCTCCTGCCTATGGGGCGAGGGCTTCCCGCTGGGGTGGCTGCCCCGGTGTGGCTCATCCCACAAAACCAGATGGAATCGGGGCCCCCCGATCCAGCCGTGGCCCTTTTCGAGCCGACGGGGTGGCACGGGCAGGGTCCCCATCCGTCGCACCCCGCTGACCGCCCTCTCTGCCCCCGCAGGAACGCCAGCTGCTATTTCGACATCGAATGGTGCGACAAGCGCATCACCCTGAAGGCTGCCAACGGCAAGTACGTGACGGCGAAGAAGAACGGGCAGCTGGCGGCCTCCATGGAGACGGCGGGTAAGGGACCCCTGCCCCGCACTGGGGTGGCAGGGGACGGCAAAGTCCCTGCCTTCAGCCAGGCTCCTCTTCCAGGCAATGCTCAGGGGTGCAGGCAATAAATTTTCTTAATGACCATTTCAGGAGATGGTGGGGACAGGTGGGGTAGGTGAGAAATGGGTAGGGGGGCACAGCCCACCCTCCTCGCTGCTCCTGCCAGCTGCAGGGTCTGGGCTCTGCACCCCCCGGGCCTCACTCACAGCCCCTCTCCCCTCCGGCACAGGTGAGACGGAACATTTCGTGATGAAGCTGATCAACAGGCCCATCATCGTCCTCCGCGGGGAGCACGGCTTCATCGGGTGCCGGAAGGTGACCGGCACCCTGGACTCCAATCGCTCCTCCTACGACGTTTTCCAGCTGGAGTTCAACGACGGGGCCTACAACATCAAGGGTGAGTCCCTGGGGGACAGGGGGTCCCGGCTGGGGGGATAACGGCCACTGGGGTCCCCACGGTGGCTCACGGGGTCACCATGTCCCCTCTCCCTCTGCCCGCAGATGCCACTGGGAAGTACTGGATGGTGGGGAGCGAGTCGTCCGTCACCAGCAGCAGCGACACCCCCGTGGACTTCTTTTTCGAGTTCTGCGACTATAACAAAGTGGCTATCAAAATCAATGGCAAATACCTGAAGGGTGACCATGCCGGCGTCCTCAAGGCCTCCGCCGACACCATTGACGCCTCCACCCTCTGGGAATATTAATGCACTTTAGCGTACCTCCCGTGGCCAACTTTTCCTTCCCCTCCTCCGTCCTTTTTTTTCTTTTTGGGTTTTGTTTCTCCTCTCTGTAAAAGGATTTTCAGACTGGCTTGCCTTTCCCTCCCGCCGTAGAGCCGGTGCGTTAGGTGGGAGGTGGGGCTCCGTAAGAACTGGAAAAGTGCTGGGGCAGCCTGCCTAGAGCTTTGTAGAGGGGTCTGTCTCTGTCCTCACCTCCCTCCAGGTTTGCTGGGCTTGGAAACTGCCGTACCCTGCTCCCGGCCCCGAGCATCACCTTAGGTAGTTTATTTTCTTCTCCTTGACTGGAAAAAAGGGAATAAGATCACCTCTGTGCTCGCTTCTGCCATATCAGTGCTGGCACCGCCTCAGTCCACGTCCTCCGGAACACGCGCCCCATCCCGCCCCGCTGCAGCCAGGGGCAGAGCGAGGGTGCTGGGCTCAGCCGGCTCCTCCCGGCTCCCTCCCCGCCCCGGCAGCCCCTCTCTGCTCCTGGCTCTCGGCGCAGGATCCATCCCCAGCGGAGCCGTAAGAGGTGACCTTACATATCACAGCCTCCCCGGGGACGGGGCTGGCGTGTGCCGGCACGCGTCCCCGTGCAAGGGCCAGCAAGCCGCCTCTCCCCACGCACCTGGAAATGATTTTTTTTTTAGGGTGATCCCGTCTGGAAAGCCTCAGCCTTTCATCTCGTGGAGCCCCGCGCTCCTTGTGTCCCCCTGCCCCTCCCTGTGCTCCTGGCTCTGCAGGAGCATCCTAGGCCCCGGCGGTGGGTCCAGCCTGGCAGGCGCCTGCCCGGGGCTGGTTCTGCTGTGCCTGGGAGGGGATGGCGCAGGGGGGGATGCAGAGCACGCCCGTGCCGGGTGGGGGGCTCCATCCAGCCCACCGCCAGCGCTGGTGGGCTTGGTTCCCGCAGGACCAATCCAACCTGGGCGGTGGCTGGAAGCATAAACTGCAGATTTTGGTTTACAGAATAGAAAAGTTCCTTAGCAAACTTTGCACAGTGATACTTGCTCAGTACCTTTTTTTTTTTTTTTTTCTCTCTCATAAAGTACTGGAACAGTGACGCAGCTCACTGAACACCTCATGCTGAATTAGGAAGCGCCCGTTCCCCACGGGCTCCCCTGAGGAGGAGGGCGGCTCCTGGTCCCGCTGCCCCTGCGGCACCTGGGCTCGGCTCTCGCGCCATCGCAACCCTACTGGAAAAAAAAGAAAAGAAAGGAAAAAAAAAAAAAGACCAAAACAGTATTTTTGTTAGTCTCTATTTATATATGCTCTCCATGGCACTGTGTTCCCAGCTGTTGTCTGTACTAGGTCTGCATTAGAGTATACCGCTGTTTGTAACGGGTGATGCTGACGTGTTCGTTAGGGTGTTGAAGGGCACTTTATCCTTTGGGGCCTTCCCGGGGCCGGTATTTGCTCCCTGCAAACACACCAAGGAGCCTTTTTTTCCCTTCTCCGCAGGTCCCTGCCGGGGAGGGAGCACTGGTCCCCCCACCCACTCCACACCAAGGGTGCTGGCGGCATCGCTGCCGTGCCAAAACAGGGCCGGTCCCTACTGCCAGGGCTCGTCAGCCTTAAAGCCATGCGGAGGGGCAACCCTCCCCAGGAGCTTGGTGCTAAACTCTCAGCTGGGAGAGCGAGCGATCTGTCCCCTCCCAGGGGGGGACAATGCCGGGTCGGGGTCCCTCGCCGGCGCAGGGGATCCCGGCTGGGACTCTACCTCGGCTCTGCGCTCACATCCAGGGGCCGCCCGCGCTCGCACGGGCCCCACGCGCCCACCCACCCGGGGACCGCGATGCCCCTCGAAGGACCGAGTGTCTTGATGAAGCCCTGAGTGACCCTGTGACTTGGCACACACTTCTCGCTGGCCTTCACCCCGCTCCCTACTCCGTGCCGCCTCCTCCCCGTCCCCATCGCAGTTCAAACCGTGTAACTCCTGCTCTGGCTTCTTCCGTGTGACACTAGGTCAACATCTCTCCTGTCTCCTCTTGCCGGGTGTCGTGACTCTGAAAACATCTCACTCTGAAAATTTAAGTTTTGGGTTTGTTCGGTTTTTGGGTTTGGTTTTTTTTTTTAATTATTATTTTTTTGTAAGTGCCATTTGTATAACTTAAAAAAAAAATAGCTTCAAATGGAGAAAGATGAATAAAAAATAAAACCTGCATTCGGATACGAGCAGTGGCGTGTGGTCTGTCAGGGCGACCGCAGCTGGGGCTGCAACGGCCTTTTCACGAGAGGCAGGAGTCCGAGCAGCGAGCACGTGGGGTGGTGGAGCCTTTGGGGACCAAACTGCTTCACAATGAGTGAGCTGGCTCTGGAGGGCTCAGAGGAGATGGAGGGAAGGGAATGGAATGGTGGCCAACGGGCCAAGGTCACCTCTCGAGATGCTGGAGCCACCGAGCCCATGGGCATCTTCGAGGATGGGTGAGCTCTGCACGGGTCAGGGAGACGCACCAGCAAACCATGCCCCCCTACCAACCGTCCCCCCCTACCAACCGTCTCCCCCGCCCCACAGCCAGGAGCAAAGCTGTGCCCCCCTCCATCTCTTGCAGCCTGGCTCAGCACCCACAGGCCACTGACGGGCTTCTGTTTGGCCTTTAAAATCTAAAGCTGGTTTGGTAAAAGCAAGATTTGGGAAAGGGGGGCTGCCCAGCTCCCCCAGCTGCACATCCCAGGTGGGATGGCAGGAGGGACCTTGAACTTCAGACGTGGGTTTACGCACCGCGGCGAGGGCCAAAGGAAGGATGTTCATCCCTTTCCATAAACACGGCAACGTGAAGGCTGCGCAGGAAACGCTGAGCAGCTCCGACTGCCACGCGCTCGCCCTCATCCCCTCAGCGACATCCGCACGTGCACAGCAAACCCCGCCGCGACAGCCGGCCCGGGGAGGAGGCAGGGAAGGAGGTTTGCCGGCACAGCCGGGGTGTCCGTGTGCGGAAGGGGCTCCGTTGGTGCTGCACCACGGCAGGGTGGTGGCCCTCCCCCTCTCCCCCATTTCCTTTCGCTTTTAAGGCCAAATTCTGTATTTACCATGGCTCCTGCCAGCCTTTCCCCGCACGACACACGCATCCTGGTTTCCATTGGAAGGAGTGACTGGAAACCATTTTCTATCCCGTCCCCTTTTTCCTTGGGAGCATGTGGAACGCATTAAGCTTTTCCAGGAGGGGCAAATGGGTTTTGCCTTGCAGCTCGCGGAGTTTTCAATGGCGCAGGCTGAGAT
Source organism: Chlamydotis macqueenii (assembly GCF_036417535.1). Lineage (NCBI taxonomy): Eukaryota > Metazoa > Chordata > Aves > Otidiformes > Otididae > Chlamydotis > Chlamydotis macqueenii. The sequence goes on along the minus strand of NC_141570.1, from coordinate 4,070,853 downwards.
CTGGCAAACCAGTCCTGCCTGCTGGCCCCTGCTGCTGCCTGCCATTAGTCCCAGTGCCAAACCAGCGCGGCCAGGACGGGAGGACGATGTTTCAGCTGGAATGAAAGCACAGAGGTAAAAGCCAGAGTGCACAAATTTATTTACAAAAATTCAAATTACAATATAATACAGGAAACTTTTTTTTTTTTACACACAGAATATTAGAACAGCTTACTACCAGAAGGTAAAGAAAAATATTTTTTTGGTTTTTTTTTTGTTTTTGTTTCTTTTTTAATAAACCACCTATTTATCTTCAGCTATTGTTATACAAAGTTGCAGAACATGCACATCTTTACAGGGTTTCTTTCTTTTCATATAATGTTTTGCTAAGTGCAAATACTAAGTTTCTCTCTCCACCTTTAAGGCAAGTAAAATGGAACACTGCAACGAACCGTGCGAAGTACCTGTGACGGGACCAGCCTGGGCACAGCAGCCTCCCTCCCCCTTTCAAAGGACAAAGGGTTTTGAGGACGGCGGGGCTGGAAGCAAAACGGGATGCAGGAGTTAGACCAGATCACGGACGGCTCTGTCAAACCACAACTGCTCGAGGTCTCGCGGGTTAGAGAGGAGGAGCAACCCCGCGCTTCGGCTGCAAAGTGATTTTTGGTGAAGTGGGTGGTTCCTGGGGGAGCAGCAGCGTCGGGAGCCCAGCATCGCAAACCAAGCACTGATTTCTCTTCTCAGACACAAAGCAGCCCGCGGTTTTGCAGGGGACATGGGGACAGCAGTCCTCTCTCCCCCTACCTCTACTGGGCTCCTCCAGGACCATGGCCTCACATCCCAACCACCAGGATGGACCACGGACACCAACCTCCCCGTGCCACCTCTGCCCGACGCTTCTCCATCCCTCTCACTCCGTTTCTGCACTTCCCTCCACCAAGGCTCAGCTCTCAACACCCACACATCTCTAGTCACGCACCAAAAGACGGGATTAGACCACCAGTTTTGCCAGCGCTCCCAGCTGCACACCTCCACAGGACACTGGAAGAGGCTGTGCTTCAGAAAGCCTGGAGAGCTCATCCAAACCAGCCCTTGAGTCCGCAAGATCTCAGCTATTAAAACCTCAGGATTCCCTTTCTGTAAGAGGAAGCCAGTCGTGCTTCTTCTGACCTGGGTTCATCTTCTCACACCCGCTAATGCTCTGAATGCAGCTCTCACTCCCCAAATCCAGCGGGACAATCCTGCTGATTCCCACAGGAATCACTCGGTGCAAGGTGGGATTTCAACCTGGCTAAAACCCAGACGAGCAGCAACGAGCTCCTGCAGCCCCCAGACAACTTCTAGAAATAAAATTTAAAAAAGAAAAGCAAGGGAATACTGCTTGGTTACTAACGCTAGAGAGGCCACGGCACCGAGGAACCGGAACAGAGCACTCCGCAGGGTGGTTCAACCCGTCGGCAACGCCCAAGAGCGGAGAAACTGCTGACTCAGCGCCAAAAGGTATGGAAGTCCCCTCTGAAGGACCCTCCTGGGGGACAACAGTCCCCAGATGCTGTCCTGGACCTGGCTGGAGGCTGCCCCTCTCCAGGAGCATCCCACCGACAGCCCCATGCCATCACTCACTGCACGCCTGCGGAGACGCCGCGCCGGGAGTGGTTACGGAGAGCTGCAAGGAAGGGTTTGGCAGAAGGTGTGAGGCGTAGGCAGGGAGTTTGACCTGAAAAGCAAATAAAACCAAAAGACACCTGGATGCTCAAATACGGGGGGAAAAACAGGAGGGGAAATGCACCCAGCGGGTTCCCAGCAGGATGGAGCAGGAAGCAGCCCAGACCAAACCACTCAGGGAACGACAACACAACTGGGCTGCGAAAAGCTAGCGCAGCGTTTCTGGGAGGAGGACTTTTTCCTCTCCAACCATTTTATTTTCTAGAGGGGCCTGTACCAGACAGCACAGCCAGGGGCTGCGGGGAAAGGGCTTTGTGCCAACGCTCTTCCTGCAGCCCAGCAACGACACTCCCCGCTTCTTACAAGGAAGCCTTGCTTTTCCTAAATCCTTGCATCCTAAGCCCAGGAATACTCACATTTGCCTTTTAACACGCTTTTCTGAAGCCAATTAAGCTGAAACACACATTTTCCGAAGTTCAGTGCCGCGGAAGCAGCCAGCTTCCTGCAGCACAAGGCTACAGCTGCCGGCTCGCGTGCAGGGGGCTCAGCTAAGGGGGGCTCGCGGCTCAGCACCGCCGGCGTGCACGACTACACTGGCAGTTCCAAATTTCCCTGTCACAGCACACATCTCACACCACTCCCTCCGGATCTAACAAGGCATCTGCCCACGTAGTTTTTGCGATGAAGGGCGCAGCTTAGGCCCTGGATGCTTCCACCAGCTGTTTGAGGAGTGCTGTCAGGAGCAGAGAGAGATTTGGGATGTCAGATGAGAACAGCAAAGCAAAGGCCACGTTTTGAAAGCTGAGAGGCACCCACCTCTGGGAGAAAACAAAACAACTGAGCCTTTCAAGAAGGCAGGTTCAGTTCAGCCAAAGATTAGGGTGCCTGAGTCTTCTGCTACTTGCCAAAGCCCCGAGACAGAGCATGGCTCTGGGCTTCCTACCGAGATCTCAGCAGCAAGATGGCAGCTGCATCCCCTCACTCCACTTGCAGAGTGAGAGATGCCAAAAACGCTAGACTGACTTTGTTTTGAACAATTTATTTCTGCTGGGAGGTGCTAGCAGGTTACAGGGATGCTGGAGAACACAGGAACCCCAGCCTCGTGCCTCTCTGCAGGCAGAAGGCTGGGGCAGCTGACTACGATATCTTGTTCCTGAAGGTCTTACTTGGATGCCAAGTCTCCCCCTCCCTTCCTCCAAGACTCACTTGACTGTGCGGCAGCTGCTCTGGCCAGCAAGAAGATAGGATTTTTGGAAAGTCCCCGAGGAACGGCTGCATCCCTGCGCTTCACCAAGTCTGACTTCCCCTCCCAACAGCTGCGCGAACAGGTTTTCCCAAATCAAAATATCTGGATGCCCAACGTAGTAAGAGATCCTTGGAAACACAGCACCAAGCCCTGTCACAGCACAGGTTGAAATGTTTGGTTGCAAAGGTTCAGAGAAGCTCTAGAGAGGGGGGCAGGGCAGGTACGCGTGAGTCAGAGCAGGTCCCCTCGCAGCTGGCTAAACCAAGAGGGGCTGGAGCAGGAAGGGGGTGATGGTACTGGGGTGGCTTCGCCCTGCGGTGACTCCACGCCAAGTGCTGTTGGAACCAGGTCAGAACCGGTGTCGAGGCTGAGGGCCAAAGTGCATAGGCAAGTTGTGCTCCAGCTGGACGTTGATCTGGGGAAAATCATAGTTCACCCTCATGTTAGGCAACGGGGGGACGTAGGGGGCAGGGATGGGGCCGATGTTGAGGGGGATGTTATTGTACATGGGACGGACGGGAGGGAGCGGGAAGGGAGGGTGCACGAAGGGGTAAGGGGGCATCCGAGGTTGATGGAGGTTCTGAGGAACAGGTCTGGGGATGACTTCAATTCTCTGGATTTTCTCCATGGGCTTTTCCGCAGGAGGGCCGATCCGCTTGAAGCTGTTCTCTGCAGAGGGAGGAGAGAAAAGAACCAGTCATCCCATAAACAAAAACTCACCAAGCTTGGTCCACGGTCTTACATCTGCAAACTGGCATCCTCCATCCCCAGCACGTTCCTTCAGCACGCTCCCTACAGCATCACTGCTCACACCCCTTCCGTCCCCCAGGCACCATGGAGCGCAGCACCAGCTTCCAGGCTGGCTCCTCTCATCAATACCACACCGCAAAGGAGGAACACCTCCTTTTCCAGGGACATGGGGCAGCCCCTGTGCCTCTCACCATAGAGGTTACGCCGCCCTTCAGCTACTTTGCCAAGCAGAGAGGAGACAGGTCTGCGTATCCACGACACCCTGCGCCGAGCGGAACTGGGCACAAGCACTGTGTCTCCCCACGGTCCCAGCTAAAGCCTCCAATAGCACTTCAAAGCTAGACTGGTGAGCAAGGTCTGGGTGATGCATAGCAACGCACGAAGCAGCCTGCAAGCAGCCAGGCTGTGGGAAGGATGCAGGGAAGATCCAGAGACTTGCCAGTAGCTGGGAACCCTACGCTCACCTGTCGTCCTCAGTCTGATCTCAAAGCACAGGTAAAGGCTGTGACTTACCTCCGTTTTTCTTCCTTTGCTCCTCTTCAGCCTCTTTCTGAATCTCCTGGATGATCTTCTCATCGTCTTCCTAGAAATCACAGGAGTACCAAGAGTTAGTGGGCTAACTCCTGCTGCAACCTTCTGTTCTCCCAGTGCTGCTCTTCTTTTCAGCACGTGTTTGCGTGGGAACAAAAAGGGAAATTTGGCTGAATTGTCCTCATTCGGGGTTGACCCAGGTTCAGTCAAAAGCAAGGCTGCGATGGGGGACTGCAGCACAAGTAACCTGCCCGGAGCCAAGCCTACTCTACAGAACGTGGCTAAGAGGCTGAGACTAGCTTTCCAGGGAGACCAGCGCTAAAATTCATTGACTTGATGGAAAACAGAGAGCTGCAACCTGGCTCCTCCCATTTGAAGAGTTGCTGGAGAGCTGTTAATCTTTTAAATGGCAATAGTCTATTAAATATTTACATTATGCTAGCACTTCTAGAGTTTTTGGCCCAACAGCTGGAATTAACACAACTTAAATCCTGGCTCCAGTAGCTAAACAGCGCTGTGACGAGGCCATTTAGATCTTATCTGTAACTGAGGAGGGCATAAATCGCAATAAGTTTCTTTAATGTCTATCTAGAGGTTATAGCAAGAACATTTAGACCTGCTGCTCAACAAGAACAAGCCAGAAACTGAAAGCATCCTTCTGCCTCTCATCATCTTCAGTTTTCCCAACCCAAAGCAGCAGCAGCGTGACCAAACAGCGCAGTGAAGCCTCGGGTGGCTGCAGGTATCTACAGAGGTGGCACGGACGCCACCTTTCATTAGATTAAGGGGACACAATGGACAAAGTCCTGGAAGAAGACTATGGAACTCCTGAGCTAGGAGAGGCTCATCTGGAGGGATGCCCACAGGCACCGACAGCTCACAGGGTCCAGGCAGCTCTCAGGCTTTACACAAGGCCGTGCCAGCGTTGGCACGAAACCAGAGAATCACCCTGGTCCATGCTTTGGCATCAACTGTCCACTCCCAAGAATGGCTGGAAAAAATGAGTTTCTTCACCGCACCGCAGCACGCAACAGCTACCAGGGTAACACAGATCACACCGAACAACTGAAGAGACAACTCCCTTTCAGTGTCAGGCAGCAGATGTTTCTCCCAGCCATATGCGTGGCGATGGCAACAGAGGTCCTCCTGGCCTCTGCAGGGTTGCATCTGCTGCTGCTTCGCGTCCGTTGGGATGGAACACTACCTGGCACTTCCAGAAAACAAATGAGACTAAGCCTCCTGGACAGCGTTTGTACTCTTCATGTCAGTTACTGGGGAAGAAGGCGAAGAACCAGAGCTGCTAGATAACATACAGCCACTCTGGGTCTACCTGCATAGGAAGGAGCATTTGGTTTGCTTCAGCAGTTCATCTGCAAGCGCTGGTGGGGGAGCAGGAGGGGAAACCCCGAGCCCCAGGTACCTGACAATGCAGAAGACTCTGCTTTGTTTTACTCACCCTGATTTCAGTACTGCCAAAACACAAATTTCGTCCTGAACACTCTTAATGTGGAAAACATCCTCTACTACGAAGAGTGCTCTGGGACCAAATCAGAAATACACTTCATGGATGCAGCTACGTTGAAATTATTTCATTTTAAGTCTAGCCAGCTCCCCAATTCCCACCTCATGGTCCTGCACACGTCTAGCAGCAACGCCCTGGGAAGCCTCCTAAGATGTGCCCTCCTCCCGCCACCAGATAAGGTTTCCCTGGGAGACTCAAGTTATCTTAATCTGCAAAAAGCCAAACTCAATCCTTCCCTCCCTTTTATTATTCTGTGAGTCAATGGTTAAAATTAAGCCTTTCCAGCACATCCTTTTTTTTTTTTTTTTTTTTCCCCCTCCAAGCAGGCTGCTTCCACGAACTGTTAATTACAGCCTATCTATCTCCATAAAAACTGCTGAAGAATGGCTCTTCTGAGCCTACGGAACGTCTAACTACCCCCCAAGTATCAGATTGCAGTGTCCCTGGCTGGAAAATAACCTGCGCATGCTCTGCAACAGGCAGCCAAACACCCTCCTCTGTTCCTCTCCTGCCTGAGCAGCGCTCTCAAAGGGTGGCCCCAAAGCTTCAAGATTCCAATTTTTTTTTTTTTTTTTCCCCAGAATATTTTTTGCAACACTGTTGGAAAATGAAGATAGTCACCTCTCCCATCTTATTGCTGCTTACTGGGAAAGATGCTCCTGAATGTTTTTTTTTTAGTTACATGACAAGTGAGAAACCTATTTTAAGCTCAACTGAACAAGATCAGCCTATCTCCTTCCCTCACACAAAGGCATAAACCTCCTCTTAAAGCCTAGATATGTGTAAAAGTTCCTTCTAATTTAAAAAAAAAAAAAAGCTGTTACTTTAGTCTAAGTCTGGGATTAACCCTCTGACACAGTGCTTTCTACCTACCACCACCACCCGTGACGCTGCAGCTCCTGCAAACCCCGCTGCCGATACCGGTCGGCCCTGCAGCAGTCTGGGACTCGGACGCATCAACAACGCAACTTCACAAGATCCTCCTGCAGCGAGCGATGCTCAACACCCCCCCCCAGTTTAAACTGCAGCTGACCTCCCCACTAATGATGGATCGACAAAGCCTTCTGCCCCTGCGGCTGGGGAGCCAGCTGCACGCACACCCGAGGTGATGCTGGCTTCAATTACCCCAGCTCCCAGAGCACCCGGGAAACGCGTCACAGCAAACCCCATCTGCCAGGTCTCCAAAACGACATCCATCTCATACGGATGACATAAAACACATCACCTCAGACGCAACGGCCAGAGATCCCTACTCAACCCCATCTCCTCTTGGTCTTCAGGAAGGGGGATGCTTCAAGAATCTTGCAGCACACCCTGGATGTAAAAAAAAAACCTGCCAGGAACAGACCCAGATTGGGATGACGAGTTCCCGACTCATTCTGCAACTGCAAATCACAGCAGAGGCATAACAAACCACATCTCCAAGAGCAGGCGTTATCAGCTTTGCTGCTTCTCTGCTGATAAAAGTGTATTCTCACATTGGAAGGTTAAGAAGTATTTATACTTAATCCCACATACCAAGCCTTGGCTTAGAATTTTGTTTTGCAGCAGTATTTCTGAAAAGCTAGCATCCATTAACATAGAAAGAACAAAAATACACTACACAATAAGCACCCTCCTACTGAAGAAGCCGACATTGAATTTGGCAAGTGATGAACGCATGGCGCCGTTCAATACCTTCAGTATTTAGGAAAGATCGATGTCCCAGCTGGAACAAAAGAAAAATGATGGTATGTGCACAGCAAGATAATTTCAGGATATTCGTGAAGGAAAGCTGATGCCACAAATTCTGCCTATTACATATCGCGCTGGCACAGGTCAGAATTAAAAAGCCAGTCTCAGCCCTGCAAATATTCACCACGCACAACAGTGATTTTTGCAAAACACCTCTCATTCTTTGAGAAGCAAAGGCTGTTCTTTGATTCCACAGGAATCTGAGAGAGACGAGAGATGCATCTAGGGGTAAAGCATCCACACCAAAAATTAAGGTTTCATTAGCGCACTCATTGCTGGCTGCTGTGGTAAGAAACCATTTAATGTCACACGGGGTGGAGGCTGCAGTACAATTTCAAAAGCCTCTTGTGTCTGTGTTCTGAGTGGGTTCAAGTCCCTTAATAAAGGATTCGATTATAATTTTAATAGCCTGTTTGCAGGCTGTGTGGATTGAAGGGATTTATCTTGTCAAGTTAACAGTCATCTTCCTGTCAGCTGCCTTGCCTACAGCAAAAAAGAAAAAAAAAAAAAAAAAAAAAAAGAGAGAAAAAAGCAAAAAGCAACCCCTCAGGCCCTGGGAGGGTCTTAGCACTGGCCAGTCTGCGTGGTTTTTTGAGCAAGGATGTAACTTGGCTCTGAGAGAGAAAATGCAGGGCAATGCTACAGCACAGCCCTTCCCCAGGCTCTGCTGCACCTCGGGAAAAGGGAGGCGGCCCAGAGAAAAATGCAAAGGATCTATGAGATGTATTCACCCTCCTTATCTGCAAACGCTGCAGAAATGCCATTATTAATAGCAGCTGCATCGTTAAGCGGCAAAACAGGATCGAGCTTTGCCCCAAACCCAACAGCGGGATGCTCTGGGCAGGGTCCATCCCTGGTCCTGTAGAGAAAAAAAAAACCAGAATGTGTCTCTGGCCAGTCTTGAGAGGGGTTGAGAGCCTGCCCTTGCAATCCCCCACCTGCAAAAGGATCTGGGGATGGAGGAGGCTTTTCCTTCCAGCCCTCTCCCACTGAATCCAGGGAATGCGGAGAGCACGGAGCCAATCGCAGCAGCAGGGACGGCTGGGCTGCGCGGATGGACTGACTGAAGAGCTGGGCTGGGCTGCTACGCGAGGCAGCGTTTCGTGGCGGGGAGGCCCATTGCAACAATGCCGGTACGGAAAAGCCGCATCCAGCATCCTTGCAGAGCCCCGCACGCACGCAGAAACAGCCGCCAGAACAACAAACAGCCATGGGGAAAAAGAAAATACAGCAGCAAGGGAGAGAAAAGCTCTGCAAGTCACACGGAGACAACCTCCCCTCAAATAAAACCTCCTCTGCCCAGAACAAAAGCGCCAGCGACAAAGCTTCTGAAAGCTCTGTTTTTATCCACGGTGCTTCTCGTTATCTTTAATTATCAAGTGTCAGGGGAAAATGGCTGCCTGCCTCCTGAACGAGGGAAAACAAGAGAGCTGGTAACTATTTCTGGGCTGCGCAACCCCTCCCCTGTCTTTAGAAAGCGCCTTCACCACCGCCGCCTCCCCCTTTCTGCCGTTTTACTGCTTTCTTGTTCCACGTACGTGTGGCCGCAGCCGTTCCTAATAAACTTGAAATGATTTTTCACGACGGAGGCTTCCAAAGAGACGAAGGGGTTTTGTTTCAAATCATTCCCAGATCAGCTGCGGAGAGGCTGAGCAAGAACAGGCACGGGCTGTCTCCGGCGTGTTCCTCCATGCAGCAGGAAGCAGGGGATAAAAGCTGGCTGTGTTGGAACTGGAACAGGGCATCCGCAGCGCTGCAGGAAAAGGGGGGCCGGGGCGGGGATGAAGCACACGCTGGCGTTTAAGAAACCCAGAGTGATTTTAGCAACAGGCGTTCCATATGGATGGCTTTCTGCGAAGACCGCGGATTAACCGTATGCTTATGATTAAGGCATTTTATAGCATGTTAAAAAAAACCCCCCAAAACTCCTAAATTTAGGGGTGCTTCCCCTCCTCCAAATCCTAAAGGCAGTGCTGCGTACTTCATGCATTTCCTCAATGCATTTGAAGTTCTTACACAGTCTTCGCTCAACATCTTCTGTTTATAAGGCTAGAAAGAGGGATAATTGCAAACACCTTCTAATGATTAGTCTTCGGCTTTGAACTTTAATGATGGGTTTTGGGAGCGCTTGAAGAGTTTACTGAAAACATTTTAAACTTTAAAGCCAAGAAAGCCGCTGCGCAACATTACTGATAGCGCAAAGATGAGTACCGAGAGCAGAACGTGGCTTTCCAAACCAGAACGCGTTAGCCGTAATTGCATCCCAGGATTTGTACAAACCGGCTAAAACGCAGGCACGCGCCTCAGGTTCGCTCCAGATATTTAGAAGTCAGGGAAAACACAGCCCCCAAGTCATGGAGCCTGCTGTTGGCAGAGCCAGTTCTCGCTGCTCCGGCCTGAGCTTTGTCTCTGGCAATATTGCATCAGCCTCTCCTGCAGCCAGCAGCGTCTCGGCGAGCCCAGCCAAAGCCAGCCTGGGCTGCAGAACAGGCACACGAGGACTTTTGGCCAAGCAGCTTACTGGGAAGAGCTCCTGGCACATGTTCGTAGCCCAGAGGGGTGCAGGGCACCGATTAGCCCTAGAAGAAACGCAGCGATTAAGCGATTAGTGCCTGCTACCCTGGAAGCTGTTGACCACAGCCTGACTGCAGCTTGTCTCCGAGCCAGCAAATATTGCACCGATGCTTTTAAATTAAACTCCAGTCTGATTACAGCACAGGGACAAGATTTTAACCAACCTTTTATTATGGGAAATTTTGAAGCATCTGCTTTGCTCTCTCAAGATCATTTGAGACAAAGACTAACAGATGCTGCAGTTCCTAGAGGACTGTCTTTAATCTGTTTTTAACCCAGGCTAATGAATAGGTTTACTTATACTTTCACAAGAATCATTTCAGACTCAGAAAACGTTAAACATTTGGAAAAGAACAAAGGTTCCCTATTTGATCATAGAATAGTTTAGGTTGGAAGGGACCTTTAAAGGTCATCTAATCCAACTCTTTTTTTTTTTTAAAGAAATTTGAATTGCTGTAAATGATGGGGAGTTAGACCCAAACCAGATCCTTCACAAAAGCATGAAATCACCCAGGTCTGACAGAAAGCTGAAGTCTACATCTGTGAGATGCAAATGGACAAGACCGCGGTACTATGACCACGTCACTGGTCTGCTGTGAAGGCAGCAGTTAAGGCTGTACGTGAGTACATCAGAAATCAGAATAAAAACACCTTTGGTGCCACACATGTGCCTTCTCCATTTTGTAGCAGAGCCTAACCCAGGGAGAGGAGCAACAGCTCCTAAGCGATGGGTTGCAAATTTCACCGATGACGAGAAGAACCAGTCTTGGCTCCGCTGTACTCACACATGTGCGGAGCATGGCTGCAAATGCATGCAAGCCCATAACAGGTATATGCACAGCATCATCCGTCTACTGACTTCAGCAGAATAGAGGAAATTGAGCCAGAAGAGTCGAGAAAGGCACAAGAGCACACCAATGCAGCAGGCAACAGAGCTGGGATGGGGTCATCCCTCGGGCGGACGTCATCCCTGACAAAGCACAAGACACTACTGATACAACGGCCTTTTGCTCTTTCATATCCCCACGTGAAGATTCAAATTTGCTCCCCCTCTTCACATCTAATGTGTTAACTCCTGCTTGCGTGTCCCGTATGAGAGTGCAGATCACCCAGATGGGACTGGGTTGCTGTCACCACATCCCTTATGAAGGGAGACAACACACGCAGGTATCCACCATTTCAGCCTCAGAAGCCAACAGTTGAGTTTCAGGTTATTCTTTGCACTTTGAGGACACTCACCCAGCTTCAACTCCCCAGCCCACCAGTGCTCTGTCATGCCATGGAAAAAAAAAAAAAAAAAAAGAAAAAAAAAAAGAAAAAGAAAAAGAAAAAAAAAAGAAAAAAAAAAGAAAAAAAAAAAGAAAAAAAAAAGAAAAAAAAAAGAAAAAAAAAGAAAAAAAAAGAAAAAAAAAAAGAGCAAGCAATGCCAGCTCTTTGCTGACGGTGGGAAATTCTTCTTTTGCCACAACACTGGTTAATTAGAGAGCTGGAGAGGGCCTGGTGACAGTGCCCTCTTTGTCCTGCGTATTTATTTATTTATTTTAAAGTACAGGACGAGCTTTTTGAGAGGCCCCATGTTTTCTCTGGCTCTGAACAAATGCCATCACCCAGCACAATCAGCAGCCTGACGGGAACAAAGGACACCAGCGCTGCCAAAGCCCGGATCGCATCCTGCTGGAAAACGGGGAGGAGCGGGACAGGCACCCACGGAGCACAGAACCAGGTGTTGGAATCGCTGCAGGGGTGCCTAGAAGGAGGTGTCTGTTGAGTTTAACACCTCACATTAATAGGATAATGTCGGGAATAAAGGCAGAGGACTAGGAAGTTTACACTGGCTGGGACACTGCTGGGAGATCCTCAGGAGCCTGCAGGTAGGAGGGAGAGATTTAGGGTGGCTTTTCCCTGGCTCCATGAAAGCGCAGGATTGTGCGCATCCCTTGCGGAAAGAGGGGCTGGTAGCTGTCTGGCAAGCTGCAGCAGCCCGAGACAAAGAAGCGTCGCAAAAAACAAAGCTCAGACAAGCCCTGGGAAGAGAGAGATCCACATTCACGGCGCTCCGCTGATTGCTGAAATGAGGAAATTCAACTCCTGCTCCTACCCACACCCCTTCCAGGTTTCTGGTATTGAAGACCTCTATTTACAGAGATGCTGCACTACTTTTTCCCATGCTCGTCACAGCTACAAGCTGTATTAAGTTACTACAGCTTCCCTTACAGCTCAGTTCATGCTTCAATTCTCCCTTTGCAGCTGTCGACAACAGCCGTGAGAACGGACTCGGCTGTAACTCCGGACTGTTGGCTTGCAGGCGGTTTTCTCAGCGGGTCCACCTCTGCAAAGGGACAATGCAAAGCCAGCAGTGGGATGATCCGGGCGCCAAAAAGACACAACTCCCCTTGTCTCCAGATGCAAAGCTCCAAACAACGTCTCAGCTGCAAAACTAGGAATGAGTCCCAGTAATCCCAACGCCTGCTACCGCACCTGGTGCCAGCACACACTCCCCACCAGCTCCTTCCACAAACCCCACTCCCCAGAACAACGCTCCGAGCGCTGCCAGCCAAAGCCCTCGGCTAACAGGAGCTGCTTTTCCCTAAAGCAACACCAGCTCCCTTCCAAGTTGCGGTCAGATATGACTCTGTGCTGATGCAGGCTTCCAGTGTGTTTTTTAGCTGCCTTGGGAAAGGAAAAAGCTTGCGCTGTGTAAAACCAGCCGTTTTCCTCTGGTGGAAGGCAGAGGAAATGCTGGCACGGAGCGGTAATTGAAATCAGGGTGCAAACCATTCACAGAAGTCCTCCGTTACTTACTGTGGGGTCTGTCCAGAGAGAGCACTTTGCACAGTCCTGGCAGGGAGCCCCGGGCGACCGGGGATGTTGGCAGAAGTGGTCGTAGCCGTTGATGGCAGCCCGGCAGAGGTAGCACATCTGAGCACCGCAGCGGCAGGACATGCGGTTGCAACCCTCCGATTTAATTAGGCCAGTCCCACACTTGTGGCATTTTCTAATTCGGGCAGCTGTCATTTTCTCTTCTCTGCAACGCAAGAGGAGGGAGAAGAATTAGAGAAGGGGTGTTTGCACTCACCAGCCTGCAGTAAAATTACCGTTACGCTATCCCAGCGATGCTTTAACCTCCCTTTGCCCAGTGCACCTCTCCCCGTCCCCTCTTTCCTCCTACGCCATCCCCACGTCCCACTGCTGTTCCAAGGAGGTTTGGGCTCAGCTCCACTTGGAGCCAACCCATGACAACCGAAGAACAAATTAAGTGAAAGAAAGTCAATCACTGGCTGCATGCTGCAGACCCAATCCCGGTTTCCATGTGAGCCAAAACGCCGCAGCGCCAGGCTCCGGCTTGGGAGGAATTTAAGCCATAAGTTGAAGGGCCAAAGGGCACGTGGATGCTTGACTTGGCTGTGGAGAAATACAGCCCGGAAGACAAAGTTCAGGAAAAGCAAACCCTTGGCTGTCATCTGCTAGCTAGTTTTATGTTTGCCTGTTGCTCCGGCTGCAAGGTTGCCATGACCATATATATATATATATTTTTTTTTTTCCCCCCAACCCTGGCAGCTACAGTCCAGATCTATTTGGTTTTTGTTAAATTCAGAGCAGTAACTGAAAAACAATCACATCTTTCCCCACAGAGACTGGGCTTTCCCCCTTTCTCTTAAGATTCCCCACATACATTTTCCAGAGGCCATTGCTTTAGTTTCAAGTGACGAGTTTTACTCCAATGGAGCACAAATGGAAATCCAGAACAAAGCACGGTCCCTGTCCCCAAGAGACATCCTGGCAGCGACACGCAAAGGCTCAGCTTGTGGCAATACTATTTTGGCACAGAAATGGAGGAAAGCCTCGGTCACATTTAATTAAAAGACTTAAGAATATAAGCTGTCATCCTAAGGGCCAATTTTCCAACCGCTGGAGATCGCATTACAATTTAATTCACAACCTAGAAGTGAAATTTGATGACAGAAGAGCAAAGAGCCTGTGTTTTCATTGAGGGGAGCACAGTTCTCTGGCTGTGCTGCACTGACAGTGAGCGGGGAACGATCTTCCCCAGCCAGGCATCCCCACCCAGCTACTCCAGTGGACCTGCAACGTCAACAGACGTTTGCGAGATGGCAGGGAGGTGTTTTTGCAGATGGTCACAGCAGCAAACCAGGCTACAGCACAGCCCCACGAACCGCTCCGTCAGCGCAACCAGAGGAGCAGGGAACGGCAAGGAAGGAACTTCAGAGCTGCCTTGCAGCTACCCAGAGCTCCCACGCAGCTACACCTGGCAGGACCTGCGCCCAGGCATTTGCAGATATGCTAAGAATAGAGACGAAAGAAAAACAACCCGAGAGTGACTTTCCTCTGAGCTGCAGCTGCTCTTCCCTCTGCTACTCAACAGGATGCTGTTGATGCAGATTTTTTTTTGGAAACTTTGAGCAAGGCAGGAAGTTTGGCCTGAACTCCAGCTGTGCTTCCCTTTCCTTACGCAGGGCTTCAAAAGGAAGCTTTTATTGTATCAGACAATTAGACTCATCTATCCACAGCAACATTCCGCTGAAGACTTGGAAACTGATGGTTTTTTCCTTATTAGGGACATGACAACTCGCTCCTCCTCCCTCTCACCCTTCTTCCTACGGGAAAGGAGTGGCAGAGAAAAAAGTCGTATCAAACTGTAAAGATTTTGTTCTGAATTAGGGACTACGGGATGAGCATGCAACAGTCATTCAGCCTCTCAGAGCTTTCCAACCTCTCCTCACGCCAGACAGACTTTAAATCAGAGGGGAAAGGATTGGGCAACATGGGCAAGTCCCATTTGACTGCACCAGACACACAGCTCCATGGCTGAACCTTCCCTTACTTCCTAAAGGGAGAGGATTTTGTCACTCACTGTAGCAATGAGAGAGATCAAACTTCAAAAGATTTTAGGGAAACACTCAGGATTTACACCTGCATATTTCGAAACGTTACTCCATTCTGTAACAATTCCTACAAACCAGTTAGAAACAGAGCTTCTGTAAGATAACATCCCCTCCCATGAAGCCAGAAAGCTGAGCAAACCACTCGGCTCTAGATTTTGAAAGGGTAAAACGACTTACTGTGACTCAATACACTACTTTGCTGCTGTGCAAGACCTCCCTCCTCCCCCCAAGCAACACTGATGGGGGTTTCTCACCCCTGAGAAGGACCAGGTGCCAGACACCGGGCTAGCCAGAGGAACAGGCTGGTCTGGTGACAACTCTCCCACGTTCTCAAATTACCAGCTGGATCTGCTGCCAAGTACGTCTCACAGAAAGAAATCCCATCCTGGGAGCCTTCTGACCCCTCAGCTTTGACAGCCCTAGGAGCTCCCTGATGGAAGGCAGCGACACCCAGCAGAACTTTAGGGCCTCTGTTACAGTCACAAGCACAGAGGGGTTTCTCACCTCCTCCACACCAGTGTATCACCTTTACGAGTTCATCCACCCCCATTTTTGGGGAGTTGTGGAGTTTACTTACATGGATGTCCTGTATTTGATGTCATCCTTCTCAGCCAGCTGCTCGCAGGTGAGGTTCATGTGCTCCTTCCACAGCCCCTGGCACTTCCGACACGTTTCCTGAGGAGGACAACAAGTCTTAAAGAAAGAGAAGACCCAGTACACCTCTCACAGCATTAGGAACTGGAAAAATTCCCATCTCTTCCCCCACCACGCTGCAGGTTCTCAGCTGAGGATGGGGCTGGCAGTATGGTACAGAGGTCTGCAGGTCTGTCCTCCACCAGAGACCAGAATAAATCCAGCAAATAATGGGAGCCAAGGGTTTTTCCAAGGCACAAGAACGCAGGTACAAAATGAGTTAGTAAATCCTTGTTCACCTAAAACTCATGGAACAGCTACCACGTTCTTTGGTTACTTCCCCAAGGAGACTACAGAGATGAAAACACGGTGCTAAAGGACATCAGGTTCCTCTGTTTCCTGACCAAAATCCTTCACCTTCATACAAAGGAGTCCTAGTTCAGCAGGCGATGGAACCCTCGCAGCTGCATCAAAAACTCTGCCTCACCATGCATACAAGCAAATCCGTATTATGCTTTCTAAAACTTCACAAAATAAAATTAAAGCCATTTACGTGAGTCAACATCTTAAAAAAGGCAGGATGGAAACCAATGTCCATAAAACAGAGGTGGACTATCAACAAACATTTATGAATTTAACCCGAATAGCTGAACCAAACTTGGAGCAAGTGACTGAACTCTCCTGTTCTTCTAAATTAGCAACAAGGCTCTTAATCCGGGACTGGTAAAGCTGCCTGGAGCAGGAGGGCTGTGGAGGCACTACTGGCAAGGGAACTGGGACTAACACTGGGAATAGAGCGGATTTTTTTCGGCTGGCTGGCCAAAGAAAACATACTTTTGTTTTGGGTCAAACAAGAGATTTTCCTTTAATTTGAGGAAGATTAAAAAACATCCAAATCAAACTTGGAAGAAGTACACGTTTCACAGTCCAACTGTTTCATCTTCGGCATGGCTGAGGCTCAGGCTTTTAAATCCAACTTTCTCCTCCTGGCAGGAAAACCCGTACGGCTGTGAAGCATCCTCTTCCCCTCCACACCAAAGAAGGTCCCAAAAGAGCTTTGCCCAGCTCTGGTCACACTATCAGCAAAAGACAACGACTGCAGAGACAGATCTTTTCTGACTGCGTTACCTTAATTACATTTTAATGAGGAAATTGGACGTTGATATGAGATACGAGAGAAGTAATTGCTTAAAGACACACATAGGCATCAACGCGCTTTTGATCGTGAATCAGACAAACAGGATGAAGAGCAAAGCTTCCAAGGGAGCCAGCCCCTAGGAGGGGATGCGAAGCGTCGACTTGTTTGTATTTGTGCTTGCTGGGAGATGCGTAACAGCTTGTGCTTTCATCTGGAGAATTAAAGGCTCCGCGTCCTGGCTGGTAAGCTGGACATGTTTGCAGACTGCAGGGTAAAGGCTGGAGAAAGAGGAGAGCCAAGCGTGTGACTGCGTCCCAAAAGCTCAGCAGAGGATTTTTGTGATCATTCACCTTGCAAACGCACCCTTTGGCAGGCAGGCACTAGTTTTAAGGGGCAGTAAATGCCTCAGTTCCATTGATCCTCATGAATCATTCATGATACCCTGCATTTTCTTGCTAAAGCTGTTAAAACAGGCACCATTTTATGTGCCTTTGTTGGCAGGCCACCTCTGGCTGTTACCGGCACGGGAGGATCAGACTTGGAGCAGTTCTCCTACCTTGATGAGGAAGCACCTTCCCCTTTTGTTCTCAACACCCAGCTACATGCCGCTCAAAGATCAAGAGCTGTAGTTTTGGGGGGTTTTGTTGCTGGTGTGGGTTTATTTTTAAATTATTTTATTCTTTTTAAACATACATCAAGGGTTAAAAACAGTCTTTGGAGCCCTGCTACACAGAACCACTTTTGCACGCCAAAGACTGAACAGCTTTCTGCCAGAAGGGCTGGCACACTCTGCAGCCAGGAGCTTACTATTCCCAATTACTTAACTCCAGGAGCCGCCTCCGCTGCCGAACGAGAAACGATGCCCTTCAGAAGCAGATGGTGCCGCTTACCCTTCCGTACCAAGTCATTCCCTTTGCCTTTTGTTGCTGCCACCACCCTTGCTTTGCATGCTGCAGCTATTTAAGAACAATGCTCTCTCTTGAGCCGAGGCTGCTGATATTTGCCAAACAGTTGTCTCCTACAGCCGGGAAAAGGGATTTCTGTGCAGGCGAGGAGAAAGGGAAGAGGCACAGCAATGCAGATTCCCAAATGCGCTGGGATGGTGCGAGATCGGAGGTATACGGTTCTCCACGTTACCGTGACCGCTGCGCAGCGAGCGCTGGCGCAGCCGTGCGCATTTCTGGGATCTCTCCCAAGATGCGTTGGCCACGGGGAGCTGCAAACCCACGAGAGCTCTGCCTGCCTGTTTCAGCGTCTCCACGGCTTCCGAACTCCGAGTGTCACCTGCTGCTTCTGACGTCCTCTCCAGAACAGAGGCAGGGGAAAAACAGACAATACACGTGCCACTAGCAGAACTCGATGTCACGTCTCCCCTTCCTCTACCCAAGACAATGGCACATTGTTGGCAGTTACAGGAACCCGTGAAAGCAGAGAGAAAGCCCGTGGTTCAAAGGCAACTGGCTCCAGTGCCGTAACTGAGGTCACAGCCCTCGCCTGAGAAAACTGCCTTTTTAAATTTTTACTCTTCGTGAAATCCAACCCTCTGGGCTGATGAGGGTTTTGCAGGTCTCACGCGATGACAATTCCGATCTCTACGATTTCCACAGGGGGTTCTTTCATTTTTGAAACAGCTTTTTGTTTGATAAAGAAACATGCTCTGCTATTACCATATTAATTAACCTAAACACCCACTAGGATGGCTGATTTTTTGCAACCAGCCTAGATGATTTCTATTGTAAGAGCAGCACTGGCACAAAGATCGGCTACCGCAATACAAGGCAGCACCTAAACCCACACAAAGAGGGAAGGACTCCTTCCCAGCCCTGAAACCCTCTACTCCAAGCGTAGCAGCCAAAAAGTAAACCAAGTCTACCAAAATACAGACCCTGCCCAACGTCTTCAGCACCTTATCCATTAGCAAGCCCTGGCCTACTCACATAGGGGTACCTGATGTGGGAAAGCACGTTTTGTTTTAGTTTTAACAGCTTTTCAGCTAAATTCATCATTTCTGGATGGTGTGAATTCCATGTGTTTCTCCTGCCGTTCCTGGCCCACTCCTCCTCGCAGGCAGGTACAGCTAATGCAGCTCCTGCTTTCGGCGCGCGGGGCGGCGCGTTTGCAGAAGCCTCGGCGTTAGCAAACGAACGGCTCCAGACCAGGCACGGATACGGGAGATGAAGTATCTGCTGCCTGTTACATCTGCCCGAGCTTGGCAGGCAGCCTGGGACAGTCCATTAATGTGCCAGGCCGGGCCGGCGGAGAGGAGGATGTGATGGAGAGGGTGTTTAATCGCAGGCTGTAATCTCCTCACTGTACATCTGCTCGAGGTAGCGGCTCCGTTTCCTCTCGCCGGCCACCAGGAAACAGCCGGGATTAACGCAAACATGTTTGGGTTCAGGAGGATCCTTTGTTCCCAGGGTCAGCGGTGCGGATACGCAGCTTTCTGTCCTCAGGGCCAGCCTGACTAAGGGCAGCCAGTTTGCTTTTAGCACGGGCACCGCAATCCTTAAACATCCTCATTAATTGTCCCAGCACCTAATGAAGGTAGGAGGGAGTGTTTTACGGGAACCTACCACCTCCCTCAGCACTTCTACTGGTACTTGGCAATGGATGCCACAGTTTTAAAACACAGTGTAAACTTTTTTTTCACTCTGCCATCTAAAAATAACTCTCCAAGGACCAGCCCACATATCAAGGGGGGGAAAAAACCCAAATAATCAACTTCTCCGTGCCAGTCTCCATGTCCTTTTGGCTACAGTCAGGCTGCTGTACGTACTGCCAGGAATGTAGATGCACCAGCTTTCCTGGTTTCAACCCAAACAAATGCCACATGGACAAAAACATCAGATGATACGCACAGATCACGGACCAACTGCCCACAGCATTCCTGCACGCCCGCTTCTTCTGTAGGAGTTTACACGGAGCCATTTACCGATCGAGCAAAATGCAAAGGGAGGAGGGGAAGCTCAACTGAAAGAGCAGCGGGCGACGGACGAGGCTGTCAGCACCGTTCTCCAGCTCTCAGCAGTGACTCCGAGCGGAGTCCAGCGCTTGCCTTAGCTCTCCATATGCTCGTTAATTAAATCCTTTCGCCGCTGCGCCGTGCGACTCCTTGCATCCCCCAGGAAGGGAGAGCTGCACACTCCAGCGGTCTCCGCCGACCGCTCACACGGGGACGTTCGCTGCTGCGCTCCCTGCGAGGAGGGAGAGGGAGGTAAAACACACCGCGTATCCCTTCAGTGCTCGCTGGGACGAAGCTCCGGTGATTGATTCTCTGCTGCTTCCTGCTTTTAGACACACAATAGAGCAGGCTAATCTCAAACAGGCCAAGTTTTACCCAAAAGCAGATGTGAACGCAATAGTCTTAGAATAGCGCCTCAGGGCCAGTCCGTACTGCGCTGGTTTAATTAAAGGGCTGCAATTCCCAGCCAGAGGAGTTAATGGGAAAACAAAGAACCACACAGGCTTCCTCCCCACAAAGTCTCCACCGTCCATAAAGCTGCACTGACCTCAACTAAAAATGGAAGCAGAAGTAGCTAAATGAACGCAACCTTTAAGCACGGATAAGCTCTCATGAGCAAACTCCTTCAGGGCTGTTTCTGGGATTTCTTATACATTAAGCTGGGATAAAGAAGGTATAATCCAGCCCAAGACAATCCATTCTGTGAGAGATCCCTCTTTAGAGAGGTACAAATGCCCAGCACAGGGAAGTGGGACCCCAACTCCACAGGTACCCGACTGCCCAGCATGGAGAGCGCTCCTTCCAGCACAAACTGTTGCAGCAGCTCTCCGGACCCAGAGCTGCCAGCATCCCCGGGTGAGACGGGCAGCAGGCACCAACTCCGAACGCACAAAATCCTCGCGGCGTGGAGAAACGAATGCCATGCCTCAGATAGAAGAGGGGACAAGGAGCAAGGGGCTGGGAGGACATGGGTGCTGGGTGGGTTTGCTGCTCCCCCCACCCCAAGGGAGCGGTGCTAGGTCCCCAAGCAAAGCTGTTCCCCGGGCAGCGCTGCCGCTCAGCGGCCATCAGCCACACGGCAGCTCCGGGCCCTGGGATGGAAAGGAGGTGAGAAGCAGCTGAGAGAAACCCAGGAAAAACTGCAGGCTCCTTTCCTTAGCACGGCCATGATTTATTCCAGGAGGGGAGAGGCTGCAGGGAGAAATAAAGCAAAGGCACAAGCCTTGGACTAGGCTGTGAGAACGAGCCAGGGTATAAATACAGAGAGCTACGAATGATGGAGAGTTAAAGGCTGGATAAGGAAAATACGCATTTATACCCAACACCCACCAGGAAGGTTGCTTAAAGCTTTTACGGCCATGTATTAAACCCCATTACCCTCCTGTTTTGCATGGTTTTGTCAAATTGAGCACACTCCCTCCCTCCCTATCTTTAGGGCACTGGAGATACACAATGCCCTTTTGTTTCCAGAAACATGTCGGCAGGCCAGTTCCCACAGAGGTTTGGGTCACCCCTGTTAGAATCTGAGAACCAAAAACGCGCGGTAACTCCTGCTCTACACTTGCCTAAGTCAGTAGGACTGTCTTGTATCTGTGATTCAGAAGTTCCCAAAACACATATACCAAACCAAAGCAAGCTTTTCCCCTCCCCAGAGCTTGACTTTAAAAGGCCAGATCAGCTGCTGGTTTGGTGCAGTGGTTAGAGACCTACAGAGCAAAAATATCTGTAGCTTCAAGCAGGAAGCGCTGCTCAGCATCAGTATCACCCTATAGCTGGTCAGAGGTGGAAACGCTGCTAGCACAAGGAATTGCTCGCTGATCTCATGCTTGCTTACTGTAATTGGAGCAAGAAGGATGGCTCTTTCACTGAAAAGGATCATGTTTTGGTTTGAAATTGTACAAAACTTTGAAGAATTTCATTAATTGGGATGTTTTGAAATAAGCTGTTTTGTTTCAAAGCTCCTTCCTCTCAAGCTCCAGAGGTGTGAGGAACGTATCAAGAGTCGCAGGCAGCAGGTCGGCTGCACAAATGAGCACCGGAGTATTGGCATCGCACATCCATCGCACCAGGATCCCTTCCTCTACACTGAGAAACAAGTGTTTCTCATAAGAAAAAGCTTTCCCCCCTAAAACAACATTTTTCTGAAGCTGGTCCCCTGCGCCGAGCAGACTGATGTTGCACACAGCGTCTCTCCAGCTCAGACCGGGAAGTCTGGATATGGCCAGGGTGGATTTGCTTTGTCACCTACCTAGAGGTGGTCGCGCACCAAGCTGAGCCAGCCTGCAGCGCAGGGAGAGAGAACCACCGCCTGGTCGCTTTGTAAAGGCAGGTTAAATGTAGTCTGTGACCTCACATCGACGATGATGTCTAAATCAGAGTACCCAAGGTCATACTGCTCCTTCTCTGGGCAGACAGCTACGAGAAACTGAGCACATGCTACTGGAAACGCGTCTGTAGTTGTTAACCACAGTTTTTAGATCTGTTGGGCTGATTGCAGTTAATAGCTCTACGCCTTCCCAGCCAACGTAAATAATTAAATACCAGCAGACTAGTTCAAAGCGCTGAGCAGCTGACCCTCCTGCCTCTCCCCCACGCAGATTGCCTTACCCCATTCAGCAGAGGAGATCTAAGAGGTTATCCCTATAATCCTACGCACAACCTCACACAAAAAGGGACGCTGCTTCCAATAGCTGGCACTCTAACTGACGAAATCGAGCAGGACTAAACAGCGGCAGCAACTGCGGAACTGGAGGAAACAATAGAGACCTTAGGAGAGGAACAGATTTAGATTTCAAGACAAGGAATCTGATTTTTAAAGGATAACTCTGGAAGGTTACTCAAGGGGTTGGCACCCAACGACATCAAGAAGGTTAAGGTGTAACAAAAGCGAGGTATCTCATTTGCAGAAGTACCTGCTAATGATGCATTGTAAGACCGAGAGGAGGAACAATTACTGAAGTTAATTTTGAAACTTCCCTCTTACACCACCACACGATAAACAAATCCCCCGGTCACCCCACCCCAGACACAAATCTCTACCCAGGGCTTTCGTAGCAGGAACTGGAGAGCGCCGCCTCCTCCAGACCTGCCCTGTTTTTCACGTGGTTCTCTCTCCCTCTACCGTCTCCCAGATTTTATTGTCTTACACACGAGGAACTTGGTTACGGATGTCCTCTCCTCCATCAACAGTTGCGTGGAGACCCAGGTTTACGTAACACACCTACCACCACTTTTAATGAGTCTCTGCAAGACGGCAATTTCGATGGTAATTTAGCAGCATTAACACAATTTCCAAGCGTTTTTAACTGTACTCCCTACGTACAGCAGAAGTTAACACTCCAGGTCATTGTAACACCAGCAAGGGATGAGGAAAGGTGAACTGTCTGAGCAGAGCAGCTATGGTGGTGACAGCTTTAGTCTAGAAACTGGGCAAGTACAGCTTGCTTTGCAGGGAAATTAAACCCAAACAGGGGGGAAACCCCAAAATAATGTAGTCCTAGCTTTAAACCAGCCATAGTGGAGCAAAAATAAATGAAAAAATGTAGGGGAACTATCAAGGATAAGGAAAAGTGAAAGCAAAGTGATACTTGGCCTCCTTGAAATACCAGAAGCTGACTGGATTTGTTGTTTCAACGCCTGCGTGGTACAGAGCTGCCTCTTACCTGCTGCTCCCCACACAAGCTCTGTGCAGACAGCAAGAGGAGAGCTTTGCAGCCCCTGAACCGAGCCACAGCGGCCAGCCTTGTAACTACAGTATTTATAGCTATAGTATTTATGGCAGATAAACTGAAAATGGCCCTCTGAACTGCTAACCTCCATCTTCCAAATTCACCAACATGACAGTGAGTCATCTGCAGCTCGTTTGCTACGCTAAAATAAGCCAGCGGTAAAACCAAAGCCGTTGACCCGTACGTACCAGCAGCCTGCTGAAACTTCCCAGCAAGAGCGCACGCTGCAGGAGATTTTAAAAAGCCAACACCATTGAGAAGTGCAGCGCGATGGAAGAGTTTACACCTAAAGCTCCAGTGCAAACACGCACTGGATTTCCTCCAGCACCACAAAAGCTATTCCGATGCCTGTCCAAAATAGTAATGATAATAAAAAGATATCAAGTAAATAAGTATGCACCAAAATAAAGCAGAGTAAAGTACTGAAAACTAATCAGGGAAATAGATGTGCCAGCAACTCACCGATTCTTCTTCCAGACCCTCCAGATAATGTCTCTATTCCCTCCTGCACCTTAAGCGCCTATGAGCCCAGCCTAACACCAGGTGGGCTTGGGTTTGTTTGGTGCACAGGTGGCAAAGAAACCTCAAAACTGTAACTTGAGGGTGGTTTTTCAAGCCCTGCTAAGGATGTTTGGTTTCACAGTTCCAGTAGATGCGACGTGCAAGGGCTGCAAGGGGAGACGAAGACACTGGGAAGGAGATGCAGTGAGAAAAGTGATGTCCAAAACCAACGGGCAGAGGCTGCAGTGATCAAAAGCATCTCTTACCCAAAGCACATCTCGGAACAGGGGAAAACACCAACTTCAGCCCTTGCCAGGTATAAGCCTTCACATCCCCACAGGTCCGAACGCACCAGCACCGCGTGAACAAACAGGGGTACTTTGCAGGCAGGACCGTACCAGCTTTGAGGCTTCGAAATAAGAGGAATGCCCAGCACTCACCCGGCAAACCCACTGGTCTCAGCAAGGAGCGCGGCAGAGGGGATGCAGCGACCCGAGGCCGTTGCTCAAAGCTCCCGCTTACCCCCAGATCAGTCTCGTCTTGACCAAAGCCGAGCAGCCACCTTAACTCCTGAGGGAGACCGGGCAGGTGAATAACTGGTGCTGCAATATCCTGCCAAACAGCGTAACTCGAGACACGCTTGTCTTCTAATTAATCAAGGTAAATGAAAATTAAATTACAGATTAAAGTCATATAATCCCTTTCAATTAACTTTTTTTTTTTATTTTAATAGCTTCAGAGAAATGTGGGGCTTGGAAACACTTTGGAGTAAGAGGAAGACCATCTTGGACCTGCAGACATCGAAGCTAAACTGAGTTGCGATTCCAAGGGGAGCCTCTCCACCTGCACCAGCTCTGAAACAAACGCTGGTAATTCAGCAAGACAGGCTCGCTTCTGCACAATCACGTGAGACCACGCAAGAGGCAGGGAAATGAGACCAAAACCACCACCTTGAACCCTGGAACGCCTGTGAGGTCCCAGCGCCAGGCAGAAGACGGCTCATCGCAACACAAGTGAGACGGGAAGAGCGCGCTGCAACCCTTGGCGTTGTGAAATCCCAAGGCAAGCAGTTCCCTTTCTGTTATGCTTACAAACACCGATCAGAAAAGACTGGTTCCCCTCTTCTCCCCCTGCTCCAGTAGAGCACGCAACAAGTTTAATTAAGTGTACTGTTCAACTATTTGCATGCATGACTTGTCTACAAACTTGAGATCTTGCAAGTCTGTTTTCTGTAAAAATAAAAACAAAACAAAACAACAAAAAGCACAAACCACCTTATTTCCAGGGATCTGTTTGAGACCCAGCACTCATTCCTGCGCAGCAACAGTCATTTCTGCTACGACCCAACCACAATGGCAAAACAATCCAGAATATTTCATGTTGTCGCTGACATACATTCAGTTTTGAGGGGAAAATCCTGGTTCAAGAGAAGGAAAGCCATGCTATCACCCTGGGCCACCGTGGATGTTGCAAGATGGGGGTTCGCTGGGTGCTCACCTTTACTGCATAGACCATCTCACTCCTTCTAAGAAAAAATTAAAAGAACGGCAAGTATGGAGCGCGTTAGTACGACTGAATGTAGGTAAGGATCAAGACTAGTGCTTTGGGGGTCACCTTATCAAAAGGGTGGATTATTGAGCTACACTGTACAGGCTGCTCCTCCGAAAGGATTAAGTACAATACCCTCAGAGGGGTAGAAGCCACAGACAAAAATGCAGAGTGCGGGATATTGAAAGATTAACTCAACAATTCTGGCAGCACAAACGAAGTATGGAGAAACAGGGCTGGTTCTGGCCATTTCCCAGCCCCAGAGCTGCTTCCTGTTCGCGTTTTCCCGGGATCTCTATTGTAAAGACAAGGAGAGGAAGGAAAAAAAAAAAGTGTGATCACAAACACACCACTGTTAAACTAGAGTTAAAGAATACGCGGATGCTACTGAAAAACATTTCCGAACTGCTTCCCCAACACGCGGGGAAGCATTCAGCTCCTACTGACCACTTAGTAACCCCGGCTTTCCATGTCAGCAAAGCCTGCTGCCCTTGCTACGGTCAACCACCCAGGAACGGAGATCTTCAAAATACCTTTCTCCAGAAGACAAAACCCAACCGTACACTTGCCACTGGAAGCGGTGATCTAGCGAGGGGCGATGGAATTAAACACCAGATCCATAACGGACTGAGATGGTTGTGTAAGTCCACATCCACCGCCCTCGCTTCAAGTGTCCGATTCATTTGTCCAAAGATGCAAGCAGGGAAATAACCAGTTGGACCAGGGTAAGAACGGTCTTTCAGCTGCCTGCCAGAGGACAGAGCAGAGGAGCCCATAGATGAACCATTTTGCTTAGGTCAGCAGCTCCTGGAAGCCAAGGAGGCTCGTGGACAGTCCTGGAACATCACAGACTCTCCTAACCAATTACTCTTTTTTTTCCCCTCCCTCCTAATTTCAGAGTGAAATAAGAAATGAAACTTAAGTGAGAGCCAACAGGTTTTGCAGGGAAGAGACATAGGCTGTACCACTTAAAAATCAGTTTCACCGATTGCCAAACGAGCCATTTGCATTAACGTCGTGAAACAGGATATGAAGCACTTTGTAGCAAGAAATGGGAGATTCATTTTATTACAAAAATACTTTTAAGGTTCAAATTCATCAAACCATTTGCAGCCACGGATGATTTGTAAAAGATAGTCTTGGCTGACAAAGCTGACTTTTGGCTTATCGACACCATCAGCAATCACCACCCAGAGGGACATTACCTGCGCACAGCTAACGAGTGAAACCAGTGCCAAGCGTCAGGCAGAAAGACCAAGTTAACTCTGTGGAAAATGGCTCCTTAGGGTCAAGGAAGAAAATTATTTCGAGGGGGCAAAGACATTTCGCTTGGTGTAAAGGACTGAAGGTGATTGTCAAAGAGAAGTGGGCATTGTCCTCCTCTGCTTATCTACTCAGAGTTATCTAGACTCTGTCAGCCTATCTGAAAACCATCCTGGGTTTGGACAAGATAAATTTCCCATGAAATTAAGGAGAGTCACAATGCCTAATTGCTGTCTTAAGCAACAGGAGTGAAAACCTAAGGCACACCTCCAGCAAACAAAACCAGCACCACCGGGCAGATGTTGTAACTTGGTTTATTTTAGCCTAAAATTTACTGTGTCGCAAATCACATCCCCACCCATTCCGAGCTGGTGAGACCAGCCTCTTCCCCCTGCCCGACTTCTCACTTCCACTTCTGACCCAGGATTTTATTGCAAAGGGAAACCAGCATTATTGGCCATAAAAGGAAAAGACCCATCTGCAACATTTCTGCTGAGGGGAGTCAACAAGGAGGAACTTCAGCGACTTCCTTAAAACTCCGGAAACACCAGAGGCCACCACCGCCGTCCCAGTAAGGATTAAAGGGTTTTTGTCCTGCTTCCGCCAAGGATGCACACAGGCAATGGCACCGGACTGTGGAGGACCACAGAAGTGTTGTTTTGAAGGAAGACAAGAAGGGAGGGAAACAAAAAAAAGACAGCAGCAAACAGGCAGAGTCAGGCAGCGTTCGGGAGCTCGGCCCCCGACTCCCGTGCGTGGTCAGGGAAGCCTCTGCGAGGGCACGATGCGCCATTTTACCAGGTGATGCAATCTGCTCCTTTCCACGCAACCCTACTGACGCATCTGCTGGAAAATGATGTTTAACAAGCTGAGAATTTCATTTAAATTAGGAAGGCATTTGCCCTTTTCATTAGTGCATGTTTATGTTTGCTTAACAAACCCCTGAGTTTCTTCCATCAGCTATTATTCTGAATTCCTGAGCTTAAATACACACACAGTCCAAAAATAAGAGCAGTCAGAAACTATTTTATTCAGGAACAGTAACTTTGCTTTTATGCCTTTTTTTTCTTTTTTTAATTAAAAACTACTCTCTTACCTTTACACCATTAAAGGCAGCCATGCTTAAACCCGCTTACACAGAGATGAAGGTCAAATGGTCCTGCACTGGAAACCGCTCACTGGTTCCCATCAGCACTGTACACTTGGCATTTCAGATGCATCAACAACAAAAACCGACAGGACAATTTCATTTTTTGTTTGGCGCTAGTTTCACTTTCAGAATCACATGAAACAATACAGCAGTATTGGGTGGAAACTACAAAAATGATTACAACTCCAGAATTAAAAATGAACCCGAGCTTTACTTGGTCAAGTCTACTAAGGGATATGTCCGCGCAGCAGCATTTGGGGAAAAAAGTCAGCAAAATGCTTGTAGGGCACGTTAAGATCCCAAGACATCATATATCTTTTTTTTTTTTTTTTGTGAGGAGGTTGCTATTACTGAGAAAACAACCTAGCTGGAGCTTTCTGTTAAAAAGGCATTTTGGAGAAAGTGAAAACATCATCATTTCGTACCCACGGCGTCTCAGAGCTTCCTCCCTACTGTGCTTCCCACACGCAGGAGTCTTGTGGTGCACTCCCCCTCCCCAGCACCAGCCTCTCAAACCAGAGAACCTTCAGCAAGAAGGGAGCCAGACAACATTAGAGGATCCACATCTCTCCCCTTTACACCGAAGGAAATACTGCTCTGTCCCACGCCAGACCTTGGGACAAGCTGCTTCACCACGCAGCTCCCACACATCACCAATTCCTCTTCTGCAGAAGTGCCCCCAGCACAGCACCCAAAAGCACTTCCAGTGTTTCTCTTCAGTTTTGTTTAGCCTTGTTCAGGTGCATAAGCTTAACTTTTGGTAACACACACACACACTACAACCGAGCAGCCTTGCGAAACGCTTTGGAGTGCGGGTCAGATGCTGCCTGGCAGCCAGAGTGAGCAGCTATTGAGACCCTCAACCTGCTCCTCCTCTTTTTCTTTAAAATATATATATATATAAACACACTTCTACTTCACTTTCCAAAGAGTATAACAGAAAAACCACGAAAATGTCACTTTTTGGTTTTGGCCACTAATCTGGAACGTCTCCCTTGGAAGAGCAGCTTTTCAGAACAAGTCTGAAAAACACTTACAGGACAGGCAACCAAAAAAAGGTCACCCTCCTGAGACACAAAAAACCTCACCAAAATTAAATACAGATCAGATAAACACCAGGCAGCTTCAGGCTGCCAGGTTTATTTGGATGTATTGTTCAAATCCCTAGCGTTTGGCTAGTTGTGGGTCCCACTGCTAAACCGGACGCTGACGTCCCCTTGCAAGCAAGCCAGCGGGTTATGTCAGCTACCCCAACAATTTCCAAAGCCAATTTCTTTAACGAAGCAAAAGCCTCAACACATATACTCAAGAGAAAAAAAAAGAAAAAAAAAAAAAAAAAAAAAGGAGAAAAACAGATACATACCTCACTTTTCTGTTTTCTGATGCAAAACCTCACAAAGCTTTTTTTGACATGAGGCTGCTAAAAATAACTCATCCTTAAAAAGTCCTGTTATTTTTACACAGTCACAAGAATCACTGGATTGCTTCTAATTATCCCATCCTTCCTTGGAATTTCTATTTGTGCTTAACAAGACACAACAGGCTGCAGCACCAGTGCAATCATCACACATCTTGAATTACAAGCAACTGGATAAGTTTAGTTTCTCCTTGTGAACAATTTTGGGAGAACGACAGTTTAAAAAAAGCCTATTTTACTGTGGACTCTGGAGTCTATGTTAAAAATGGACAAACTTATGGGTAAGCGCCAGATCAAAGTAGAAATAGATCTTACACTGGCCGTGCTTGAAAACAAAACTGGTCTCTAACAGGGATTCGCAGCAGGATTAGAAATGTTCCACCTAAACAGGATCAACAAGGAGATTCCTAAAAAGCCCCTAGAGCAGGACCAAGTCAGTTGGACTTCACTATCTTTCCCGTAAATACATCCTTACCGCTTCTGGCTTCCAGGGGACATTTACTTTCCCCCAGACAGTGCTAACACGGAGGAATCTGCTCCAGGCATAACAGAAATATAAATAGTTGGCCATCTGCACCGCGCCTGGCGTACCAGACTGGCAGCTGTATCTCCACTGGTAAGCATGCTATCAGCGTGCGGTCCCTGCTCTCCCAGTATCTCCCATAGTGCGAGTCAGCAGTCAGCTATTACTGGAACTCATTACTGCATGTCCAAATATTTGCACGGAAAACTTGCTGGACGCTTACTCATAGGACGCCTGGCTCCTGCATGATCTCCTTAATGCTCCCTCAACACCCCAAGGGGAAGAACATTTCCAGAATTAACATCTACAGCCCCACGTTCTTCTAGCAAGCCGCACCTACTTGAAGCTAGAATTCACACCGTATTTCAACTGATATTATTTCTTTTTTTTTTTTTTCCTCCTCGAAACCCATGATGTTTCTATCTGAAGAGTCATCCATTGCAATTTGTATTGTCATGGCAACACAACTCCCTTCCTTGCCCCAAACCCCATCCCCGTGGCTCATTGTGTGCGTTACCAGACGGGCAGAGCAAGCTACATACAGATGAACGGCGCCTCTCAGAGTGGTCTCAGGCCTCCTCTCCCCGCAGCTGCGCTGACACAGCTCCTGCTATGGGGTATAGTCGGAACAGTAGAAAGGAAGGAGTCTTACTAAGTCAAATGTCTCTATTCAAGATAAAGAAATAAGCTGTATTAGTACCAGGTGGTTTTGTAGTATGTACAACTACATTGGTTAAAATAAAGAGACCAGGCTGATGACCAGTTTGAGCAACATAAGAAAACAAAAATCTTTAGAACAGGTGTAAGAGGGTTTTGCTAAGGCAGCTCGGGCGTACTGGGAAAGAAAAAAGGAGAAGGTTGCTCCACAAAGGAGCGTACTCAAGAACAGGGCTCTGGAGCCCTCTTACGGCAGCTTGCTCCCAGCTTCCTCGGAACAAAATCCCACGTATGCCTCACAGTATCTCTGTGTAGAGAAGGGCGCTATGCCATCGAGATAGGGTGGGAAAGAGCATAATGGGCTGGGACTGAGCTTTGATAATACAAACGTTAAAAACCCACACTTGCAGCTACTTGACTGCTCCTGATGTACATGCAAAGACTGGGCGACTCCCATGTTTAAAGGGGGTGACAGAAGACAGCAAGACCAGACTCCTCTGAAGGTGAAGTGCTGCTTTAGCTATCAAAATGCAGGAGGGCTGCTAAGGAAATTACTAAATCTACCGCTCCAGTACTAACAGCGGCTCTACAGAGACGTCAGGCTGCCCAGTGCCACGAAGAAAGGCCAGACTGGTTTCGTACCAATCCTTTCTTGACTTCTCCAAGGCAGTAAGGTCTGACAGAGCTCGGCTATTGACCGGTCAAAGTCTCTGCCCAGCAGACACTGAGGGAGCACACAACAAGGAGGTGGCTCGCTGCTAGCACGGCTGCCGGGCTCCAAAGGGGTTACAAATATTCAACAGCAGGGAAATATTTATGGAGGAAAGATGCTGAGCTGTGCATGTTTCCCAGGCTGGGGATGGTTTTAATTTACCTCTCGCAAAGGCTGTGATTATTTGCTGCTGGTTTTTGTTGAAAGCAACTATTTCAGGCTCACTTGCTCCCTCTGGTGTCACAGCTCTGCAGCTGATTCAGAATAAAACACTCCCCAAACCGGCACAAATTGCCAGGAATCCTGTTTTTTTTCTGCCTCTAGGAAAGAGGGACGATATTTATAAGCATTAGCGATTACCACGGCCTTGCCAGGCACAAAGCATTCTTTGACTATAGCAGCTAACGACATTAAATATCTCCTACAGCCAGTTTCCTCTTTTCCCAGCTCTCCCACTTCAGACACTGGGCTCTGCCTGGCTTTAGCTGACCTGCAGCATCCAGCCACACTACTCGCCAGGTTTTCCTCGGCAGCAGCCCCCGAGCGCGTGGTTTTGGTCAGTGTTGACATGCTGCTGTTAAAATCTTAGTTTAGACCTTTACATGAGCAGAGAGATGTTAAAACTAGGAAAGTATCCTCACCATCAGCTAGACTGGGGTCTGGCACCTGATGATCTCGGGACTTGCTGTCCTCTGGGAAAGATGCTGTACCTCATCAGCCCTCTCGTGTCACCCCCCAAACTCCAGAAATCCGCACAGCTCCACAGAAAAAGGAATCAATTTTCACTGTGATTAAAACCATCACCTCCCAACCAATGCTGCTTCCCCAGGCATTTACTAGATGGCACCTTGCTATATCGCTCTTCTGCTTGTTCCTTCCAGCCTCAAGCTGCTCCTCCCTCTGCTCTCCTTTTATTTTTCTTCTCCTTTCCCTCTTTACCCAGCTGTCATACGACACTGCTATAGCCACAGAAGGCAACTGAGACACTGGTCCTTGTCCCCTCTTTTCCCTTTGTGAGCTGCAGCTGCTCCTCTCCCCATCCCCACCCAGGGGATGCCATACAGCGAGGGTCCCCAGCTGCTGTGTCCCCCCCTGCACCCTCACTAACAGCGCAGCGGCATCGGCTGCCCCAGGCCTCTTCCCCACACCAGCAGCAGCGGCTCACCCAGCCTGGCAGAATCCCTTCTCAGCCCACGTGAGCAAGGTTTCCAAGCTCTCATAAAGCATCTACCCCACTTCACATTCTCGGATTAACGCGTACCTCGAAGGGAACCATAAATATTTGCCTGGATTTTCTGTTAATCTTGCTACGACATAGCTATTAGGATTACTGGAGTGCGGGTTGATAAGCAACGGGGTGGAGTGCTGGAGTGTTTCAGGAGATGACAGTAACATCTTGCTGTATTTTATTGATGTGGATGCCTTGGTGACCTGCGCTAATCCACTTGGAAAATTACTATGAGAGAATAAAGAATCTTAAAATATGAAGCGGGAGGTGGAGTGCTGCAGAGAGGAGTTTATTTCCAGACTAGCCTTTTCTCAGTATATGCACAAACATCTGTATTCAATGCTAAGTGGAGAGTCACAAACAGAAATGCGCAGAGAAGAACCCAGAGCAGGACCTTCCCGCACACCCACGTCCACGTGCATCGGTACAGCAGCAGGAGACATCAAGGAACCTTAGTTTATAGCACAACCTTTCTCTCTGTACATATGTACAGAAACAGCTACCTTCAGCCTGGAACAACAGCCATTTAACAAACCACCATGCCAAAATTAGGGCTGTTTTGCAGAGCTCAGGCCAAAAATGGTGTTTTGGATGCAGTGATTACCTACAGCCCTTTTCATACAGATCTCTTACTTCTGAATATCAAGATGGTACTAATCTTCTCCACCAGGAAAATTAGCGTGACCCAGTGTGGTGTCACTAGAAGTCCATCTAGACCTGTGTTATTTCCAGCACAGGAAGATGGAGGGTGGGTAGGAAGCACCTTACAGGGCAGGCACTGCTGCTCCTGCGCGGGCCAGGGGCTTTCTGCACCATTGGTGGTACAGCATCTAATGGCTCTCCATAAATTCTTCTTTTAGTTTGTCCTCTGGCCTTTGAATCACACATGTTCCAAGGTTGTCTCTCCCCTGGCAGCACTAATTAACAGAGCACACGATCCCCAGGAGAGCATTACCTACTGAATCCAGCCTCCCACTTCTCACAGCTCTTCGGCTCCTCGGCTGTCAGCCAGCCACGTCTGCTCACACCTGGTCTGGCTTAGCCCGGACAATCTAGCTCAATCACAGCTTGAAATGCTGGGGCTACAGATTGTAATGATGTTAAAGCAATCAATGGCAATCCAGAATGAAGCCAAAAGTGACCATTAAAGCAGGGAGCGTCTATTTCCTGTATCAAAAATTCCATTTACAACCGAGTCTACAATCTCCCCCTTCCTCCTTCTCAATCAAGACAGCCAACTTGATCCAAAAGCTCCAAGGTGACTCAAAGCTCTGCCTCTTAGACTTTTAATACTATTTTATCATTACTTGTTACATTTAAGATGTTACATACATCTCTGAAGGTGTACAGACTCATCAAGTGACCTCATAACATTTCTCTGTAAAGAGTGAGCTTTAACATCTTACCATAAGCCAGGATTGCCAGACTGCAGAGAATACTTTTAATTTTTTTCTAAAGGGTCTTCTAGCTTCCTGTCACTACCGACTAAGAACCAGAACAAAACACTTGGTGTCACTAACACCATAACATAAAGAAAATAAGATCTTTCTCTGACTCTACACACCCCAGCATGCAAATCCAAGGAATACAGCAGCTTTCCTGGTAATTGTATTGCTTGCTTTCACTTCTCCACGGTGATGTGAGGTACTTCAGAGGAACTATTCAGTCCAAATTTTAAGGACAGCATCTGTCATCAAACCCACAGAAAGCAGTGAGAAGGCCCAGCGATATTCCAGGCATTACAGAGAGGAGCTCTGAACAGAAACTAATGCGGAGTAACACGTACAAACAGATCACAGGAATTTTGCATCTTCCAGAGAAGCAGTCGTAATGAGTCTATGTGGGAGACAAGTCAGAGGACCGCGGTGTGTTTTGGTACAGCTGTGCAGTTGCACCACTCATCACATACACGAACAGCCCACCCAACACACTGAGTGAATACCTTTCAGTTTTACACAGCCAAATGAGCCACGCCAGCCTTTCCCCCACACCCTCCAACTCCCCAGCGCCTCTGGGCTCCTCAGGCTCGGGGCTGTTTATCCATTCTATGATTCTCACAGGCAACGAAAAAAATTAGAGAAGGGGTGTACAGGAACGGCAGGGGAGGGTGCATGTGCAGGCACACACACAGCACACTGACATCAACGCTTGATTTGCAGATACTTTCTGGATAACGGAGATGATAGATACCCATTTCTATTAAAAAAGCTAAGGAAGAATCCTCAATTTCAAAATAACAATAACTGACCAGTGTCTTAGCCATGGCAACTTGCTAGATATAACAGGATGCAGGCGAAGGAGAGCATGTCTCTTATTCAGCAGCTACTTCATTCCCATTTAACTTTCAAAGCTCACAGGAGGGAACAGAAAAGCTAACAGCTACAGCTAATGCACAGCAGCTTTTGCCTGATCAGGTCATCTCATTCCTCACCCGGGCTCTGCTCGCAGCTGGACTTTAAGGCTGCCCCTCGCAGCGACAGAGATTTGAGCCAAGCGCAATTTGAGGAAGCACGTACACTTCTACACGCGCGGCCGCGCACAGCTATCACTTGCCAGGCGTTTTCCTCCAGTACAAGTTGCCTGCATTAAGACAGAGATAAATTAAAATGTGTAGTGTAAAATCAGTTATCTACTCATGGAGGCAAAGCATAAGGAAAGCAATTTCAAGTGTCACAGCAACGCGTAAGAGCTCAAACTTCAGACAAGGAACCTGATCCATGTGTTTGGTGAGTACCCAGGGCTTGTACCTGGTCCTCAGGGGATTCACCTGCATTTCTCCACAGGATCATTGCTTTTCCTTATTTGCACAGTGCTTGGATCAGGAAAAGGAAAGTAAATATAATTGCATATAAAGGCACTGCCTTTTCAAAAGCCACCTTAAGAGCAATGCTTGTTTTTTTTTAGATCAGGGGTCAGCTTTGAGCAGGTAAAGGGTGCTTTGCTTTCAGATGACCAGCTCAGCACAGCTGTGCTAACTCTCCTGTGCAGAACACTGTTTAGTCTGGCAGATGGAGATGCTAAGTAAAACTCATTAATCTGTTATCACTTTCACCCACCCACAAAAATCCCAGTGGTCTGAAGTCATGGTTTTCTGACACAAATCTAGAAATCTATAGCTTGTACAACAGCTGCAACCAGAATGAAGTTCCAGGAGGAAAAAAAAAAAAGTTTCATTTAATTATATGGGTAGGTCAGAATTATTCAAGAGAAGGATCTCTTACAGTAAAACAAAGTCCCCTCTGAAAGTATCTGTGTGCTTGTTCGTGGTACAAAACTGGAAAAGTGACCTAATGGCTCCTGCAAAGCGCGTGTCCTTCACTCGGCACACCACAAAGGGTTCCAGCCACAGGAAAACAATGTACTCCAAAAAAGCAGCGTTTCTTAAAAAAAAACAAACAACAAAACAAACCCAGGTTTCACATGCAGACAGAACAGTTACAAAAACAACCCTCCTTCACGTAACCTCACCCAACTATCCTCTACCCCAAACACTGGAATGCCAAGGACTGAGGCTGGCAAGCCGTTGTTCAGAGCTGGTTGGTGCTGTGCCTATCTCCATATCTAGAAAGGTTCAACGCCGTCATTCTGGGAGGCCAAGGGAAACTAAATATAGTAGCAGGCTACCAGCAAACACACTAACTGGCACGGCTTCCAGCTACCTGAAAGATCCATCCCACTCTCCGCAGGCCTCTCCGATAGCTGCAATCCTTTCCCTTCTTTGGGGAGAACGTGCTATAAGGAGGCACTTTTGGGTTTTACTTACATGGATAGTCGCATACACAAACCTTCGGATGGAGGTAACGCAATAACACCACCGATACTCCTCTCTCACCCCGCTCAGGGGGGATCATCTGGCTCTTTCAGGTTGGTTATTTTTTTTATTAAACCTGACATCCACTTGCAAAATGGAGGTAGCATCCTCACACTTCATGTGCTGGGAGCCAAGGCCTCTTACAGCAACGGCCTCCTCACAGAGCAGAGACGCCATCCGAGCGCATCTGTTTTGTTTTAACCTCTGCCCTTTAAGGACGACTCAAAGGAAAAAAAACCCAAAACCCTTCTAGCTGCAGGCTGGCTTTGTTGGTTTGCAGGAGGCTGGATATCGTGGCGAGGCTTTTCAATACAGAAAGGGCCTTGGGGAGAGATGCTCACCTCTTGCTGTCTGAATGGCATCTCTGCCTCTAACAGCCCATGGGTATTGTGTTTTAAGCAGCAACCCTGAAGACGGACCCCAATTTTGACCAGGCTTTGAGATTTAGCTTAAAGGCATGCAAGCTCCCAACACAAAAAATGAGGTCAAAGAAGCTTCTTTTGAAAAAATAAATAGAGCAATAAAGCATTCTTTCAGATTAGCTTCACAGGGGATAAATCACTGAACAAATACAACCATCTTATCTTGCTGGCAAATGGTACGTTACAGTGTCCAGCTTTACAGGAAATATGTTGGTCGGTCTGGAGAGCAAACTGACTTTTCATTGTCTAGAAAAATGCTGCTCCCTACTTTTTACAAGACTTGTTTGTTTTTAAAAAAACCATATGATCTCTAAGCAATGCCAAGCCTGCTTCTCCTCCTGCCTCTTGACGCTTTCCTGGATGCCTCGGGACTTCCTAGCAACCTCGCGGCAGAAACACGATCCATCTCCTTTGACCAGACGGACAACTTGCTTAAAACAAGATCCCAGCTGCCCTCCCGCCATTCCCCAAACGGGTGGGACGCAGCAACCCAGTGACTCCACAAACGCCGTGGGAAAGGCGGTGAAGCAGGCAGAGTTTTCCCAGCACGCGGAGGCAAAGCTTTCCCCAAACTCTGTTTTCAGCCTCTATTTGTCCCTTCTGAAGTCAAACGTAACACTGTGCGCTCAGTGAGGGAAGCAGCCACGGAACAGCTAACGGGTGGTTACAGAAACGTCGCTGGCTGTGGGATGCAGCAGCAGCTTTGCCTGTTCAGTATTTTGTTACTGATTTATGACAAGCATACTTGTGTTTCCATTAGCCGCGGCTTTCTCAGTTGACCCCTCGGCTCGGAGAGGCCGACTCAACATTAAACTCCCATCAGCTTTCAGTACTGCTGACCTCATCCCCGAAACTCGCAGCGATGTTTTACATCAGCCCGGGCCAACACATTCCATTAATGCTCCCCTGACTCGGGGAAACATCTGCTCTGTTTATACTGGTAGCAGCACGGAGACGACTTAAGCATCACCTCTGCTCCCCGAGCCCGCGGCAGGAGGAGCGGCCGCACATGGGCCAGGCCCTGGACCTCCTGGCCCCTGGCACGATGACCCGGCCATTAGTTATCCGACAGGGCAGAGGTCATTCAAACCACCAAGGCGCAGGAGAGGTGCTACGCGGTAGCGGAAAAGGTGGTTTCCTTCAGGCCAGAAGTGCAAGCTTAAGAGAGATATTTGTGCTGACTCCAGCTGAAGATGAGCAGGCTGACTGGAAACAAGGAAGGACTAAAGAATGCCAGAAAATAATTAAATTTTTTTAACCCCAGTGGTTTCATGGATTCATCTGTTCAGGCAGAGATTTAATGGATACTGCTGATTAATGCAGGTTAGAGCTCACACGTGGAGGACGTCTCTCTGACACATCTCCAAATGCGTATCAGCAGGGCGCTGGGTGCCAAACCCACCCTCGCACCCCTCCAGCTCCACAGAGGGGCACCTGCAGGGAGGCTCTTCCCACAGCAACGGGAAGAGACCAGACACCTTCCCGAGAGCAAAGCACAGTCCGTCCAAAACAACCCTCCCAGCTCCCCAGATGTACCCTAGGCATCACCTCATACACCACAACTTACCAGCAGCCACCAGCTTCTTACTGGGAAAGCCTGACAGCTCTGAAATACCTGCTCATGTAGGGGATGCTTATCTACCAGTACCACGTGCTGGGCAGTTATGGCAAGTCTCCACCAGATCAAGGGGATGCTATCACACATTTTCCCAAGGATTTTTGACAGCTAAGACCTCCAGAAGGCAAAGCCCTAAAACACTCTCTGTTGCTCTCACTGTTCCAATATCAAACGTGCATTAAATTAACCCCCGGTGTCTTCTGCTGCTGCTGAAAGCTTTATTTTTTACTAACCACCTAGTCAAGGCTATAGTTGCTAACAAGCCCATGAGGACACAAAAACATACAGCAGCCTTGGAACATCTGACAGCATCTGTCACAGACAGAGATGGAGCACATCACATACGGGGACACGCAGCAAGGGTTGTAAGGTTTTATTATAACGAAGTCAGGAACACAATCGTCCGTTTCCATCACTGATCCTTTCGCTGGTACACGGATTTGCTGCATTTTAGATTTTTGCCCTTTTACACAGCTTGGACTACAAACTTGCACAACAGTTAACACAGGAGTACCACAAAAATATCCTGATTCTCACAGAGGTCTCAGGCACTAAAACCACTGTTCAAACGCTCCCGTAAACAAGCAAGAAATCCACTTTACAACACACTTTTTTTTTTTTAACTGCACACTAATGAAAGCTGGTTTCATTCGGGCTGTGGCAGGCAATTCAGTCAACCCGGCCCCACTGATGCTGAACGTAATGGCAGGTATTGGGGTGGGAAGAGAATAAAAACTGTATTCGCTCCCGGTCTTCCGTAATCCATTAGGGATGAGTGACAGGAACCGCACAAACACTCCCTCATTCCCAGTGACCAAGGTGTCAGCAGCTCACAGCTTTGCCAGTTCCACCACAAAGGTATGCCACAGACTTAAAGCATTTTTACCTGATTCTCTTTCAGCCAAAGAGATGAAAAATCAGTAGAACAGGACGAAGCTGGCACTGAGTGAGACAGTTCAAATGGTCTCTTTCCATTTCCTTAATGCACATGTTTGGGACAACCACAGCTGGGAATTTCAATCTCTGGAGCAATTAAAGAAAATTAAATTCAGGGAATGAGGCCTTATGCACTTAAAGCTTCATTAACCCTGTCGCCTTTTAATTAAATATGTGCATATGAAATTTTGGACAGAGAAAGCATTTGCCTTACTGATAACGCTCAGTTTTAATGGCAAATCAGTACTTGCCTTTTAAAAAGAAAAAAAAAAAAAAAAAAGGAATACTGGGGTCTTAAACTCTAGAACTCTCCAGCACCACCAGGGCTTTATTAAATACATAGCAGAAATCACTGCCTAGCATCAACTCCCACTTAACGGGAACGTCTGCTCACCCTCAGACGCCCTAAGCAGCACTAGCAAAGCCCTGCTTTGGCCTTGCTTCAAGATAACAGACAGCCCCCCCAACAGCACAGATAAATCCTGGCTCATGTTTTAAGAGCCTTACACTTACTGTGATCAGTTAGAGAAATAAAGTCAGCTAGCTACAGCAGGACTGATTT
Source organism: Chlamydotis macqueenii (assembly GCF_036417535.1). NCBI lineage: Eukaryota > Metazoa > Chordata > Aves > Otidiformes > Otididae > Chlamydotis > Chlamydotis macqueenii. The sequence continues at coordinate 4,031,139 of NC_141570.1, read as the reverse complement.
TTTTTTCAGCCCATGGAAAAGAGACCACAGTAGCCAGCCTCTCAAATACTGTTCATCCCCACAAAAGGCTCAGGCAGGCTGTGTGACTAGGACAGTTTAAAGGATGATCTTCGAAAAGCAATACTGTTCCGTCTGCCCAGCCTAAACATCCAGCTCGCTTTGTGACTTGCGAGGGAGTCGCGCTGCTCACATGCCAGCCTCCCAGCTTTCTCAAGAACATAACTGAAGCATGCTTCTAGTTTATCTGGACGCACAACTAGCAGACACCGAACACAAATTGCTTTGGTGCTCCCTCATGTTAGTCCAAAAGTGGTCAACACATACTGGGACCAGCAACACGCAGTCCCTTCCCCTCTCTCCAAGAGACTTCAGGAGCTGTCACCCTGAGCCAGCCATCTCACAAGAGACATCCTGTCGTCCCCTCATCGCAGCAAGCAAATTTGTATGAGCCTCCCAGCCTGGGAGTGGGGAGAGTGGGTAGTCGCTCTAGGAGAGATCAGGCTTCAGTTTCGCTTTTTTCCTTCAAAACATCTTTTGGGGAGATGGACTTCAGTCCTTTGCCAGCACACGCTAAACAATTCTGTATTTGTGTTTTATTGCTGACCTATGTATTTTAGCTGTTTTAACTATTCCGAAGAAGAGAACAACAGCATGTGTTTAAAGAGATTACTTTCTCTAACTGTCACCATAACAGTTGATATGTTTTACAGTAAATGACACTTCCCTTTTCACACTTGCCCCTCTCTCAAAGAGCAAACTAACGTGACAGCACAACTGCTCACACAAAGCCTCCAAGGGATGCCGGATTCCTAAGGGGATGCTCTGCCCAACTGAGTGGAGAGGCACAGCTCCATTAACCAGGAGCAGGACAGACAGGCAATTCCTTATGTTTACAGCAGCCCAGCATCCACAGGTTAATTGCTGCATCTCCCAAATAATGTTCTCGTTCCGATTTTGTAGCAGCCACATTCTCTTACACAGAGCACGGAGCGCTGTTTGCTGCTATAGGATGCCCTTGGTACCACCAAGGACAATCTGAACGCATCGAGTGTGACAGGCTCTCACTGAATGCAAAAATAAATGCAGCCTTCAACACCAATGAGGAAGGAGCTTCCTACTACAGTGCCAGCAATGAAAAGCACATGAATTTTGTGATGCTTCACGTGCTACCAGGCAGAACACAGCATATCACTCCATTCCTCCGCTCCTGGAAGTTACAGGTTCATTAATCTTTTCATGTGTGCAAGATGGTCTTCCCCATGCACGCAGCAAACAAGCAAGGAGGATGTGCATAGGTATGCTACTGGGTGAAGGAAACCATTTCCAATGCAAACCTGGCGTACAAAGAATTCTGCTCCCCAGTTCTGATGCTATCATTTTATGATGACAACGTTTCCTGACCCAGTTTCCATCTTGCTCCTCATTCCTCTGCTACAAGTGGTAATTAGTAATGTCAGTGTTCTGGCTGAATTGCTGGAGTCCCATTAATAATGCAGGAGTAGTAACAGAGAGAGCAGAAGAAAAGAGGCTTGAAGGTCAAAAGCAAGAAGAGAATGCATTTTGGGGGGCACTGGAAGGGGAGGGAGGAGGAGGAGAAGAAATGCTGGCCTACTGAGATTATAAAACAGATATATCAAAACATATTGTTCCTTTCAAGTGGAAGTGGTGGGTGAGTCAGTTATGGCTAATTAGATGATAATATGCAAATAATGACACACAGAGGTGATTTTTACTAAATTAGAAGAAAACTCGTGTTTCACCTTCCCTTTCCCCCTCTAAACTTCCTGCCTCACCACTTCACATTCCCATTACTCCGTTAGTCATGTTTCAGAGGTCAACGGTAACCTGGCATCCAACACATGACGCATGCTGAAGTTTCCTCTCTCCGGAGAAACTTCTGCAGAGACCAGCCCGTACCTGCCCATCTACAGCCAAACATTTAATGCCGGTAATCAAGCTGCTCCTGGTGCACCTTAACCTGAGGCTCTGCTGAAGCTGTTTATGACATGTACTCTGAACCGAAAATAACGCTGGATTTGCGCAGGTAACCCGGCATCTCCTTGTGCTTCCAAGGCCAGGGAGTCTTCTCCAACGCAGACAGCAGCAGCCTCACCATCACCTGAGGCACACAAGACTCCTGACAGAACCAAATGCAGCTGCTGGAGCTGCATCCTCAACTGAATCACTTTGAAACTTCTCCCCCTCTCCTTCTCCTGCTAAGTCCAGCACAGAAATAAAAGGAAAATAAAAAAAAAGGAGCCTACAGGTTTGGTGTTGATTCCTCAGCTTTTCCTACTGCTGAATGAAAACTCACATTGACAGTGGAAGGGCTCACTCTGTTCCAACACCAAAAAACAGGCATGTTCTAAAGGGGCTGGCAGCCCCTACTTTTCTTGAGGATTTGCAAGGCACATCAGCAACTTTTAAAGGTCATTGAGCAGAGATGACCAGCTACGCTATTTCTCTCCCAGTGTTTGGCATTTATAGATTCCTACGTGGTGCCAGGCCTCTTGTTAGTGGTGATGTACAAAACAAAACAAAGCATGTGCTGTCTCCATTAGCTGAAATCACGTCTCTCCCCCTTCCGATATATATTCCAATATATCAGCTTATCAATGTTCTTATTTAGCTGCAGCACAGCTCCCTCTGTCACTTAAGAGAACTACTCCAAAGTCCTCCAGCACGAAGGGCTCAGATGACCACCCAGAAGGGATAAAAAGCCAGCAGGCTCACTGAGATGAGCTCATGAAAGAGTGGCAAAGCAGGAAAAAAAAAAAAAAAAAAATCTGGAAATATCAGCTTCAGAATTGCATTGCTTTTTCAAAGAGAGCTTTCAAGTATCACTTCCCCTGCAGAGAGGAAGTGAGAGGAGCTGGAGGTTCTCCGACACAAATAGCTTCCCCTCCACGACAATGATATAAAAGGATGGGTGTTTTTAAAAAGAAAAAAAAAAAAAAAAGAAAAAAGAAAAGCAGACCAGCCCTGAGCACACTGTGACCAAATTAGGAAACAAACTCTACTGACAGCCTCCAACATGGACATCGTCTGCAGCCTTGTATTAGCTCAGGAAGTCTGATGACTGTGTCATCTGCTGAAATCTGTTTATGTGCAAACAGAAAGGAGAAGCAAAACACCTCCTTGCACTACACATGCCAGGTTAGGCCTGGTGCTCTGGCCCGAAGCAGGCAGTCATCAGCTGCCCTGACACAACACTGTTCAAACCCTCCTCTGCTGACTCACACCCCTCCAAAGATAACTCTGCCCTGGAAGTGCTAAGGTACAGCAAGATGAGGTGTACACAGAGAGCTGGGGATTTTAAAGTGCATTTTTTAAGTGGTTAGCCGTGGCAGATGAAGCTGAGGTTAGAGATCAGTGATTACTACGACAGGAATGTGAGGGGGAGGAAAGAGAGAGGGAAGATGTAGCTTCTTGACTAAGGTCAGAACAATGTTTTTAATTTGGCTTGGGAACGGCCTTTTTCCATCCTCTCCAACCTCCATTTCCACTGAAGCAGCAAAATGATAACCCTGCTCCGATGCTCTGCACACACAAGTAGCAGTGGGCAGGATTTTAGCCTTAAACTCACCCCTGCTGCCACGGAGGGTACCTGTGCTGAGCTCCCACAGCAGCCCCAGGGCAGCTTGGTGGCATCGCTACCTGTTGTGAGGACAGACAAGTGACAGAGGCTCAGTTACTTCACTGTTTAAAAATCAAACAAATCAAGCAATCGGAGCACTCTGGTCCACACAGAGGTTTAGGGTTTCTGCCTGATGTTAGGGCGATCACATCACATCACTCCCTCTCTCGTTTTCTGCATGAAATGGAAGAACACCACTCCTCCCTTTCTTTTTCAGAAGGACCTAGGAGGAAAAAGCAAAGCTTACAGCTCATCTCAGCCTGCAGCAGGTTTCAGCCTCTGCTCAACCCTCAGCACAACTACAGCCTTCAGGGTCCTCCCGGGACCTCTCTGGTGACTTGCCACGTTCAAGGCAGCCGAGGACCTTTCACACCCCGGCACCACCCACCCACGGTGGGCTTCTTAAAGCCCTCGCGGAGTCCATCAGCTTCTCTCCAAAGACAGTGCCATGGCACATCTGCACTGACCACCGTGGGCTGGCAGCTGCTCTCAGTGGCTCCTTTGCCTAAACAGAGGCAAGCTGTGCCTGGGGAGAGAGGGCAAGATGAGACTGCTGAGGCTGAAGTTTCCCTCCCCGTGCGAAGTTGTGCTCAGCTTCTTACCTCAGGACCTTTCCTTGGCAAAGGACAAAGCTACAAAGGAAGAAAGCACCGCTGCCTCTTATGGACCTGACAGAGGTATTCATTGGTCAGTGAACAGGGAGAATTGCCTTTTCACTGAATGGATATTGCTATATAAGGCAGAAAGCAAGCACAGGAGTAAGTTTTGTTGCTTGAAATTGCACTAACTTAGATGGTCTATTTTTAAAGGGACTGGTTTGAGCTCTTGCTTTCACCAGCTTGCTTTTTTTGCCTCTAAGAGACAGATAGCCCATTTAAACTGACCTCTTTCTTCAGGTCTATTTCCAGGCTGGGCTTCACCCTCTCCTCTTCTGTCAGACTCATTTATCAAGTGAAGCATTTCCACATACCACTACATAAATAGTCTTGACCTTGCAAAAGCAGCAGCACCTGAGCTCCCACTGATGGAATCTCTCCACCCCACGACACCAATGAACCCAGCCTGCTCCTACCCTCTTTCCCAGGTGAGGTATTCTCAGAGCTCCTACAGCCCTTTCCTACACATCCCTAAGGAAGGGTGGCAGGTATATTGAAAAAAAAAAAAAGGGGTGACTTTGGGCTGATTATTGTGCCTCCTCTCTGGAAAGGGGTATTTACAAGTAAGCTACTGCTGACACCGCTCAATCCTTGTAGCTGCTCCCAGCCCAGATCAAGCATATACCAAAGAGCAAGCTACAGGAGTTGCCTGGGAGTGATAACCCATTCCTGGGTCCTGGGCTTTCCTGGATGCTCCCTCTCAGCCAGGGAGCAAGCTGTCATGGACTGTCCTGCTTCCAGGGAAGCAAGGAAAGCTCCTGGCACACAGCTTTCCCTTGTTCCCCTTGCAGCCCCCACCAAAAAGTAAGTATCTTGCCCAGCATAAAGCTAGGGATGAGGAGATCTCCTGAGTCTCAGCACCTCCCATGCAACTTTGACCCTACACGCCTCGATCGGATGGGCCACATGGTTTAGCACGTGCGTATTCTTCTGGGACTGTACTTTTAAGGCTTTGCTGTACCAGGAACACTCTCCTGTTATCTATCTTCCTTTCGGACTTGGCAATAAAACCTACCAGGGTGTTATCTGCCGCCTACAATCACTTCAACCCCACCTTCGGCCTTGGTCCCTCCCTCCTGCCCATCCCTTTGAGGAGCGATACGGAAATCACCGGCGCTCCTGCTGCAGTACTGCCGGCACGGCCGTCGATAGCATCGCCGCTCGCCCTGCCTGCAGCGCAGTGCACTGCTGCTGCAGATGAGTTTCAATGTCCTTTTATGGAAGAAAAATGAAAATCGCCTGCCCAGCCATGGAGCGCCTCAGAGCCGAGCCGAGATGACAGACGGAAACTTGCCATTTGTTGTGGTTTTGGCAGTAACAGAGTGGAGCGTGTTCCCATGCGCACCACTCGTTTAAAAAGGGCGCAGCAAAGGCACTGAGCTGGAGGAAAAAGTAGAGAGCTCCGGAGCAGAAGGTTTTATGAATGCGGCGCTGAGGAAGATGATGGCAGAGGCATGAAATGATCGCTTAGACTGTTCTGCCAACCCAGACAAGTGGGAGACAGGCTGCCAGATAAAAGTGCACGCAGGCACAAGTGCTCTATTCCCAAACCCCTCCAGTTAAGACGTGTAGCAAGGTCCTCCACACTGCATTTCCCTTTCTTCCTCATCCCAACAAAGTCTGCTAAGCTACATTCACGCAGGCATAGGGAGTTGGGCCTGGAGGTCATTGCCACCAGAAGGAAATTAGAGGTCTGCCATGAGCAAGTGCCACATTCAGCTCTGCTCTCCACTACAGCTGCGGGGCTACGCTCTCGGTAACAATCAAACCCAAATAAACAGGCACAAGGAAAAGCATACAGAGAACAGCAATAAGAATGGCTGAATAGAGAATGAGACAGGGCCGTGGGACTTTCAGAATGTTTGTGCTGCTGTCAGGAAGCTGAATGAGACAGCAGCCTTCAACAGCTGGGAAAACATGTTGCAAAACAAGGAGAAGTAAGTAATTCTCCATATGCACATCCTACTCTGAGGCAGTTTGGACAAGCTCAATTTCTCCAACCAGAACAATTTTTTTTTCCCCCATGTTGCACACGCACCCTGCCAGTGACAAACAGCGATGCTGTTTAAGCCTAAAACCACAGCACATCTGGAGTCAGGCAGGGCAGCTCTGGGCAGCGAGGAGCCAGCCGCTAGCACAGAAGTTACGGCGCCGTGGTATGTGCTGGCTGACATCCTTGGAAGGCGATGTCATCCTGAACACATCTCCCCTGCTGCTGGGCACTTCATTACACAAACGCTTCCCCTTGCACCCCATAAAACACTCGTAACTGGACCATAGGTGGCTGGGGCTGCCTGGTTACCTGCCTCTGAACCACAAGCAGCTGCGTGTCCCGTTACCACACCAGGTACAGAGATCACAGGCATCGCAGGACGTCCCTTCGCTCCTTCTGTAACTGTAAGTCTGCTTGATCATGCAGCGATTTGTTATTTCGGCAAGAAACGCTGCTCTCGTCAAAGCTGCTGCAAACCGTACAACGCGACTTACGCTTATTAACAGCGGTTGTGGACGCAGTGTTAGCACCCTGCTAAGAGAAGCCATGTTCAGACACAGCTTGCTAAGCAGAGCTCTGTGCAAGCTCAAACCTGTCTCCCTTCCAACAGAAAACGAAGGGTAAAAGCAGCTGTGCGCATCTGTTCCTAGCCAGCACCTTGAAATCAATCTGGAGACATTCTAGAAGCTTAAAAAGAAGTCCACAAAAATACCACATCTTAGTCCTGCAAATTAAGAGTACACACAAGGATTGCTGTGGCCAGAGAGCCTAACCCGAAGACGAAAAGGCAAAAGAGAGGAGATTTTATCCATCTGAAACAGGCGAATCAATGCTCATTTTTTCAACGTGACCATTTGGAGGCCCGGCAGGCAAACCCACTCCCCAAACGCAGCCTCATTAACAAGGTGCAGCCTCATTAACAAGGTGCACTAAGGAGCCCCGAACAAGAGGACCGGGCAGCTGCCCCAAGAGCAATGCAATTTCTCATCACACAACCACATGTCATCACCTCCTCACGCCCAGCCAGCACTGAGACAGACAGCTCTGTATGATGGAGTAACAAAAATCCTACGCTACGCAAAGGAGTATTAAGGAAAAAGTCTTGGAAATGCAAGTCCCTGCAGTGTGGCCTGGCTATGAAACGAGCGTTGAGGGTTTGTAGCTTTCTGGCACCGGAGGGATAGCGCTGCTCCGTGCATGTATTATTTCCATGGCAACGGCAGCTTTCACCTCCCCATCCCTTCGCTGGCTGAAAGCCCTGCAGTGCTTTGTGCTGAGACTGCAAAGAGGGGAGACGGTCTCCCCCACCCGCAGCACGGCGCTGGGGATAGCAATGAGCAGCCCGGGAACAAAAGCCTCGTCTTCACCAACAATATGGGGCTTGGGAGGAGGGAGGCTGAGCAGGAAGGATAGATTTCCTTTTCTGGTGGGAAACCATGCTTCTCCTGAAGTGCAAAAGTGCACGCACACTTCCCAGTGCTGCACAAATCAATAAGCAACATGTGCCTTTCCAGTTTTACCAGAATTGCCAGCTTTGGTTTGCTGTGTCAGAGCACAGGGAGGAGAAACGCGCATGGTTAGGAGATGAGAAATTCAAGCGCTGCTTCCACGCAGGGAGTAAGATGGAGGCTGACCGAGCAGGTTGGCAAACCCTCCTGCCGCCGGGAAGCCCGGCTCCATGCGCGGTCAGCGACCTATTATAGAGCAAAACCTCAAAAGTCAAACAGGTCTGAGCAAAAGCTGCCTCTCCCCCAGCACCAGCTCAGACTGCACACACACAGAATGCATCCACGGGGTGGCTTGGGCAACGGTTTTCCTTGGCTAATTAAGCTTTTCCTCCACCTTGCAGTTCACAATATTAAGATTCAAGCCCTGGCCACCTAACTAGGAGCCGAACTTCACGCCGCGCAGCTGGAGCCACAGTGGCCCTGGCAGATGGTGCAGGCTCATCTGCATGCTCTCCGTGCAGCCCTTCAGTCACAGAAGGCGACCGGCAGCTCTGCCCATTGCTGAGGTTACAATCAGCCATGTTTTGGTCCCTGCAAGGTGCAAATGCCTGGAACTACAGGTGAGATGCATAAGCAGTGACTGTATGCCTACAGTGCTGCTCTTATTATTGAGCCCAACATACATATACACAGCCAAAATGAAGGCTTCCAGCTGGTTCCCATACCTCACTTTACATCCATAGCTGGCCCAAATATGAATCAACCTCTCCGCAACACTTAAAGGAAAGCCTAAGAGTATCAACATGAACTCTCAAAGCAAGACAAAGGATCCAGGTGACGGAGCACAGAAATACAACAGGACCACCAGCTGCTCCTTCCCTCCTCACCCCTGAGGTTTCTGGAGAGGTACATTTTGACCTTTCCCTTTCCACACGTCCCCTCGCTTTAGGTTCAGCTGTGCGAGTGCAGTCCCTCCAACCAGAGGGACTCCTTCCAGGATCAGTCATCACCTCCACCGAGGCTGCCAGAGGTACTGCTAGCAAAGCCAATGCATCCTCTCCAACCTCTGTAGAGCTCCCCAGATTAGCCCTTTCCTCCCTAAGGGCAACAGTTTCCTGCAAGGAAGAGCATTAACCGTAATTCTTCATTCTAGAGAGAGACAAGATAGAGGGAATATGAAGAACCACTGCAGTTAACACTGTGAGACAACACCACATCCTGCTATCTGAATTCCTCACCCTTGACTTCAAATCCTGAAGTCGTTCAAGACTTCTAAGAAGAGCACAAAACTACTCAGCAGATTTTCAGCTAATGAATCAACACAAGCTGTCCAGGAAACCAGAAATCCAGCCCACTGGAATGCTGCAGCCCTAAGGAGGGGGGACAGGCAGTATACTAGGAAGGAAATGAAACAGCAAAACAGAAGGAAAAGAACATTTCAGCACTGACCCGTCTTACCACAGTTACTGTGCCGCATTATACATTTTAGGGAAAAAAGCTACTTCAATTTGTTTTGCACACTGAAGCATTCATGTTCTCCAAGTCTGAATTTTGTTCTGTGGTGCTGACATATGTACATTTTGAAAATAACTCGGGTTTTTTTTTTGCGGGGGTAAAGAAGTTTGATCTAAACATGAATCAACATTGCCACCTAGTGACTAGCAAGCCTCCCTGCTCACAACACTTGGATGATCCATCAGAATCACATTTCTTCCCCAAATGCTAGAGGTGGATGTTAGCAAAACATATCTGGAGATTAGATATTTGAAATGGAATTGTGCATCTTTCATAAACAGCTTTTCCCCACCACTAAGTTCACTTTCCACTACAGAATCCAAAGTTAACTGCTGGCAACTTCAATTTCTCCACAGCAGAATTTAACTTCCTATTACTTTCTCAATACAGGAAAATGGTGCTATCGTGTCAATATGAGAACCCAAAGCTACGGTATTTACAAGCAGAAGGTTAATGCACTCAAGAGGAATTTCAGTGATTAGCAGAAATCTTTGCTGGGGGACAGGCAGTTCTCTGAAAAACTACACAAGAATTCATTGCTGTGGCTGAAGTTACACAAGACGCCTCATAGCTCCAGTGCTCAACACTGATACTGTACGGGCCTCAGTTCATTGGCACCAGTCTAAGTGGGGTTCTGCATATGTTCAGGAGACTGGGAAACACATTTCTTTGCTTCTATTTTTTCCCCAGAACAGATGGTGCAGAAGCAGCAGTGGCAAGCTTTCCCCACTCCGTCCCTGACAATTCTCCCGTTATGGCTATTAGCAAACTTTGAGAGGAGCACAAAGATCTTCCGCCCTTTGAATGGACAGACTTCAGCGAGCTCTTCAAACAAGTTTTTTGTCACTTCAAAACAAATCTGTATTCAGGCGACAGCATACAAGAAAAATGCAGATGGCAATTCTCTTAAGGATAGCACGTGAGGTTGTTTCAGCTCATTCTCCAGAAGTTTCATTAGATAAAAGGATTACAATTTGGCTTTATGTCTTTTAAACACCCAGCAATCTGTTCATCTAAAACATTTCTGTATACACAAGACAGCAACCAAAGGCATCTAGAAGCTTTTTGTGGCCAACATCTTCCAAGGAAAGAAAGGAATACTCTTCTTGTCTTTATCAACAGTGCCCTGAAATTCAACTGCCACACAATTTTACAGAACAGCAGCAGGATCCAGCAAATACTTTGACTGCTGCCCCATGCAGCCACATTAAATATTAATTCACCTGCTACTAGGAAGCGTGAGTTGTCCTCCCAGCTCTCCTGCCCAACACTCCAGAAGAGACTAAACGGCAAATATCCCCCAATTACCTTTCTGCAGCGGGGATTAGGGCAGCTGAATCGCTTCACATCGTTGTCCAGTAGAGCTGGGAAGTTACAGAATGGACACCTACAGCCCAAAACAAGATGCCATTAACACAAAGTGCCAAACATATCTTTGCTGAAAGCGGATTTAGTCAAATAGCTGTGTTAATAAGGCTGCCAACCAAACGCCTGCCGCCAGGATGTGCTGACTACTGCCTTTTTGCTCATATTTCTTCGATCACTTCCCTGTTTGCAATCAAAATATTATATGCTCAGCACTGCTTTTGACCATGTAATTTAGAGGATCAGCACAGAGCTGGCAAGCAAGTCTTGGTGGAAGACAAGCCTATTGAATTTTAATCTGCTCCTAGTCAAAGGCAGACCAACCTGAATAGAAATAGACCTGGGAAGGCAGAAGCCTGAATTTATAATACAGCTTGTTGAAAGCTACCTATCTTATAGTCAGCACACATTCAGGGTTTCAGGGAACAATTTTCTACAACAGTAAGTGCAGTCTGCATCCTCTGCTGGACACTTACCTGACAAGCTCATCTGCACAGGCAGCAGCCACCTCCTCCTCAGCTTTCCGCTCATAGTATTTACAGAGGATGTTCTCTGGAAGCACCTTCTCCAGCTCGCTGGTGGGGAACGAACACGTGCAACTGCCTTCCATGCAGCTGAGCTCTGACTAGGGTTGGAAGAAGAGAGCCCGGGATAAGTATGATACAAGCAAAAAGCAAGACTCAGTACCCAGAATGTTTTCAAATAAACCAGTACAGAGCCTTGTTCAGAGAGAACTGAGCTTAAGTCAGCAGATGACCACCAGCGAATGGGTTTGCTATGGAAAGAACAAGACCAGTTAAACAAATCAGGCCTCCAACAAACAGAGGACATGAAGATGCTGTTGACAGCTGGGATCACAGCTCATTCACTCCAAGACCACTGCGACCACACAGCAGCCCATTATTGCTGTATGGTCTCTGCTCATGAACAGCATGCTGCAGTTTCATCAGTAAGGTCATAAAATACAGCTGCCAGTTTAGACATTTACATGCAACACAGATCTCAGAGTACAAAAGCATCCCACAGTTTGATCATCGTATCTCGAGGCAAAGGAGCATGCACACCTCTGAGCAGATAACTTGTTTATAGCTCAGCTAACTACCAGGATAATTGCTAGGTAAACCAGAGACTAAGAAGGTTAGTAGTATCATAGTGGAACCAACCCCCAAATTAAGTCAGGATCACAGTGATATTATGTAGGACAAACCCTCTTAGCGAGGAGGGGATTGGCCAAATCAGAGGTAAGAGCGTGTTCTCTGCGCAGATACCACCGGTTTATTAAGTGGAAAATAAAAAGCAGATAGGTGCAAGTTATTGTTGTTACTACGAATGCTGTGAAAAGCTTTTCTAACAATTCAAGTTGCTAAGCATAGAGCACAGAAGACAGAGGTTAGCAAAACTGAAATCCCATTCAGCAGAGATCCCATTGTGAAGTTGTTTGCTTCACTTGATGCTGAAACTGACTTGGATTTGGATTTCAGCACACAATTTAATTCAAATATTTCCTGGGAAATGCAATTACATCTGATTTAAGCAACAACACTACGCAAACAGCAACGTGATCTCCCAATAGCAGTTCACCCATTTTCCCCTCAGGAAATTTCCCAGTTGAGAAATTCTTACCTTTCCAGAGCCAAAGACCGCCTCCTGAGCATATTTAATTAGGCACTCCTTGCAGAACAAGTGACCATCTGCACACTGAGTTAGCTCTTCAAACGCAAACTCCCCGTAACAACAGCGGCACTCTATCATCTGGCCATCCTGCAGCCATAAACAGAGGTATTAGCTTCATCATCATCAAAACATCCACAGGTATAGCAACAGACAGACACACAGACACAGCTGCAAGCCATAAGCAATACCAGTGTTAATTCTAAAAGAGAGCAACAGATATACACCATTTCATTAGTTTGGTGGTCAAAATTCAGTAAGCACAACCAGGAACTCGGTTTTACATAACTTAATATCTACATGTCCTGCTACACAGATTCCAAAAAGCTACAGAACACATGGCGTTCAACAGTTCTTAGCTCACAGGCAGAGAAGCATCTTGGGTTTGGGAAGCTTCAGATCTGTTGCCCTCTAAAGGAACATTTACCCATCTGCCTGGAGAGACCTCATGTTGGCCTCTGCGCTGCAGGGGTGGAGAAGCCTGCAACTGTTAAAAAGTAAGTATGCCCACTTCTTCAAAGGTCCAACATCTCCAAAGTTTGAAAAGAGCATTGAGAATGAAAAGGTAATCCAGAGCTGCTGAACTGATCTCTAACTGATTCTCTCTTTGTTTAAAGGGAAAGACCTGATTTTCAGGTTTTTAAAGAGTCCTTACTGCAAATGAGGAAGGCCTTTCCACTGGCAGAGCTCCAAAACCAGCAAATCTGTTTTAAACAGCCATAATGCTGGGAGCAAGAGCAAACCTGGTGCTACTCTATTGCAATGTTTGCTCTGGCCAGTAAACAAGCAGCAGCTGAGTGAATTACTACAGATCATTACATGCATCAATACTGTCTTGCTGGACTCAGCTCTTGTCTACCTTTTCTAAAAGCCAGCCAACACACACTATGCAGGTTTGCCAGCTCAGCAAAAGCAGCACAGTGCAAATGCAGCTTCAGAAAAGCTCCATTCCAGAAGCCAAAAGAGTCTGAAGTAGTAAGTACAGTATCTATGCATAAGCTGAACTCAGGGAACCACATTATAGATACTGACCTTCTGATACTGCTCCTCATTCATCTGCAGAGCAAGGAGAAAGTCTGCATGCTGTAAGAGAGACGTACATCTGTATTTACAGAGCAGATAAAGCAATTTTCCAGCCTCTACACTCTTTTACATTATCTCAGGACTTACAAACCACCATAAAAGGCTCACTGTCTGCTTAGAACACCACTCAGCCCATCCTTCCAATCCATTAAGCTATTTATGATTCAGCTAAAACAGATGGGAGAAGCAAAGGCAGCAAGAACAAAGAACCGAATTCTGTGTTATGGAGGGCTGCTGGTTCAGGTTTCCCCAGGCAGAGATGATCTCACCCAATGGGCCCCTCCAGAGAAAGCCCCAAGGAACATTAGCTTTGTGTTTAAAAGGAGACACTATCCATCTGCCCGAGGGACAAGGATCTTTAAGAAGCTACTTTACAAAGGACTGTAGGTGCAGAGCTGTGAATTCAGTCTTTCCTCAGACTACGAGGGGAAGACAACACACCAGTGGGTACTGCAGGGTTCTGCTTCAAAACACAAGATCCTCAGCACAGGACAAAGCCTTCTGCAGGCACAGGCCTGCCAACTTGTGGAAAGCAGAGGGAGTCGACAGACCTGCCTTGGGCCTGGTCATTATTCACCAGCAATTACAAGCCCTAAAGCAGCAGAGAAGCCTGCTAACAATTAGAGGAAAGAATTAATTAGTAGAGCTTTTACTACTCCATAGCAAAAAAAGGTGCAGAACACTGTTTTCAAAAATAGCAGCTATATATTTAAGTAAATATGAAACCCTGTGCTTGACTTTTTTCCTTCAAAAATGAGTTACGTGGGAGAAGACATACATGTTAACAAGTAGTAAAGAGGCAAACGTAGTCAGTTACTGAATATTTTGTTCCACATTTGAATTTCTCTAAGAGGGAGATCTCCACGTTTAGGGCCAAGATCTCTACAGCAGATGAAGTCATTTGAACCACAAGATCAAAGCAGCTCCTACCACTCACCTCTGCCATCTCTTTAACCTTCTGCTCATAGAATTCCTGCTCCAGTAGCACCGGTGGGAGAAGAGCAAGCTTGTCGTAGGACCTCCAGTGCCGTCTCTTATTCTCCAGGAAGAACATGCGCTTCTCAATTTTCACATCCCCTAAAGCAGAGTTAAAGGCACAATGAAATGCGATGGAGCAGCCAGAACAAAGCTTAAATCCTTCTTCCTCCACACATCACCAGCTGCACAACTTCAGCATCTTAAACAGCACTGCATCAAGCAGAGGTACTAACGAAGAATATCTCACAAATAGGTACCAGGCAGTGACAGAAACATAGCTGTTTTCAGACCGCATCCTTTTTCAAAAACCAGTACTTTCTGCTGCAAGCCAGTTCTGCTTTCAATAATGATGCAGAGAGCACAATACATACAGCTTGGTATTTACCTTGCTCAAATTTGAAGTCTATGTATGAATACTGATTCATTTCTTTCCTCCTTTTTCGTTTCCCACTGGTTTCAGGAGATAGCTCCTGCCATTTTTTGATAGCATCTGAAAAGGCCTAGAAAACAACACAGAGACTTAAATCCTGTCTGTTCCTGGAAGAAAGCAGAAGCATATACCTCAAATCGAAGCATAGTACAAACATAAGACCGATCCAAAACTAGAAACTCAAATGCCCCACAAGGCAAGTATTCCTCTTTTTCCTTTGCTCACCTTGTTGCTTTATGTACTCATAAAGCAATCACTCCATAAAAACAAAATAGTTGAATGACACTTCACAACACCTCAGCTATTAACTAATACAGCTAGTGTCCACTCTGGTGCTACAGAGCTGGTTTGTTTTTTCTGTTGTGTTTTTTATTTAAAAAAAAAAAAAAAAGAAAAGAAAAAAAAAGAAAAAAAAGAAAAAAGTCAAATAGTGCTCAAAAGCAAGTGAAGAGACAAGAGTTTTTTAGTTAAGTCCTGGAATAGTAGAGAAAGAAGTTCAGGCAAAAAGAGCATATCAGAGGAGTAGATCCAAGTCAAAAGCTTGGAGCCACATTACATTCAGTTTGTTGATACTTAAAACAAGTGTATTTGCAGCTCCACTACAGTGAAACACACACATATATAGGTCACATTCCACAAGTCATAGTGACAAACAGGACAGTGAGACTTGGGCTTCTTTTCAATTACATGCAGTTAACTAATAGCAGCAGTTAAATGTTTTAAGATAGAGCCAAATCCTAGGCCTCACTGGCAAGCGTACTGCACTTCAGCAGCGACCTACAGGAACACTTCTCAGTTTAATGCATCTGCCATCAACTAACTAGTGTTTCCCCTGTTCTCTTATTGGAGAAAAGTAAAAACCTCCTGCAGCATTCTGTCTGGCCAATAAATTTTGCAAGTCTCTACTAAATAGATTAATACTTCTTAAAAGGAAAGGAAGATTATTAAAAAGCCCATAATCACACACTAGCAGATGGTACAGTAAGGCAAAAGACATCGCACTGCTTTCCACAGACATGGAGATAACCCCAGAAAAGAAAACAGACTTGAACTGAAGAACCTTTCGTGTGATTGCATAGTGTCCCTTGAGTTCGTGTAGTGCCCACTTAATGTCTTGGCTGCTCAGCATTTTGAAGTCTGCCATAAGGAGGTCAGCTGCCTGGATAAAGCACCGCTGATCAAGTGGGGCAAGTTTGGAAAAGTCGAAGTAGTCCACTTTAGGCACCTAAGAAGAAAATGCAAAATATAAAAAAGGCTGCTATAACACATACGAGAACACCCCAAACCACTCTCTCGGTGATCAGGATCTTCTGCAAGACCACTCAAAATTCAGGTTACGTGGCACCCAGTTCTGAGCATCCGCTTAGAGCGCAGCACGAGTGTGGAGACTGCCGGTCTGTGCACCTGTGTGGGTAACCCGCCCCGAGAATCAAGAAGGTGTAGGGAGATTGCAGTTAGGATGCCAAAAGGCAATGCCTAAAGGCCACGAGGGACTTGAGGGCCAAGTCTACTCCATGGGACAGAATGACCAAGGAATTCTTGTATCAGTTATCAAATTGAACACTGGATTCAGACAGGGTAGCTGACAGGCAGGCAGAGCAGAGGGCCTCACTGAAGGCAAACGAGGGGACACTGTGTAGCTACGTACCAGCAAAACAGAAAGTCACCTCGCAAGCAGCTAACTACTGCTATTTAACACCATTTAAATGCACCCAGAGGCCTGGGTATGGCTCAACCAGGCACTCTAAAAACATGCACTAATAGAACCAGCCATCCCCGGCCCTGCTTGGGCTGAAGACTGGATGGGAGGGAGGCATGCTGTAGCTGAGGATACTCTCACTTGCCTTTGTCTCGTCTTGGCTGGCAAGCAGGCTGCTGCTGGGATTTAAAACCACTCTGCCTTCCTTCTTTGGGTAATCTGGATTTTCCAGAAGAAAGTTACAAAGTCTGAAAAGATAAATATAGTTACTTCAGGGTTTGGGAGCTCAGGTTCACTCCTCGCTTGTCTAATTTTTAGTATCCTATAATCATGAGGCTGGGCAGGCAAGTCATGGCCTGCCCTGTAAGAACCAAGGGAAGTCCTAGACCAGAGCAAACTGCAGTAAATGAGAGTGAAGTAAAAGAATGATTGGCTGAACGACTGCAGAAGGAAAAGCAAATAGATTTGTTTTTCAACAATTACATTTACATAAGAAAAGCTTTATATGGGTGAACTACTAACCAACCTCCATGCCAGAGGTGAATAATCAGTCTCACCTCCCCGCTCACACCCATGGTAACACCACGTAAAGCGGTACCTGTTTTGAGCGCGTGTCAAATCCTACGCAACTAACTTTCCGTTACTCTGGAATTAACATTATGGAGACCACACAAGAAAGAACAGTCACAACATTAGCAGAACTAATTGAAATCTAGCTGTCACCTACCGCAGCTAATACAAATGCATCTATGGAAAAAGCAGCATACAAACCCCTACAAAATCCAGGAAAGGTTGGTATCTTCCTCAACAAACAATTAGATTCCAATTTGAATTCAAGCCTCCAGTCTCGATCTACATTACAGCAGAGACAGAAACATGTTTAAACTGTGTTGACATACAATATGTACTCTGAATATAGGTTTCATTGTAATAAAGCTTGAAATCCCTCCAGCATTGTCCAAATTCCACTCAAAACCAGTCCAGCGAGAACGGCATTTAGAAAACAATCCCTAAAAACTGCTGAAAAAAATTACATACTGGCAGCACACCTGAGATCCTATCACAAACAATCATAACCGTCAGGAAAATTCAGTTTAACCGAGTATTTCAGCTTAGAAAAGACTCTAGCAAGTAGTTTCAGAACGCCTGACTGGCCGAGATCCACAAATACTCCAGAAGCCCGTTTGAAAGGGCACCTTGCTGTAGGCTCTCTGTTTGAACCAGACTTTCACAGCTTATTCTGAACCACCACTAACCAGCTGTGCTAGCTGGGTCAAGTAACACAAGCTGTTCCTCAGTTTCCCCAGCTGAAGAATAATAACATCCTTCTGAGAGAAGCTAGGACAAGCAACTTATATTTGTAAAAGTTTTTGAATGAGAAGGTGCTAGGTTGCAGCAAAGACATAATTGCAGCTAATCTACATTCCTGATGTCAGAAATCAGTCCCTAATTAAGAAATCTGAACTGGCTTGAAGCATTAACCCACTATCAAGGCATGATTACTTTAGCCCTGCTTTCACATTCAAAGCAGAGGCATTTCTTTTTGTTTAATCAGGTATTGACATATTGAGCCAGAAGCTTTTGACTGAGTGCGAATGCTCCTGCAGACAAAAGCTGAATAGATGATACCCTGCTAAGAGGAGCTCCCACATCTTATCTTTCACATCACTTGAAAGTTTTAAGACGATCATTTTGGAAAACAACAAAATATCTTGGCACTGAGCATTTAATAGCTTCCAGCCCTCCTCCCGTCCTTTTCGTAAAAGATAAGTTTTAATCCAACAAAACAAACTTCAAGGAGCTCAAATCACTGCAGCTCAAACGCAAGGGTTTCAGCTGCAGCACAGCCAGAATACATCTGAGCTGTTCTGCATGTTGCCATTGCAATGCTCAGGATTTTCAGAGATGTTAACTTTCAACGTCTGACAATTAGTTAAGCGGGTCCCAGCGCACAACGCACGCACACTTGCGGCACTGTTCATTAATATCCGCACCACAGGACACAGAGCCAGTTAAAAGCCTCATCCCTGCCCAAACCCAGCCACTCTTATTTATTTTATTTCAAGCCTGATTCAGCTTGACACAGCATGGAGATCAAAGAGACCCTGCCAGCGAGGCTGACCAGTGCTTTGACCCATTTGTTCTCATACAAAAGATGCAGTGGCAACTCAAAAGACAGTTTGGTTAAAGGAATAAAAATATGGAGAAGAAATCTTTATCATCCAGTAAGTGGGTAACGCACCGCTGAGCAGACACTGTAGACGACCTACAGAAAAGCCTGTAGGCACCTTTTCATCTCACAGGGTCTGTGGCACACAATAGAAGAGAAGAGATTTTGGGAGCAAAAAGGGAAGGAACACATTAAGACTGATAGAAGCCAATACTGGGATTTAATTCTATCAAGCTTTGCTAAATCCCTGCAGGACACAACAACGAGTTTTTTCACACAATCTGTGAGAGGCTCCTGCAGCCAGATGCCTCGCGCCAACGGAGTGATCACCCCGAGGAATGGCCCTACCAGTCTTCTACACTTCCAACGAAACCATCCAGCCCAAGGTGCACCAAGTACGTGGTGTGGGCACCTGAAAGCTTCTCTCACACTGACTATGCCACTGCTGCAGGGAAAGCACTTTTTAAAGACAAGGAAAGTTAGTCTGATGAATTTCTAACCAAGAAGTCCTATTTTCAATACATGACTTAGCAACACGGGCAAAGGCAGCAGAATAGAAAATCTATGCCCAGTGGACAGCATCATCCTTAGTTCCTTGGCCGTTAACTTATTTACAGTCCAATAATTAATTCTAAGCCTCACACACTTGAATACAGCTGAATTACTGTCCTAGTTAACGAATACCTATTCTTCATTCTTGTATCACATCATAACTGGTTTCAACATGTTTGAGATAGCAGTGACAGCTGCAGACACAGGAAGAGAGAGGGGCCACCGGGCATCAGACACAAGTCCCAAATTATTTACTTCAAACCAAACTTACTCCTCTCTGTGTTGCTGGTGCCAACACATGCAATTCTTTGCTCTTCAGTTGTGCGAACTTTACTCAAAAAGGTAGGGAGATGATGCAACTTATCAGTAAGGTTAATTACTTTTTTTAAACCTTTGATTCTAACATGACTCCCAGAGATATCAAGCATGACAAACACTAAGGTACTCTTGAGCTTCTAACAATCAGGAAAGCAACTGTCCTCACTCTGGTTTTCCACTCCTTTTATTTCCCTTCTTGGCTCATGTTTCTGCTCAGTTTGACCAAAATCAGTCCCTCAACAGATATCTAGAATCAATTCTACCAGCTCTTAAACGTGTTTGCTTTATTCTATCTGTAAAAAGTGATGTGAGACAACCCAAACAGTACTACTGCTGCTTGAGTAAGTAAAGGGGATAAAAGTCAACATCGTGACACTGAAGGGAGTCCAAAACAGTGTCAGCTTTACCTGGAAAAAGCCAAAAGCCAGTGAAATGAAGAGGCAGGAAACTATTTTCTCCAACCCACTGTTGTGCTATGTTCTATAGAAGTCATCGCAACACCTTAATCCTGACATTCACCCTTTTTAAGAAGCCTCATAATAGTTAAGAGGAAATTATGTGCAGTATCTTTAAAAAGGCAAATAAAAGCAGAGAAGCTACACCACAACATCAGAATTGGAGAGAATTTAAGAAAAGCTCCATCAGAAGGGGGGAAAAAAAAAAAATTCTCTGCTCTTTGACAATATCAACGCAGCACTGACTCCCAGCCTGGATATGATCTAGCACAGCATCATTAGCAGGCAGGGAAATGGAATTGCAACTGCAGCCAGACTGTTGTGTGATACACCCTGGTTCTTAGCTCTATACTTACACATTTAAGTCATAGCAGTTCTTGATGCTGATTAGCTCTTCAATATACTCCTTCCTGACATCTGGGAATCTTGCTTCCTACAGTAGGAAAAGCTAAAGGTTACGGAGGTATTAGAGGAGCTGTGTAGCACAACCTAACAACAGCACCAAAGACAGATTTGTAGGTAATTATCAAATATGCTCCTGAGACAAGGGCCAAAATGGATTTCAAGAGACCATTTATATCCATCCAGCCTGGATACTGCAAGCTGCTGGCTCTCCTCTGCTCCACAAGATGATTGCTAACAGCTCCTTCTCACAAGAAGAGCATGGGTAGGGATGTGAACGGCCACGAGCAGCTGGCCTAATGCATGATTCAGGCTGGATGGAAAGAGGAGAGGCACGTAGGTATGATCTACAACACAACCAAAGCCAATATTTACCTTCAGACAGAAGATTAAGGAGTTCCAGATTGTGTGCTGAAATACAACATTCCAAAGCAAAAGGAAAAAACCCAGCGATTCATATACCCACCCAAAGCACCCAGACACACTAGCAATGAGATCAGAACAGACACCAAACCTGTACTGGCATTTCTCCGAAAGCTCTCCTGGCTGCTCTCTCTCGTTAGGTTTCTGCACAGGTATTGCAATCAATTGCACCACATGATATTTTGCTTTGCAAGACTGAACTGGTCAGGGTTGTCAAGCAGCCCTAACAATGCAAGAGTATCTACCTGCCCATCGCAAAGCAAGCCACTGATTAACAGGGTCTTACTTGGAAAGAATTTAATTTTGTTGGACTGCTATTCAAGTAATATTTTCCTCAACCCCTGTTTTCCCAAACAGAATCAGATATGGGACATGGAGGGAAGACTTGGAGGGGATGGGGGGGTGGCGTAAGACACAGATGCAGTAAAATACGCTTGTTTGCAGAACAGTATTCCATAACACATCGAGAGAGACCCTTCCTGCTTAGCAATCAAGGGGAGGAGTGTGCACTGGAGAGGAAAACAAGAGATGTGAAGCATCACCACATTTTTTTTTCTTTGTTTTTTAAATATACAACGTGTGGCCCCAGCTGCTGAATATACCAAAGGTTGAGCATCCTTCTTAGTGGTTCAGTTCTTGTAGCTAGTGTCCCTCGTGCTACCCTTCACACGCAGAGTCAGAAAGGAGCACGTGGAGTTCACATACACGAGTCTTCACGCTGCTTATCCAGTAACCCCTCAGCGCTTCTGCTTGTAAATCCACACCACAAGGGCAACCATTACCCCTGACCACTACGGTGGCCTTAGCGTGGCCATGGACCAAACCACTTTAGGAAAGCCAGCTGAAAGCAGCCATGGCTCTCAGCCACACATCTCTCAGCTGTCTCTACCCCACCCTCCGCCAGTGTTCAGTGCCTCAGTTTTGCTGTTTTAGCTCCACATCAATTCCTAAACCAGCTCTACAGAGTTGGGTTAGGAACCAGCCAGACAAAAACAAAGTAGCAGAACCGAGAGTGCAGTAGCCTTTAAGGGAGCAGACCCACGGTATTTCACCTCACTGTGCCCTGGAGACCCTGCAATGAGTTCTGCTAGGTCTCTCTGGCCAAGAGCCCACCCCACAGCAGACAGTGCTCTCAAGATTCGCATCCTCTCACCACTTTTGCCACAGTGCTGGGGTTAGTTTTTCAAATCAGTTTTCCAAGGCAGTTCACTGCACGCTCCTCACCTGGTGCACAGCTGAGTCTCAGCCCAAAGAAAGAAGATTTGCAGCTGAAGTCAACAGGGCTGTGCTTTGAGCATGTGAAACACCACATACCTTAAAAAACCTGTCTGAAAATAACATGCACACCGAAGGCAAACAGGCCCTGGGAATACTTACTGTCTCCCTGATGAGCAGCGCAGTGAGGTCTTGCTCCTGCCCAGCAGCTCCTTGTTCCGGCACGTTACTAGAGCCAAGTTCATGAGAGTCCTGTACAGGGAAGGCTGGACCTGGCTGTTCATTGTCTATCACCACTTGCTGACTCGTTTCTTCTGGTGGATGTGCTGTCTGGGGCGAAGCAGGACCTGGAATCCCATCCTGCTGTGGTTCAGGCCGAGGGAAAGCTGGCCCAGGAGTCTCCTCTCCATATGCCCTCAAAGATCCTGGGTCTGCTTCAGGCTGCCCTTGCTGAGGAGCACACCCATTTACTACAGCATGTGGCTCACCTTCCAACGGCTGGAAGTACGGGTGATCCAGCTGGCTCTTCTCCCGGATCTCCTGGTCTGTGGTAGTTGCAGCAGCTGTTCCTCCGAGGTTTCGCTCTGGCTCCGAGTCCTCTCCTTGCCATCCCTGGACTTCCAACTTTTCTTCCTGTTGTGGTGGAAGGTCTGCACTCTCCAGAGTAATGATTTCTTTGTTAACAACAGGCGGTGGAGTAGTCTTTATTGCTGGAAGTAAACTTGGGCCAGGCTCCTGGTTACTTGTAAGTTCAAGCCTGGGGCCATTAAGCTCAGATGGTCCAGGCTGCTGCAAGGCAAAGTTCATATTCTCATCCCTGCTTGGTCCAGTACTGCTCTCCATCATGTGGTTATACCTGTCTCCGTGGCACAGGAGAGCTGACTTCTCATCTTGCAGATATACACTCCTCAAGGGCCCGACAGCACTTTTACATCCTCCTTCTCCCTTTGCACCCTGCCACTGAGCAGCAGGTCTGATGACATTGGGACGCAGAAGCTGCTGATGCTTTGGGGTCTAAAAAGAAGACAGACAAGAGTAAGGAGGAGTTCTTGACTGCATGTCAGAATCCTTGCTCCAGATGATCTTTTGCATCTAATCAAACTTCTGACAGGAAACAGATGAAAAGTCTGTTTAGCAAGATGCTTAATAAGGAATAAAACTGCAACCCACATATCTTTGTTTCACAGAACTCCATCCTCAGTCTGTCCCCAGGTGCTAAGAGAGCAGTTGGCAGAACTGGGGATACACAGGACTTTCAGACTGGAATAATTTCCTGAGCTCACCCAGTTCCCACTTCCCTCTCAGTAGAATGGTCTGGGAAGAAGGAACTAACGGCATATTTGAATTCTCATCAATTCATTTAAACAGGCAGCAGAAACCAAAGCTCAAAATGTTAATCTCTGGCCTTGTTCTTGCCTCTGGCAGACTAAGACATGTATGCCAACAGAGTCTGAATATTCTCTGCTACTGTTTTGAACTAAGAAACAGAAAGGTCAGCTTCACGACCCATTTTCTCAATGCCTCTGGTTACTTTAACAGGAAAGAGGAATATATTCTTAATATAGCTTAGCTATGAAATTAGACACTTAAAATAACCAGGGTAAGCTAAAACCCTTGGCCATCCTCTTGTGTGACTGCCCAGGCCAGTGGAAAGAGATTTGTCAGGTGGGCTGGCTTTGTAAAAGAACAGTTGTTCTCCCCTGCTGTGCCCACAATATGATTTAACACTTAAAGCCAGCAAAATGCCATCATTTCAATATTTATTTCAGACATCCTAAGTAAATTACTGTAACTGGACAGAACTCTTGAAGAAACGCACCAGATATTTGCACAAGAGTTGGATATAAAGGCCATGAATAAAGCAGGGCAAGTACAGGAATGAGAACTTACCTCTGCCAAGATTACTACATCATCGTCATCTTCCTCACGCTGCTGCTCTGCTGGCGTTTCCAACAAAGGTAATTCTTCATCCGAGGAATCTGATATTGTGATAAGACCTTCGTCCCTGCGGTTTATCCGGTCTGTAGTAAAGTAAGTAAAGTTAGCTATTTGCTAAAGGTAAATAACTGAAATTACAGGGCACAAACACCAAAACATCTGAAAAAGCAACCTTCACATTTGTATTGCAGCAACAGGGAAGAATTGCTCAAAGGTCACCAGTTCCTCTGCAAGTTACTGTTGCAGCCACTCCTAACTCCCCTGGCCCTCTGAGCAAACACCCGCACGAACTACAGCTCAAGGGACCACAACGGCACACCCATGGAACACTCATTGACACTTACGCAGAGATTTTTCTAACCCAAACTTCAGCATGAGTTAAGCTGCTACAAAAATTATTCTGAACAAGCCACGTACATAGTACTTCCTGATTTTTGCAGAGAAGTCCTGAACTTCCAGTATCTCAGGGATGATATATTTTCATTTATTAATGTGCGGTACATTCTAGAGGAGAGGGCTCCCTGTCCAACTGCGTCTCTTCCAAAAGCACTAACTTTGCAGGAGTACCTTATGCAAGACTGAGATAGGGTCCCTGACTGGCTGCAGAAGACAGCCCGCTATTAGACAACACTCTTGGCCCTCAAGGCTTGTCAAGAGTGGAATATAGATGCTACTGATCACAGCTGCTGGAACTCAGGAGACACTCCAGAAACAGAGGGTTTCTGCACTGCAGAGACACCAAACAGCCATGCTTTCTCTACAATTGGACTTGTGCTTTGGCAGAAGTATTAACGAGCATTCGTCTATCACCTTTCAGAGATATACAGAAAGTAAAATTTTGAATTCCACTCTTTGAGGAACGGGTGTCACTGCACAGAGCCCTAGGAGGACACAAGTGCAAAGCCAGCCTCTCTCCTATGAGGTTCTCAGAAGGGTGGAACACTGTGAGCCCCTCAGATGTGCTGAAATACCTCCACACGGTGTTCCCAAGAAGTTAGCAATCTGCCTTAAGGCAGAGCAACGTGAGAAATACAACAGCCAAGTATTTTGCATGTCAGCATAAAATGAAAGAATTTTCTGTAGGTGGCGGTGAAGTAAGTGTAACAGAGCAGCGTACGACACAGCAAAACAGGCCACTATTGGGTTCCTGTTAACAGCACTCTTGCAAAGTTTAGTATTTATGAATCCTGCTGCTTGTAAGCAGAGTTTTACAAAGAGTGTTTCAGAAATACGCACAAACCGCTACTCACCTTTCCCTCTGTGACTCCGGAAGCTGTTCAAGTTAATTACTTCTTCATTTCCACCTCTCTCTGCCATTTTAAACAGCTGTATCTGAAAGTGTCAATGCCCGGGCATGGCAGTCAGGCTCACACGAGGAACTAGAAGACAAAATGAAAATGGGAGACAGTAAGGCAAACTCAGCCTCATCATTTTGGGAGTTCTCTCCCAGCACAGTCTCTCTATGAGGACATTCTTCTGTACCACCTTCTCAGTGCCTAAAAGCAACACGTTTCTGTTATCTTCTGTTCCAACAGTTAAGACAGCCAACTGAAGAGGCCTGAGAAGTGTCTCTGGAGAAGAAACAAAGATCCTTATA
Organism: Chlamydotis macqueenii; assembly: GCF_036417535.1. Lineage (NCBI taxonomy): Eukaryota > Metazoa > Chordata > Aves > Otidiformes > Otididae > Chlamydotis > Chlamydotis macqueenii. The sequence goes on along the minus strand of NC_141570.1, from coordinate 4,005,594 downwards.
ACTATGCAATCACAGAAAAGCTGAGGGAGAAGCAATTCTGTCCAGCCAGAACTCAAACTCTCTCCATATGTGGATCTTCTCCTGGTTCCGGATCTTATCCTGTTTCCAAGAAGTCAAAAACCTGATGCATCAACTCACATAGTGGTGTTTCTGCCACCATCTACTGGTGAGAGGAGCAAAAGCCACTTGCCTGAGCTGCCACAGGACAACATTGTGTATGCCTGCACCTCAAACGGACCAGCTACAGCCATCCCGTATCACACTTAATGCCATGAAGTCATACCGCGCGCATCGAGGAGGCCAGCCAGTGTGAGGGGTCAGATCTGACAGTCTGGCTGTTGAGGAGCTGAATCGAAGTGAGCCACACTGCTGAAACAGAGACGCCAGCGTCAAATCCTGAATTTCCCCGTGTGCTGCCAAGTTGAGGCACAACTTCAGAGGGATCAGAGATGCTCTGAGCTCATTTCCACAATGTTCATGTTGCTGGCATGTCAGAAGGAAGGTGCACCCCTCGCAGAGCAGCATATAAGTGTGTGTCCTGCGCTGTGAACTGTGAGTTTACAGAACGCACCTTCTTGCCATCATCTGCTATTTTAAAGAAGAGACTTCCCCGATTTATGACACATCCCCTTCTCAATGAGGGTTTGGTACAAATTCCAGGATACACCACCTGCTCTCAAACCGAAAAGAGAGCATGACAGGGATCAGGCTCCTTCACAAAACTGAGCTTTTGGGACTGAAATTTGCTACCCCCACCTGCTCTCAGAGGGGCACAATGAGCTGGCTGGAGGCTCCCAAACAGGATTAGGAGATCAGAGGAATCACTGCAACCTGACCAGTAGGTTTCCATTTTATGCTCTGTCAGCTAATAGCTCTCAATTCCCACTATCGCAGAGCGGCTGAATATGTACATGAACTCCAAATACAAATTGATCGCTGGAACGAGAAAGAAGGTCTTTTTATTGAGAAGTATTCATCTCGCTAATAGAGCACAGAGGAATCTGTACTATTAAACATTTACTGATGCATAAGTTGGAAGAAAATGGAAGGTCTGCTATGAAATCCTGTTTGCTAGCACACAAAAGCAGCATAAATTCCTCCTCAACAATTCTATGTAGTCTCCTCTGCAGGAAACAGGATTTGCAGCTGGGACAGCAAGACGAAGAAATCAGTTCAGATGCATACTATGTACTTATATCTATGCCCTCCGCAGGACCTAGTCATCACCATTGTCAAAATATTTTAATACAGGATAAAATAGTAAAAATGAAGAAGTATGAATTAGCACTTCAAAAAGCCAAAGCCCAAGCCACACTTCACAAAGCACACGCTGCACAGCGGTGCCGAGAGTCGGCTGGCGTTGGGGGGGAGGGCACTCCCCTGCAGAAGAACCTGCAGGGACACGGTCCGAAGCCTCGCACCGCAGGCAGCAGGGTAAGTGAGCAAGGCAGCAGCACCTTCCCATTTGCAGAGCAGGACACCTGCTTCACACAGACAAAAGCTGCCAGCAGCACGGCTCAGCGTCTGAAGCAGCCTTCTGCAGACAGAGCCTGCACCCTAAAAGCTTGGCTACAGACACGCTCACCTGGTCCCAGCACTGCTGATGGTCTAGATTCAAGTGAGATATTGGGCTAGGGAACTGCACAGGCCTCTTCTAACCAGCATTACTACAAATATGCAACTACCCCTATATTTGAGCCCCGAAGCCTCAGTAGCACGCCCTATTTCCAGTAAGCAGTTCCAAGAATATCATGGGCATACTGATGCTTTGAAAATGCTTCAAAACCCAGATTTTGGGAGTGTTTCCACTAGGTTCTTCAGCTTCTGCTTCAAAAGCAATCAGAAATAAATCTTACTTTATTTGTTGGAATGACATGAAAGCGCTGCTCTCGTCATTGCAGACAGGTGCTGGAGCAGCAGCTGGGTCACTGTAAGCACACCTGGTGAAAACTCTGTCCTTTTTAAAAGGTCACATCCACATTACTACAGTTCTGTTTTCCCTGGCACTCGTAAATAGCCACCACCGAGTCCTGCAAAGCATTTTTCCATCCTTAGCCCTCTCAGCACTTTAGAAAACAAGACCGATACACTTCTTGTCATTTAAAAGATGGCGAAATGGAAGCATTGAAAGGACCAGTGTGGCCAAAGTCACCAGGCAGGCTAGCAGCAAAGCCAGGAGCAGCACCCAGGCCTCCAACTCACATACTCACGCCAATCACCTCTGCTTCGCAGCAGGTTGGTCCTACAAAGCACTCCTTGCAACAACCAACAGCCCCTGCATAGGTAGCGCCCACCTCCATCTCGGCTGCCATCATGCAGGTTCACGCTCAAAGGAACCTCTTGTCAGGCAAAAAACAGTAAAGGATCACTCCAAGACTGGCTGGGGAGGAACAAGAATGTTTGTGAAAGCCACAAATCAGCCCTCACAGCATGAAGTGGTGCGGACCACTGAGCTAGACAGGTGTCTGCTCAGATCTGCTCTGAGCAAAGCTAAGCAGCCTGGATATTTCTCCCCTTCAGGGGCATGAAATGCATTAGAGGAGCTGGGTATGCGCGTACGCGGGTCAGCACCGCAAATGCTCAGCACAGTCACCAAAAATCTTCTCTCAAACAGCTCAAATGGTGCTTTGTCCAACACTAACTAAGCCACAGCTGTTCACATCCAAGAACAAGGGACAAGCCACAAGACTGACATTAAGACCATTTTCTCTGCAGGCAACTCTGGTTCCTCTAGAGAGGAACTTGCACGCTTCAACCTTGAGCATCAAGGAGGTGGTACAGGAAATAATCTGAAATGAAATTTAGGATAACAGACTGTCTACCTCCCGCCCCTGCCCCATACAAGAGAAAGATGCGCACACATCACCAAAAGACTTAGGGTGGTTTAAAAGCAGGAATAGAACAAATAGCATTAGTGTAACACACAGTCAAGGCAACAACAACAACAAAAAAAGCAAGCCTGGAAAGAACTGGCAATGTACCACTTTTCTATTTCAAAACAGACTGCATAAAAACCCAAGCAGCTTAACAAAGCGCTGATTTGAGTGTAAAAGCCAAGCTTCCACCAAAAGCTAGCAATTCATTTTGTCAATACTCAATACAGAGCTCAAGTTTAAACAAATATCTATAAGCATGGGCCAGTTCCATCTAGTGGCATGAATAAGAAGTTTAAATTCTTGTTTACAGCACTTGGCCGCCAAGAATGTGAAGTAACGAGATCAAAGCCACCCTAGGGTCTTGCCCTACATAAACAACATAATAAAAGCAAGACAGGTGGAAAGAAGCTATCCCCCACTACCTCAGTGATTTCTGTGCCGATTTATAGGTAAAGAATAAGGCTACCTATAACCAAGCCCTAATACAACCACCATTTTTTTTTTTTTTGCGACACAGACAAGGAGAGGATACCAGAACAGTTTTAAAAGAAGACCTGGCAGCAGGCAGGTACACACTTCACAAGCTTACAAACCCCCCCACCTCCTCTTCCTTAAAAACCCCCACCTGCACTACAACACACCCAACTGGATTTGGGACTTGAATCCCTGTACTGTAGTGTTTCAGGCAATAAAATCCTCCCTGTTAAGGTTTTCCTACAGCAACGGAGAGAAGAACCCATTAACAGAACAGCTACGGGAAAAATCGGAGAGCGTCAGGGACTAACGTAAAACTGTTCTCTGAACTGAACAGATCTCTGACAGCTGAAGTCACACGTACTTCCCGAACAAGCTTCTCACACACGCAAAAATACGATCTACAAAACCAGTGGTCCCAGCCATTACTGGGAGCTGACGGATCAGCTGCTCCGAGGTGAAGCAGGTCTCAGGTGCGCACAGAATGCTTACACAAGGATTTCCAACACCTCTTCAAAATCCCTGCAAACACCACACTACATATTTTTAGCCTAACCTAAAAATAGCATTGGCACTGTGCATATTTTTAAACTCCTGGTATACGCAGGCGTTTCTGGACTCAGTAATTGGAGCAGAACTCATATCCACTCCCTCCACCTCGTATTTGTGCTGCACTGAGCATCTTCAGGCGGTGCCGGAATTTAAAGCAACAGTTGAGGGGAGACCTCCCTCCTAGACACAGCGTAATGCATTTTTCCCCCCCACTAACATTTGAAATCTTGAACTCCCACATACCCAAGATGGGACTAGACTCAAAGTGCTCTTTTCTGGCTCTGGCTCCAGGCAACAGGAGCAGACAGAAAGAACTGCAGGGGAGGTAGGAACTGAAATCCCATCCAAACAAGAGGTAAAGGGGAAGAAAGAAAAAAAAAAAAAAAAAAGAGCAACTTGAAAGAGATGTCAGCAACATCAAATCATTGTGTGTTTTAGCCTCTCCCCCATACAGCAACACCTCTGCTGCTCACCTACGTTGACAGAAGAGCATCAACTCCTACTTCCCGCCTGCGGGCAGCAAACGTGTCTGCTGGTAGCCTGCGAGCAAGGTGAATTCCTGGCTCGTTTCAAGCTGCTGAAACAAAGAGAAGCTACTTAAATAATGCATGGCTTGTGACAACCAGCAAAATGAAAAGCTAAAAATTCAACCCTTAAAAAAAAAAAAAAAAGCATGCACAGCGGAAGGGAAATAAACCAGCCCGATTTACTGTCAAGCATTTCATTGAAACATTTCAAAGGGTTCACGATTTGCTGGGGGCTGCTCCTTGTAACAGTCACTTAGTGAAAGCTGGGAGAGTTTAACAGCGATTGATCATGTTAAGCCGCATCATCCCAACCGAAAATTAGAAATCCCCTGATCACAAGCCTGACAAGAACCACTGCACACAAACAAGTCCTATTTGCTATGCACAAGGCATCGCATCGCGCCAGAGGTTAAAACATGGACCTGCAGCCGTGCTTCTGCTGAGCAGGTTTGCACGGAGACCTGCTCACAGCTCAGGCAAAAGCGGGAAACCAGGCCAAAACGAAAGCACTGGCCCCAGCCCAAAAGCCTTACCCCTGGCCTTCTGAAGATAGGAGTGCGTAGGCAGCAGCTCGCAGGCAAGACCACCTGATTTCCAGCAGCAGCTCGGTCTACTGCTAAGAAAACAGCACAACCAGCTACAGATAGCACACAAAAGCTCCTCTTAGGAGCCCGGACAAGGATAGACTTATAACAACCGCATCCATGTAGCTCTGCCACCAACTCCTGGACCCGTATTGCGTGCTGCTGCAGAGGAACAACATAGCAGAAGATCATTTAATAACAGAATTGGCTTATAAGCTTTAAAAGACTGCCTAAGTGTTTCACAAGACATTAGCAGCTGGCTTGATCCACCAAATGATTTCAGACATGTATGCCCTCTAGGAAGAGCACAGGATTCCTGAGATCTGAGAAACATCAAGGAACAGAAACTGAAGTGAACAGTTTTGTCTCCAATGAGAGCCAGCTAACACAATTCTACCGCAGAAAGCCAGAGAATGGATTTTGTCACACCAAAATGTAAGACAATATAACACCAGAGGCACTTTATCGCAAGTAAATAAAAAGTGAATGTTTACCTCCCCCCACACACAAGACAGCCAACACAAACCTTGTTCAGAAAATATCTCCGAAGAGCGGCCACTACTTCTGCAGCCACACCAGCATCATAACTGGCTTCGGCAGCAGTGCTCCAGGCCAGAACATCATTAAGATGGACAAGAGGGACGGGGAGTCTTCCAGCCTCTCTGGCAGCAACCACAGCTTCTAGTTACCTCACAAGGGTTCCCCGTTCCTCACCCTCTCTTACCCAAGAAGAAAAGCTGCAGTGTGAAACACGCGCCGAAGTGAGCGATGCCCTTTCCATCACGGCTTACCATTGATATGAGCGCCGAGTGATCATCACAAGGACAAAACGCAAGCTACAAGCTCACCAACGTGGGGCTGTCCAGCTGTACTAAAACCCTGCTTGTGGCGAGAAAAAGGACATGTGTGTAGCTTCATACAGAGCTCTGTTGTGCATTTTTACAGTCAATTCTCAGTCAATGGCGTTACCAAGAACGCATCAGAAGATATTTTGAAAGGAAAGGCTATGGATTAACAGGATATGAGCTAGATCTGTGTGTGTGTAATGAAAAATGATTAGTCAGGAACAAGAGAGCAGATTTTTAGGGACTACTTGGGTTCAAATACTTAACTATACTTTCCTCACTTTTGCAAGTCAACTTAGGACTTACAGGAAACACCCTGACTGCCTGTACATCACAAAACTTTGAATCAACCTCACTCGCAGTTCATCGTTCCATTAAGGTCACAGCATCACTTAATCATAATTTTTTCAAGTATCCAATCTCCATTTTTATTGCATCTATTATAACACAAAGTAGAAGAAGAAAGCAAGTTGTCCACTTTTATCTTACTCACCTAGCAGCTGCCCACCTACAATGACACCAGGTTTCCTACCAAAACCGATCTCTACTCTGTGAGCTCTTCTCTAAAATGTAAGACTATTGTGAAACATGTATTCTTTTTCAAAAAACAGGCAACTACTAATTCAACTCAACTGAAAGTTTCTGGTGCCTGATGACTGGCATCAAGATCAACTGCTGGACATTTCAGTGGCTTCCCACAACCCCCCATCAGTCCTTCCGCTAAATAACAGAGCTCCGTATCGTCACCTCTCTGACCAGCATGAGAGTGCTAATTTTGATGTACGCAAAATCTGCACAAGAGATGGAGAGCTTTAGATCAGTCATTTGCCCCCCTATCAAAGTGAGTTCTAAAAAAAAATTAAACTTACAAAGTCTGGTTAGAAAGGAGAGTTAATGCCTCGAGCAGCTCATTTTGAGAGCAAAGTGAAAAGTCAAAGCTTTTGGGGAGGAAGAGGTGTCTCTGCAGTTAGCTCCTGTAAAGGGTACTACTCTGCCTGCCGCAGACCTCTGGCACGTGCAAGGTCCTACGCTGTAACCCCAAAAACCCAAACCTCCCTCCCATACCACAAATATCAGTGCCAGCTCAGCATTTCATGTTCAAGCAACAGTTCAGACACTAGCATCTCTGCACTCACCTAGGGCAGCACACACACACACAAAACCAACCTCTTGGGCTCCCAAATCATCGTTTTAAAGAAGTGTTTCGTTCTAATTTTGTGGTATGAGGGTGGGGTCAAACAAAAGAGCACGGGAAACCATGTGATTTGCAGCTTTGCTGGTTCCAGAGCAAGTTTTAGTTCCAGTTTTCTTTCCCCAACTCAGCGTATGCCAAGAGAAGTGGGCAGAGGCTCCTTTCTGCGAGCAGCACCATTATTAAACCCACTGGTGTCTGAAAGAGCCAGACTTCACAGACTGCCATGTGCCGCACACACCTGCCGGGGCTCTACATAATATTAACTGCAACTGCCTTCGCTTCCCCATCAACCCAGTGGTCATGCAGAAAAGAACAAGAAACGTTCTTGTGCCCCAGGATGTACGTGGGAGCTGCACATCTTCAGGAGCCTTCCGATGAACTATCTTAGCACCGTTTTTCACTGGAGAGCAAAGAGAGAAATAAAGGAGTTCAAGGTGGCTGATTAGAGTAACCCTAACACGCTACGGCACCGACGTTCACAGAGACGAGCGGTCTGCAGCCCGCTCTGCTCACGGCTCTGCTTGTGAGGGCACTGGGAGCAAGAACCAGAGACAGGCTGCACACAACCAGCAAACTGCTATTAGAAGCAGCAACGAGGGACTAACCAGACCAAAGTCAACTGACGAAGAGTCAGTTTTAGTTGCAGTAACAGCCAGAGGACTTTAAAATCACGAAGGATTGATAAGTTGCAACAGCATCCTAGACATTAAGCTGCTGCCCAGCAGACCAACTCTGGAAACAACCATCTAAGCTGCAGTTGGGAAGCTGTGTCCCAGAAAAAAAAAGTCTATGTGGAAAGGAAGGGGATATTTTTATTTGTTTTATTTTAAATGTGACCCGAACCTATCACAAGAAACTTCGCTTTCAAGGATGACCGCGGTCTGAAAAGCACACCTCACCTCATTTCAAAAGCTGCTGACAATATAAAAGCTAAGACTTGACCTTGAGGTGGCACAGAAGGGAAAAAAACCTGACGTACTGCAGTAGCCCACCTTAGCAAAAAGGAAGGTTTCTGTGTCGATCTGCACAGTACTTTTAGAAGTATCGACTTAAAAGCTTGCCACCAACCATTCTAGGTGTCAAGCATCCCAGAATTAGGGACTTCGAAAACAGATGACTTCACAGCTCACATATTCTGGTTATTACGGCCGTACCCTTTTTTTTGAGCTATGTTAAGCATCTGCACTTGCCATCGTTTCAAAGGTCAGTGGCCAGTGTTGGCGAGAAGCTGTGGCTTCATGTCAAGAAGGGTTTCACTGCAATACCTGCTTAAGATGGTCACGTTCCCAGCTTGTCGCCTCCTCTCACACTGAGCTCCACCAGCATTTGTTACAGCTTTGAAAAGAAATGCCCTGGAAAACTTTTTTGTAGTATTCAGATTAGATTCCTTCTCTCCTTACACATCCACCATGCCATAAGTGGGAGAACAGAACTAAGATATTAAAATAAATTGCAAGAAGGGAAGATCTTAAACTGCAGCCTAACAGTTGACACTATGCAACCACAGCCGATGCCTAACTAGCGTGCTCTTAGTCCAAGACCAGGCACTGCCTTGGAAAGATGCTTTTACACGTTCAACTGAAGGGCTTAAACACACTCAGGAGCCAGCTGAGAGCCCTGCTGAGCCAACAGGCCAAGTCCACCACAGCGAAACGAGTTTTAAACTGCCTTACGCGCAAGGTTTCCATTGGTATTTTGCTCTCAGTAAGGTGCGTGCAGAATACCTGAGCAGCGAGTCCACGCTCTGCACCAGTTCCTGCTGGAAAGAGTGAAACAAGTCACCTACTGCACCCAACAACTGCTGCATGAGAAGGATTGCCACCAACCCACCTGAAGAACGGTAACGATATCCTTACTGCTCAAGCACTGCAGATGACCAGCTGTCACAAGATTTTTCAGGCCAGCCAGCCACTGTTTTTGTAAAACCAGGCTTAGTTTTGTTTGTAGCCATGTCTTAGCCTTGCGGCCAACCGATTCCAGCCCAGCAAGCAAACTCTCAGCAGCAAAAACTGAGGACAGCCTTCCAGGCTCAGGACAGTTGTCCAGTCTGACTTCATCCACGTCACGTGGCAGTGGCCACTGCAGGATTCAGGCAGAATATGTTAAAGTAGTAAAAAAACAAAGAGGTGGTATTTGAGGTAAACATATCACTACATTAGAACTGAAAACAGTGAAATGAGATCACGGCCAGATTTAGAGATGCTCCACATCCAGCATTGCTCTCCGAGACCACTAAAGCTCACAAATGAGTGAATTATCAGCTGGTCAGCTGAAACGCAAGGAAAGCAGCACTGCACATTCATTCTTCAAATCCACAGCCATGCAGATTTAGGAGACAGCAAGGTACCCAACAACTTCACCCCAAGACAAACATATACAAGACTGCAAAGCACACTACAGGCCACAGCTGAGAGGTTACACAGGCTACCGACAGACCATTTGCTAAGGACACAACTGTTTTCAGGCTGCAAATTTGCGTGCCTACCCCTTAGTCACCGCAGTCAAGTGTCCAACACTGCTGAAGCCTTCACATAGCAGAATATAAATTCTTTTCCTGGGTGTTGCAACAGTACAACATCAAACAGATTATTTACTGACCCTCTGTCCCAAGTGGTTAAAAGCTGTCACAAACTGCTAAACAAACACACCAGCATTGCGCTGAGGAGCACTCTTCAGACACTGCGTTCGTTAGAGGTGCGTTCCAGCCGTTGCAAGCTGGTCTGCGCTGGTCGTGGCTGATCCAAGGGCACCTCCCAGTTTATACACAATGAAGTCTGCTCCGCTACAATAGGATTCCGGTTTAACAATATATGGAGAGGACATGAACTATTTATGCTAGCCAAGTGACTGCTAATGGGTCTTGCCAGTCTTGTTCATCCATAGCTGCAAATCCTAGCAGCAGGGGAGGCACGAAACACCCTACGTTGCTGATTTCCCGCAAGGGAGAAAAAGCCTCTTCTCCTGCCTCCCCATTACGCTGTGCTGTCATCTTCCTCAAATTGCATTACAGCGCACTACAGCACGAGCAGAGAGAGGAGGAACGTCTTCCAGGCAGCACCACCGCTCTGCTGCGGGCAGCTGTCAACATCGCTGCCCGTCTCACCGCGCTATCCCGCTGTCACGTGTTTAGCCAACAATATTTTGTACTTGCCACGGGTATGTGGGCAAGCGCTCCGTTCGCTACCGGCCATCAGGTACCTTCAAGCAAAAATGATCTGCAAGAAGCATCAGAGGGAGGTTTCCCTTCCCCACTCCATCAAATACAAAAATGCATCATGTCTTTGGAATGGTATTTGGAAGTAGAAGTGCAAATCTGTTCCTACCTCTGGTTTTGCAAATGCTGCAAGAAGCCAACCGACATCTTCCTTTATCCATTCGAGAAAGAGCAGTAACAGCGCCCACAGCTTGGTAAGAGCACATCAGTACTGACAATACTAACAAAGCAGTACAGAAGCCTCGTGTGAGGGGTGCTTTAGACAAAATATATTACTTGAGGCCACTTTCCACCCTTATATTCCCCAAACAAAGATTCTAGCTAGTACAAATCTTGATCATCTTCTACCACAGAGTAATGTCACATGATGCATCTACAGATCTTGTCCAAATGTTTATCTAAACAATGCAAACAGCAGCGTGGCCTCCTCACAGAGATAAGCAGATCGAGTATGAGCAATACAGCACTCGTCCTCAGAAACCAACCGCAACCATTTCAGGTCACCCTGACACCTACATATGCTCCCAGATTTATTTCAGCTCATCAACTTTGCTTCTCGTTACGAAGAATGATGACAGCCTCCAGAAGTCACCCTCCACATCAGCAAAGTCGTCTGGCTCGCCCAAAGCCAGCAGGGAAGCCACACTTTAAAATTTAAATTTCCCCCAGCCTGGGTCAGAAAAACTACAAGATGGCATCGTGACTCAGGGCAGCAGCTGCCCCCGTTGAAATCTTTCCCTAAAGCCCAATGCTTTTTCCACCTAATCAGACACTGACAGTTCCCCTCACAAATGCAGGGAAGGAGCCACAGCAGCGCTGGTAATCAGGAGAAAGGCATCATTTAGCAGGAATATGATTTCTAGTCCTCAGGAATTAAGCTCTCTCAAGGATCGTTACAAATTTAAAACCACTGCAAGCTCTTAAGCACTGACCCAGAGGAAAAACATCACTCCTGAGATATTCCAAAATAAACCTGAGATTCTATAAAAGCAACATGAAGGCGGCTGAGTGCGAGATTATCCCAGCTCAGTAAAACAACTCAGTGCTTTGGCAAGGAAAACTTATTCAAGCCACCACGACACTGCCAAGCAGCCTTTTTCTTTTTCCTGTTCTCCCTGCCTATCCCTCCCCAATTTCCCCATCCCAGCAACCTGCTTAAACCAAAACAACCCTACCTCTCGCCAGAGCAGTGCTGATCAGCCCGTTATGTAGCTCCACTTCAAACACAGGAACTACCATGTCAGTACACAGATAACCTTATCTCCCGGGCTGCTACTGGGAGATAGCTGGTGTTTGCCACCTTCTCCTGCTCACTGTAATAAAAAAAGACACCCACCCCACCGGGGACAGATCCTCCCAAGAGCAGGATCTGAACTTACACGGAGCACCTTGAAAAGCCCACGCATTTACCAACAGCAATACAAATTTACAATTTTAGTGCGCGCACAGACTTCCGAGACTATTAGTGTCTCTCCTTTAAGTAGTTAAGAAGATGTCTGAATTCAATAATTCAAATGGAGACTTAAAATACCTCCAGACCAAATCCACGTGCAAAAAAAAAAAACCCCAGGCTTCTCACAAGAGGAATTAGCGGCGCAGTTCTGACTGTCCCGAAAAGAATGCAGCCGGCAGCAAGTCCCAACGCCCATTGCTGCACCGAGCTGCCGGCGCTGTGACACAGTAAACCACTCACAATGACTTTATAAAGAAATAAATAAGACACCCATTCCAAATTAACGAACGGGAGCTTCATCCAGCAGGCGCGAAAAAAAACCCCCACAGGGCTCCGCATCTCTTGCGCTCAGGTTGCGACTCAGGATCGCTACTCAGCTCCTGGCTCCCAGGATACGCTTCCTGCCTCTCTCCAGTTCTGCCCAAGTCACTGGAGTTGCGTGCTCGCTCCGTCTATTTTTGCCACAGGACTTTTTAGCGATTTGTGTCCAATTTCAAAGCACGAGCCACACTGTCAGCGATCGTAGCTCGCCGGCAGCAGTAACACCCACTGCATTCTCAGGCAGACAGAGCATTGCTTTACCCAGGAATTTGGACTTCCGAGGCAGCTTCTGAAACAGAAGCCCAGCACCAGGCTGCCAGCGACCTGCTGGAAACCAGAATGTACCTTGTAATCAGCAAAGCCTGTCCCAACCACTCTTCCAGGAACTGTTATTCATGCCCTGACTTACGCAGCCGCCCAAGAGGGATGCCTGCAGCCAGGCCAACAGGAAAACCCCCTAGGAAGGAAAGAAAAAGAGATGAAAGAAGGCTCGTTACCAAAGTGTAGCACTACCCAGTGGGCTGAATGTCTCTACAGATCTTCAGGAAGTGGGTCTGAGTCCTTTCCCGAGTCTTGGTATTCCAGGCACAAACTCCTGTCAAGATGATGGTTTATTAACATCCCGCCACACCATGCAGACACCCAGCACATGAAATCTATTAAGATGTTTACAATATCGAAAGGCCTGATGTAAGGCAGTGGAATTTTTGCACAGCATTTGTCCTAGAAATGAAAAGCTCAGATTAAAGCTGTAAATCCCACAGCTGTGCAGTTAACAACTGTCCCTGAAATTCTACCAGTGCTAGAGAAAATGGGTCCCACCGTACAGTTTGTGCCGCACGCTCCTACGGCCCAGTACCTGTAGAGGAACGTACCAGAACCTGCTCAAGACTTGGGTCTGGAGAGCGATAGGTCTCAAACATCCCCCAGCACCTTCCGAACAGGTCGCTGGAGGAACAGAGCTCTTACGCCACCCTCTCTGGAAGCGGGAGGAGGCCACTTTATAACTGAGCATGCAAAGTCCAGTCTATTCATCTGACTGGGGACGCCTGCCTGCTCCTCCATCGCTACCACTGGAAACCTGCCACGGCCCCAAAGTACGTCGATTGAGGTAGCAGAAATTATATAAAAGAGGAGCCAAGCACCACAGAGCAGAACAGAGAAATAGGGATCTGCTTGTCGGTCACTAATGCTGCCCATGCCCTTCAGCCACGAAGGCAATTAGCTATTACTTCTAGGATTGCTGCACAAAATAAAGCAAGAGTCAGCTGTTCTGCACAGCGGTCAGTAAGCTGGAGAAGAAATACAAGAGATACAGCGAAAAGCACAAACAACAGAGCTGTAGTTCCTCAGTATTACACCGCAACAATGGAAACAGAAGTGCACAGCAATAACATTAGCTTTTCTTTTTTAAAAAGCATCAGAGGTCTCAGAACAGTGACCAAACCACAACACTTCAGGTAAGAAACTGAACCTTGCTTGATGAGCAGTAAGGAAGCTGAATAGAAACAGCAACTAAACTTATCCACAGCAAGCGGCTGTTATCCACCCAAAGGCCGCGCAGGGGTTCCAGCGAGCGCAGCCGCAAAGCCAGTGGATTCACAGGACGACAGCAGCTTTTTAGGCCGACCCACATCTCGCCCATCCCAAACCGGCGCGTGGAAGCGCTGCCTGGGTGAGCTCTCACTCCTCTCTTCACACAGACGCTGGAATTTGCTACAGCTCTTCAGCCTCAGAATACTCTGGTGAAACCCCGACCTTCCTCCAGCTGTTTGGGGAGGGAGTACAGCTCTAGAGGCCGAAACACCCATCAGACACCTCCGTTACGTAAACGCTGTGTATGTTAGCGCTTCCAGCCTTTGCTCTCTCCCACCAGCTGAGCCAGCACTCAAATCAATAGAGAGAGGAGGGAAGAGGAGGAGTATCTCTTACACAGATCCCTCAACTCTAAGGACAGCTGTGTTTTGGGTTTCTTTTCTGCAGCAGCTCCCACAGCAGATGCCCGAAATGTCGAGATGTCCCAATGGCACCGAGCGTTTCCACAACAAGACAGAGCTCAGAAGAGAAGAACGAGCTTGTATCAGCCTTTCCCAACGCTGTTTTTCCTCCCGAGTATAAACACACAGCCCAGGGTACCTGAAACGAGCCGGTGAAGAGAGCCCACGGAGAGCAGCGCCAGGAAATTGCACCTGGGTGCCCCCTGCCCCCTTCGGGGCAGAACACAGGGGACTTCAGCGGGACCCCCGGGCCGGGAGGGAGGCGAGGGCCTCACCGGGGCCAGCCACCGACCCCGAGGGGAGAAGGAACCGGGGCCGGGCCTGGGGAGAAAGGAGCGGGGTGGGGGAACAAGACACCAAGGCCCTGAGGGCGGGACGGACCCGGCCCTGAGGGGAAGCGGGGGGTGGGGGGGACCCGGCCCTGAGGGGGCCCCGCGGGGCAGGACTCCAGCCGGGGCCCGAGAGGGCAGGCGGGGCCCAGGAGCCCCGGCCTCCGGAGCGAGCCCCCTCCGGTACCTGGCTACCACCGCTCTCCCCCGGGACGCAGAACCGCGGCGGGGACCCCCCCCCGGCCGCCACTCACCGCACCCGGCCGCCCCCGCGCCGCCCCGCCGGCCCCGCTCCATTTAAGCCGCCGCTGCCCGGCTCCTTCCGGCCTGCCCGCCCCACGTGACCGCAGCGCCCCGCACCATAGAGAGGCGCGGCGAGGGAGAGACGGGCGGCCCGCGCGGTCCCGTCTCGGCACACCTACCATAGAGACGGGGGGGGGGGCGGTCCTCCAGGCGGCCCCGCCTGCCAGTCCCGGGTCTGGAGGGGGCGGGGCGAGGGGCTGCACGTGTGTCCTAGGGGTGTGGGGGGGGGGGCACGTCCCAAATTGGGGGGCCGTGCTATGGGTGGGTTCATGTCCCCTACACACAGACCAACAGCCCCTGTGCGCTGGGAGCCAGGCCCCCGGGTGACCCCCCCCCCGCAGGGGCCGTGCTGCCTTTTGGAGGTGTGAAACTGTGGGGTTTTGGGGTGCAAAGCCCCTCGAGAAGCAAGCCCCGGGGCTCTCTGCGTGCTCACTGCCTGCAGGCCAGGGCAGGTTTACATCCCCCTTCACCAGCGTCCCTAATTGAGCCCAAAAGCGCAGGTGAGCCTAGCACCTTTCCATCTCCCAGGTGGTGCTGATAAGGACCCAGGTTGGGCCATGGCCTCACCTCTTTGGGACCCCTTCTTCCCAGCCCCACATCGTTGGGCGCTGGTTCCCAGCCCAAAAACCCTCTAAAATCCAGCAACCTTAAAAGGGGCCTAGAAGAAAGATGGGGACAAACTTTTTACCAAGGCCTGTGGCAACAGGACGAGGGGTAACGGTTTCAGACTCACGGAGGGCTGATTCAAACTCGATATAAGGAAGAATTTTTTTACGCCAGGGGGGTGGCACACTGACCCAGGTTGCCCAGACCAGTGGTGGATGCCCCACCCCTGGAAACATTCAAGGCCAGGTTGCAAGGAGCTCTGACAACCTGATCTGAAGACCAGGAGGTTTTATTTCCCTCTCGGCTGAGTCAATGGACAAGTACAGGCACCTGGTGACAGAAAACACAGCCCAGGTCAGACAGCAGGGAGTGGTCCCTTCGGATAAAGGACATCCACCTGGTACCCTCCGGCAGAGCCAGACCAAGTAAACCTACTCAGTGAAGCATCCAACGCCAATCTGCATCGTGCAGACACATCACCGCCCCTTCCAGATGCGTACCAAGTCATCAGTCTCGCGTGTCCTCAGCATGCTCAGGAAAAGCTGCCCAAGCTGGGTATCGCTGGCCACCTTCCCCTTGGGGTCAGTGGGGGCTGGACTTGCTCCCAGACCTGATCCCTGTGAGACTTCAGTGGCACGTCCTGCCTGGTTGTGTCCAAGATTGGAACTGGGGGAGGCAGCTGGGCTCATTTAATCAGCATCCAATTAAAATTTAATTTCAAAATCTCCCAGACCAAATGCTTTACACCAGCCCAGGAAGATGTGATGTATGGTAGCTCTCTGACCAGGATCACCTCTGTAGGAGAGACCAGGTTGGACCAGCAAGTCTCACATTGCTTACCACCACCGTGTCCACCTTTCTTTCGCAGATCTTCACCTAAAACCTGGCCAAATTCCATTACCGGTGCTGGGGTCTCCTCGGCCCTCCAGGAACATTTCTCTCCCCTCTCCCTGCACAGGAACTGCTGCAGCTCAGCTGTATGGTTTCCAGCCGCTGCTTCAGGATCTGGGATGGAGATCAGCAAACTTGGTACGACTCTCCCGCAGCCACCTGCAACACCACGCTTACCTGCCCTTGAAATACCCCTCTTCTGCAGGCCCTAAAAGCCCGGTCGAGGTGCAAGAAAACATCTGTCCTCCTCACCCTGCTGGTGCCTAACCTCCTTCCTGTCGTCTTAAGTCCAGCCACGAGCTCTCCAGGCAGATTTTCTTTTATTGCATCTCTGTGCAATGCAGCAGCGTCCTGGTCCCACGTCAGGGGCTCCTGTTCTCTGGAGGGATACAAGCAACGCAGTAACGCTGTGGCCAAGGCTGGGAGAGGGTCCGTGGGAGAGGTGGGGGTTCTTTGCATCATCCATCCTGCAAATAGTTGCGAGAGTGCACGAAGCGGTTATATAAATTTATAACCTCCTCCTGATCTTGTTTGATCTTGTTTCAGATTAGCAAGATCAGAAAGAAAGGCAGCATCTTCTCCTCCTGCCCTCCATGCCCCACCACACCTGAAAGGATTTAATCTGTGAACATTTATTGGCAAAGCTTTGGGGATTTTAATTCTTACTCTAAGCCACATGTGAAAAAAGGCTGAAAAGGGAAGTGAGAGGGAGGCATCAAACTGTAAAGCACCAACAGAAAATATAAAGAGGCTTTCTTGTGAATTAAAACCTGTTCTGCTGTGCCTTTTTAAAGCACACCGTAGTGGGCAGGGGCTGTCTTTCCCCAAGCAGGCAGAGTGCCTAGGACACAGGAGCATCATCATAAATCAGAAATTAAATTACCACTACAAGACCAGTGGCTCCTGCTCATAGTCTGGCTTTGGATGTCCTGCAGAAAAAGGCAGAGACTGGAAAATTTAACTTGAGGAATTTAATTGACTTGCCAATCTTCCATAAAAGAGACAGTCAATTCCTTGAGCTCTGTAAGATTTCTTCAGAGAAATATTATTTTTTTTAATCACATCTTCAAAAAGTTCACATAGCACAGATGTCCTACAGCAACCGCTCTACAGCGCACCACATCCACTGGAGCCAGCTGCAGGACTCAGCTCTCTCAGCTGTGCCCACATACCAAAAGGATACCAGAAATCGGGAATACTTCCCAAAAATTTCTTTCCTGCAAACTGAGGCTTTGGAAAAATAATAGGACAAATAATAAGGTAAGAAGACAAAAAGATAAAGGCAGGTAATTAATCAGCTAAAGAACAAATGGAAGTATTCCACCTGGAAAGGAGTTTTATCTGGGCAGTCCATGGAAATCTGTTAAATCAGTTGCATTTCCATACCTTGCCTGCTGAGTCAGCTACCACCACAATCCCAGCGCAGAGGTGCTGGCACTCAGAACAGCGTGAGCCCGTTTTGTGAGCAAACACCGATGCTCAATATTCATGAGCGCAGTCACTGCTAACGCCAGGACAGCTTCATCACACTGAACTCTGCACCTGATTTTTAAAAAAAATCTTACTCAGTATTGCTACAGAATTCTTAACGACAGCAATATTTTTCTGTTGTTGTCACCTTTAAGGCTCTGCCTTTATCCTCCACCCCATCTCCAGCTACACTAAGCACAGCACTGCCACACCCTTTAATTATGAACGTATCAATTTTCCTGTGACTTCCATAAATGTTTTAAACAAACAAAACGGTGGATACCAAGATTTTAAAGTTGTGAGTTTATTGCATATGTAACAAAAATGAACATGACCTCCTGGGTCCAGCCTACTATACAATCACTGTTTATTCCAGCTGGTTCCATAACCACATTAAATAGACCTAGTATTTCTTTAAATACTTTGATTTAGACATAAAATGAAACATTAGTGTACAACTTTCACAAAATAAATCTGCAATAAAAACAGTGGGAAGAATAACAAGGATAGCAGCAATACTTAAACATGACATTACAAAATAATAAATTAAAAAAATACATTATAAAGTGGTTGAGGAACAAAAAATTAACAAATTAAAAACAGATCCATACTGTGTTTCTGGGAACTTGCTCTGCCACGCGGCCCTGAACCTGGGCACTGGCTCCAGAGGGCTCGGTGGCTGGATCACTAATTTACAAGATCTGTTGGATTTCATAACCACCTCGACTTGAACTAAGCACATACTGCTGAGCAAACGCCGATTGCACCATCTGGAGCTTCGAGCAGCCTTTTTGAAGCAGGGTCTCGTCTAACATAATGCCCAAGTTAACGCTAACGTTCATAAAACAGTCTCGTTTCTTCCCGATTGAAAACACGAGCGAAGTGGTGGTTTCCTACATCCCTGAGCATATAGTAGAGGCTGATGAGCAGTATCAGGGCAAGCACTGAGGGTCTGTGCCAATGGACCAGCTTTTAGGGTTGCCTTTAGGACAGGAACAAAAGACACACTGTACCTTGTACTTCCTACAGGTCAGATCCAAGAGTATCCGTGTAGAAGGTGGAACGTGTAATGACAAGATGAACACCAGACTCAGATGTTATTCTTTGGGCAAGTTTGAGAAGTAACAACCAGTTCAAGTGCTGGCAGACCAAGTGGGAATGAACACACGAATTCAGGCAGCTGAGGTTTTCCGAACAGCTCCCGAGACCTCGGAGTCAATGGCTGAAGCCGTGCAAACTCTTGTTTGCATTTCGTCCGCCCCTGGCCTTCACACCAGCCACAGGAAGAACAAGCCATCGCTTAAAACCCATTCTGCCTCACCACTTTGTTTTCCTCCATCCATCCAACCAGCTTTAAGGCCTGCCTCAAATGCATGTACAGGACAATACCAAAAATGTCTTCATCGTCACTGAAGTGGCACAAAATTGCAAAGACGACACGATGGGAGAGGCGGTGAAGCTGTTTAAAAGAGAACTGAAATAATTAAAAAGACAGTGCCCTATTCTCACTACTGTCAGCATGGAGGAGGTACCTTGACAAGGGCTTTTAAATACAGCAAAAAACAGACGGACTTTTCAAAAAAACAATCCTTGCCTGTTCTTACTTTGTTCATTCAATAAAACACTGACCTACCAAAGACATTAGGAACTATCGCATGTCAACTGTGTCATTGACATAAAGCTACTTGACCTGTAGATCTCCAAATCAAGGGCCTTTACCTTCACCTCACTTGGTTTTTACTGAGCCAGCTGTGCTGCAGGTAGAGCTTGCGTGATTGGATTTTCATTAGTGGTGGGCTTCAGTATCTCGGCTTTTTTTAAAACTGTTTTAGTGAAAAATCCACATGAGGCCGCATGCAAAGCTTTTGGGCAATAATCCATTTTGCATTTTTCCTATCTGACTGGCTTATTGCACATTCAAACGTACTGAAAGGATTAAATACACTCTGTGAACAGGTACGACTTCACAGCCAGTTTGACAAGTCAGGGCTGTGGGGATTCTGCCGCTCAGCCCAAGACCGTACAGATGCTTGTCTGCCGACAGTTGCACTTCCTCTCTTTTCTGCAAGAGAGTCACGTAGTTTCATTTATGTCCCAACAACCAGTACTGCAGAAACTGGTCCCCAAGTGCCAAAAGATTCCTACAAAACATGAGTCTAAATATGCGTCTCCTGTACAGTCTTGCAGGACGAGCATCTTTAGCCACCCCGTGCAAATCTCACAAAATGGTACAATATCACACCTCCACGCAATCCTTACTCCCAACAACAAATCACAAGAATTATGGTCAATGGAAGGGAGAAGAAGAAGAAGAAAAAAAAAAAAAAAAAAAAAAATCACAAACAGAACAGAGAAAGATGCCAGGGTTTTGACAAGTGCCTACTTTCTGTCCTATCACAGTTTAAAGCTATTATCAAATTCAATTAAAAAAAGACAAAATAGAAGTATTCCAGTAGACATCATCTACGAACGATCTCTTACCCACAGCTGAATTTCAATGCACTACTCCATAAACATAACATCTGTTAAATGTTTCAGTAATGAATCTCTCTAAAAATCAGGCTTGCCAAAGAAAAAAATCCTATACAAGCAAGTCTGCTTTACTTACGTTTAGACGCGTTTGATAGATAACTGGGACTTTCTGAAGCCGTGTTATTTGTTAAAATACTGTCTCATCTCGGTGTGCAAACTGGAAAAAATGTTAGTGATTCAGGTATTTGATTTGCTTTTGTTTCCCCTGGGAAGTCATTTTAGCAATGTGTTAGAGAAGAAACCTTTTAATATTAGTTTCAGGTATTTGAAAAAATAGCCTTATATGGCTCTCTGGAGAAATCTTCATCCCTACAGAACTGAAGTCATAAATTATTCCAATAGCTTTCCGTAACATTTAAAAGGTACTCACTATATAGTTACCCTTTTACCTCAACCTCCAAGTAAACCTTTCCCAAGGCCAAAAACTTCAGAACAGAATCTGCTCTGTTAACTTAGCTTTCAGCGATTTCCATGTGAGTCTTAGAATTTAAAGTCACACAAACACACCTCGGGTAAAACAGTGGCACAGAAATCACAGCTTTGGGATTGAACAGATTTTTATCCTCTGTCTCCTCCTTGCAAGGCTTCTCTGCAAGGTACTTACATCTGAACAAACTATGGAAAGTAATTCTGCAGGAGGAAATAATTGTTTTCATGTGCAAAACAATTAGATTTCAGCCAGGACAACCAAAAATAAATCATACAATACCGTTTAAGCTGTCCCAGATTCCTTCACTTTTCTCAAGGTGAGCCACAGCTTCCACTGGGAGCTTCCTGCTAAGGCAGAGCTTGGATTTCTTTACCTTTCAGTTAAATGTTCATATGGAGGTATTTTCTGCTAGAAGTTTACTTTTTAAACAGGTGTTTAAAATGTGCAATGCAAATTCTAGTGCCAGTCAGACACTCCGCATCCGCCGGACTCTACAAGGGCTCAAGCTTGATTTAAGACAAATTAACCAGGTACACCTACCAGTTGCAAGTCCTCAACAAATTAAGCTCATTCTTAATTACACTTTGATTCTCCTATTAAAAATAACCCACAGGTCACTGACCCTATCACAATATGTGTTACAAATCTAGCAGAATATCCTGTGTCACAAAGCCAAATGCTGAACTTGGCTGCATTTCGTTTTACGGGGGATGGAAGAAGAGGGAAAGGGTTTTTGTAACAAAGGGGAGAAAATAGAGTTGGAAACCACCAACAAAAGCCCCTACCCCCACCCTCATCCACCAGCGGCGTAAGGGAATCAGCCCCATCTCTAAGTTGTCCAGAGTTCCGATGCTTCAGACAGCTTAGCAGGAAGTTCACAGCAAGCTTCTTCTAGCTTTTGATTTGGTGGTCCATGAGCTAGCATCTGTTTCCTTTGGTTGCTTTTTCACTCCACAGCAAACCCACATGTCTCTTCCACAGCTGTCAACAGCTTCTCATAAAGCTTCTCGTATGACTCATAAGGCGGAATGTCGATCCGGTTAAAGCTAGAGGTAAAACAACATTGCAGCATATGAATCTAAAATATTTATCGGAAAAAACCAAACCTCTAGATCAGCTACGTAGAGACAGAATTTGTAAAAATCAAAGAAAGCCTCAGCCGCTCCAGTGGCCAAAGGAGACAAGATAAAGACAACTGTATTTCTGCAGCAGGAATGCACGACTTAAGAGGGCAGCGTTTGGGAGGAGGAGGCAGGTGCCAGACGCAGAAGACTTGCAAATAATGCAAGACATCAGACAGGCCTGCTCCCTGCTCTGCCTGCAGACGATCTGTGCCGCTGCTGAAATGACTTCCCGTCTGATAGAGGGAGACTTCGTACAAGAGCGCAGGTCTGTGCCTACACTGTACCAACAGCGCGCTCTTCCTACATTTTACATCCGAAAACTATTCCTTGTAACCCTGCGTAAGGACTCTTTGCTGTGAGTCATTTCTTGGTGAATACTTTTGCTGAACATGTAGAAATGAACTTACAAACATCTCACTAGCCACAATAATCAACTCTGGGATAAACAAAAACCACAGATAGCACAGAAGACAAATCAAGCTGTAAGAAGAGAAGCTGATTATTTTGCTGGCTGCAGAGTACTGATATTTTCAAGCCAGCAAAGCACACTTGGGAGTCATCTCTGCATATCACATGGCTAATCCATGCCCAGGACAAACAGAGATGACTCCACAGAGATGATTCCTTTAAACCAATACAAAAGCAAAAGCAAGTACTGACATGCAAAAAATTTTCATCTTACCAAGTGTGGGCTTTTGGAAGGTTGTCTGTGTTTGCATCTATTAAATGGATGGTAAACAGTCTGGGTCCTGCAGCGCCTGTAGAACCTTACAGACAGACATTCTAGTTAATGCACTTCAACAAAGCATCATTCACGCACACAGATTTTGCTACTTCTAAAGAGGCAAGAGAGAAAATGACAGTTCCAGCTGCAAACATAAGTCTGTCATAGGCTGAATCTGTAGATCAAATTTGCAGCTGATGGAAGGGGTGGCAGAAGCGACAGGGCTGTTCACGACAATGAATCTGCAGAGTAGTATTTTGGAAAGCTGCTAAATTTTATATTAACAAACCAGAACTATGTATTTTAATTTTGAACATCAGTTTACTGTCAGCCAATAGATGGAATGTTACCAGGAGAATCACAACAGCCTAGGACACTGCCACTTTTTTTGATGGGAAAAAAAAGCAGTTTTCAGGAACTTGTTTTCAAGTTTTTTTTTTTTGCCAATACAATTTTAATAGGAAAAAGTTGTTCGCTAGGCTCTATGATGATGTGTGTGCTAGCAGGCAATGATTCTACCATCAGTCCAGAGTTGTAGGAGACTGATAAGTTAATATTGACACCAGTCAATGTGTAACATGACGACAGATTTACCAGCTTCTATCACTATTGTCCTGGTTTCAGCTGGAATAAAGTTAATTTTTTTCCTAGTAGCTGGTATAGTGCTGTGGTCTGGATTTAGTATGAGAATAATGCTGATAACACCTGACGTTTTAGTTGTCGCTAAGTAGTGCTTACACTAAGTCAAGGACTTTTCAGCTTCTCATGTCCTGCCAGTGAGAACGCCGGAGGTGCACAAGACGCTGAGAGGGGACACAGCCAGAACAGTGACCCAAACTGGCCAAAGGGATATTCCATACCATATGAGATCATGCTCAGCATATAAACTTGGGGGAGTTGGCCAGGGGACAGCAATCGCCACTTGGGGACTGGCTGGGCGTTGGTCAGTGGGTGGTGAGTGGCTGCATCACTTGTGTTTTGTTTCTCTCTCTTTTTTTTTTTTGTTGTTTTCCTTTTCATTACAATTTATTAGTAGTATTATATTTTATTTTACTGAAATCATTAAACTGTTCTTATCTCAACACACAAGTTTTCTTACTTTTACCCCTCAGATTCTCTCCCACATCCCACCAGTGAGGGGAAGCGAGCGGTTTTGTGGTACTTGGTTGCCAACTGAGGTTAAACCATGACGATCAGCAACAGCTGAAGTGTTCACTATCAGCAGAGCTGCTGACAAATGAAAAACTGCTCTTGGGATCTGGAGCTTGTAAGTGCTTGAGTTATCCAGTAATATGCTGATATTTTACAAGGGGCTAGTAGATACCAAGCGATTTTTATTTCTTTCTCCCGCCACAGATTAACTCAGCCTCCACATCAGTCACCTTGTAAAGCCTTGAAACCTTGAAGTGGGACACGCGTCGAACCCGTCACAAACTGCAGCAGCCTTGCCCTTCTTTCTTCATCAAATGTTTCCACTGCTTGCCAGAACCACTTCACAATATTGCTATCTGCCATGCAGTGCTTTAGGCGTGTGTTTGACTTCCAGTCATTCAAGTCTATCTTATCCAGGCCTCCTATGATTAGCTGTTAAAGGATTAGAAAAACTCTTTAACAGAGTCATCTCAGGTTCGCAGCTGTAAAAACATACATCCAGCTATTTCACGAAGCCTAGCAGTCTTTATGCGCTTGAACCACTTTTTTGATGCATGGTAACACTCCAAACCAGTTTACAACAGGCAGTAAATCTCTCCAGTGAAACTGCAATGACGCTGAGGCTAGAAGTAGAATTTTCATAAGGAACTAGAGTCAAAAGCCCATTCAAGATCTGCTTTGTAAAATCTATCCTACCTGAAAAGTACAGCACATCTTTATAAGGGCACAGCATAGACTTGGAAGACGGCATGCCATCTACTGTGCTAAACACCCTGGTCCTAATGCAGGTTTGTCCTAGAGAGTGCCAATACCAACTATGACAGAATCCTGCGCAGTTTATGGTAACACCCTAGTTGGTTTGTTGTTCCACAACAAACTACAAAACCTTTGCATCTGTTTTCTGATATCGTTTGTGAGAGGCTCTGAGAGACACCAGACATATTACTTCAATTTTTTACGATGCGAGTTATAGAACACTGGAACAGGTTGCCCAGAGAGGTGGTGGAGGCCCGATCCCTGGAAACGTTCAAGGCCAGGCTGGATGAGGCTCTGAGCAACCTGATCTGGTTGGGGATATCCCTGCTCCTTGCAGGGGGGTTGGACTAGATGACCTTTGAAGGTCCCTTCCAACCCTAACCATTCTATGATTCTATGATAATCTCCTTTCCAGATGACACCAGGTTACAAAATACTGTAAAAAAGAAGTCACTGCTGGCCATGAATCTAACCACCTCCCCTGGCAACGACAAACAATGGCACAGAGAAAGCTTTATTCCTCAAAACAAAATGTGCGTCATATTCTAAATTTCCCATAATACTTCAGATTGAGGATCACATTTCCGAGAGCTACCATTTAGCAGCTGCCTTTTCGTGCCACCAAGACAGCACCCACTTGCAGTCATTTACATTATTAGGACAGTCGTGACTGTTCTGACACAGACAGTATTGAAATATTTAATGGATTTTTAATCTGCCTTTTCAAGCAGCTAGCAAATGGAATGCAATAACTTCATGGGATTAATCAGCATGCATGAACGACTAGCACGAAGCTGGTGCTTCCACTGCCACAAATGGTCCATATTCCACAGGCATGGTCCATATTCCAAAAAGGAAAAAAAAAGAGGAAAAATTGCTGTAATAGGAACTATTTTAAGAGGTAACAGTCTACACCTCAAGATTAAAAGAGAAGACAAATTCATTTCCTTTCTGTATGCTCTACACTTCTATTTTACTTGCTGTAAACCATGCTGTACATGAACGTAGAAACAGCCACGTATGAAAACAGTTACTGAAGAAAACAAGTTCTGGGGTAGATACCACATTAGGTCTTGCCAACAGTTCCTCAAACCTGCAGTACTCCCTCCCTGCCCAGACCACCTGCTTTGAGCATTACTCCTTGGTTAGACAACATGGTGTGTTTGTCTTTCCCTGTTTAAGTAGTCCTCTCAACAATGTTAACCCAAAGAATGTCTAGAATAAACCAAAAAGGGTTTGGTTAAACAAATACACAGCTTTCTGGTACATACATTGGAATAAGTTTCATGGGTTTGTTATTTGTTTGTTTTGTAAAATCAGTGCTTGATTGCGGATCAAACAAATTACAAAACAACATTCAATGTGGGTAAAATGTATACCTCAAGTTCCTTCTGGTCGAAAGGCTTAAGGAGATGTTGAGGAATAAGTTCATTAAAACCCTTCTGCAGAGCCAGGAACTGTGCCTCTATTCCTCTCATAAATCGCCAGTTTACATACAACCTGGGAGGGGGGAAAGGAAAAGTCAGGGAGGATGATCTACATAGGACTGGACTTTTTAGAGCAGAGCCGGAAAATGCTCATTTTGCAGAGGTACTTGTTTTAACACACCCATTCTGTAGCACGAGAGAAGTGCTTATCAGTTCCTTTTTCCATCACAATTAATTACCACACCATCAACAGAAAAACCAAAGTACAATTCACAGTTTCATCTCCCCACCTCTTACAAGAGGGCACGGTGTGAAAACGCTCATGTCATTTACGGCTCAGGTATTTCCCCCCAAAATACCTATTTAATTAGTTTCACTATATAAAAAAATTAATGGGTTTACTACCTTCTTTCCACTACATTTGCAGGCTATATTTTTGTTCTGCAATACCTGACATATTCTTTCTTGTTCTCCTCTGTCACTGGAATATTCCTGCCATTCGGTTTGAGTTCGTGCTGTAAAATCCGCCCAAAGGCATTGTGTTCCACACAAAAAGTATGGTCCAGAACCGGAGTGATATCGTTCTCTCTGGCAATGGAAAGACAGAGGGTAAGCCTAGTATTTTTGGTATTTTGATAACTCTCAGTGTTGATGCTGACAGTTTGTTATTTGAACGCTTAGTCTTCAGGACAAACCTAGCAATGAGCCATCTGCATCTCGCACCACTTGAGAAACACCGCCACAGTCACCAATTTCTGCACAACTTAATGCATATTGAAGAGCCTGACCAGATACAAGGAATTAATCTAATTTTAGTAATACAATAATGAATTAAACCCTATATACATAAACCCACAGATATATTCTGTTTTTTTTTTTAATATATATATACACAGAACAATAAACAGACGTGCTGCCGTGCACTGTTTTGAAGCACAGAATAGATAGCATGCAGTGAATTTAAAAGACATCAAGAGAGTCCAAGAGTCCCAAAGCTACACCGAATGGTGGATTTTGTTCTGAACTTTTCCTCAAGTATCTTGAGCTTTCTGACATAAAAATGGTAGTTTAATAAGCCTGTACAGATCTCCCCACTACAAGATTTTTGCAAACATTTTCTATTAAGCATTATCTCATTACTGCCAGTATACTCCACCCCATCTTCTCTAGAGCCAGGCAATTGATAAATACAGTACTTACAAGATCCAGACTAAACTTTTGTGTAATTCTGGGTCAACAGATTCCAGATCGGAGAGCTGAATGGGCTTCCCCAGAAGCTGTTTGTAGAAGGGAACCGTGAACCCCCCATTGATATAGTGTCCATGGAACACAGCCAAACCCATTATCCGACCAACAAAATGGAAATAAGACAAATGGTCCTGCAGGGAGAGGAGAGAAAATCAGGCAGCGGGAAGACACTGACATCTTGTGGTTATATCTGCTCCATCAGTTGTACGTTCTGTGCAAATGACCTGCAATCCTTTGGGCAAGAGGAGCCACCATTTTTCCTCATAACGTAACCAAGAACAGAAGCATTTCATGATTAAATGTCTTAAACAAGTCCCTGTGCACTACCTGACTAACAAATTGGATACAGGTCCTCTAAACTTCACAAAGGGCAGAACTCAGGGAAAGAAAATCCCCACGAAATCCCCAGAATCCAAGATACAACAATTCCAAGCAAATTAGTTTATTCTTTTTTTAGCCATCAAAATCTTTTGCTCATGCAGGCCACGTTCTCATTTCCTTCATATCTTTCATGTTGCTTATAAACTGACTTTTGAAAACTGAAGCGTAAACAGCTGAGATTCTTCCAATCCTCTCCCTCATCTTACAGAGCAAATGTCAGGAAATGTCACGTCAGAAAAAATTCCCCTGTACTAATACAGAATTGCTGCTCCTTTTATGGTCTGCATCAATACAAATCATCCAGCAAGAAAAAAAAGCAAGCACAGCATCTTACTGAGAAAGGACAACCAAGGCATACAAGCCCCTACGGTCATGGGGTGAACATGCTTAGGATGCAATGCTGTTTACACAACAGTCTGTGTTCCCAGTGAAGATTATTTTCACCCATGCATATCTTTTCAGAATCACCATGCACCCCAGTCAGTACTGAGGAGTCTCAAAGAAATCAGATCACTTATCACAGGATACCTCCTCTGTCATGGGGGTTTTGTTCAATGAGACTCATTAACACATTTTTATTCTGCTTTACCCTTCAGTTCACACTCCTGTCATGGAAGAAGACCCATAACAAAAAACTGCAGGGGACATCTGTTAAACTAGGTATGTTGCTCAGGATTCAACACTTACAGGATTGATAGAAGAGTCTGGGTTGATTTGCAGCATGTAAATATTATCTGTGGAGTACTGGAAGAGTCCATAATAGGGATTCAACATTTCATGGCACAGTAAATATAACCATTCTCTGCCAGGAAAAAAAAATAAAAAATAAAAAATTTAGAACAACTTCCACTTAAGTTTCAGACAACACAATTATTGTGAATCATCAAACTAGTCACAGTTATGAAATGTTTATTTCAAAATCACCTTGTACTGCCCTCCATTTGCAGACCAACAAGGTATGCTTAAAAACTTAAAGAGTGAGGCAAGCCTTCTTTAAAAAATTAGCCTTTGTTTAGGATTAGTTCATTTCCACTCCTGCTCCAATAGATCAGAGGACTCTCCTAAATGTGGCTGAGACATTACAAAAAGAAACCCCTATCATCTTGCAATCCATTCACTGGAAATCAGACATGTGAATTTAATAAAACCTTTACTGTGCTTTGGATTTTACTTCAGGGTCTATATCCTTCTTCAAAGGCCTCACAATTTCAGCTGGTCACACTTATGAAACTGGAGCCTGCTGCTGGGACCAGCACTTTCTGCAATAAGATCAATAGCCTGTCCTACACAAGCCTTTGACACTCATTGGGAAACAGTGATGAAAACAGAGCACCTACAGAGAAAAGGGGAAACAGAAACACCTCAATCTGTCACAACTCCAGTAACTTCCCAAATACAGGGCATACCAAGTCATTTAGTACGAGCCTTTGACACTAGGGCAGCTGTGGAACAACTGTTAAATCACATGCTTCCACCTTCCAACCTACTATGCTATGACCACTGAAGCTACAACCACTATCTACAAACTAGATCACAAATAACTTATATATACCATTAACAGATCATTTGAAAGGGAATGACATCAGCCATGGGTCACTTTAAAAGACAATTTTACAGTTAAAGTGTGTCAGACACCCCACTCCGCCAATCTCACCTTGCTACTCCTCCATAATCCAGGCCTTCCTCTCCTCGAAATTTCACCATCAGCCTCTTTTTCAAGTCCTTTGGCCTCATCTTCATTATCTGACGGTAGGATTCCTGTATGTGTATTTTTACAATTAGACATTTTATTTCCTTCCTATAATTAAGTCTACTAAGATGCATTACTGTAATAGATTGTTACTCAACTACAGCAAACATTATTCTGCTAATGTGTTAACCTAAAGCAGATTCCAATGACAACTCTGTTAATACTTGCTGGTATTCACTACCTCTTTCACAAAGCAGAGTTGCTATAACCAAAGATCAGTTTTACTTAACTAGTGAGTGACAAAAGCTGCAATAAGTACTAAAAAGTCAATACCTCAAATATTTCCTCTCTGGATACTTCAATGCGACAGTGACCAGCCTGCGGTTGCTGAAGAGAGAGCTCATGTCTAAGAACTTTCAGCTTTTGTACCAAATCTCTTTCATATCTCTGGGCAGGCAATTCCTCACCATCTTCTAGTGACCCCTCATTTGGAGCTGGGAGAGGCTGCTGGCTGGGCTCTTTTAGCTGGCATTGATGGCTTTGAAAGAAAAGAAAGACACTTATTCTAGAAGCATAACAATAAGGAATATGTAAAACAGTGATGGAAGAACTGATTAAGCTTCTTTAAGAGGAATCTGGAGTGAAATGGTTATTCAGCTGGGTAACTTCTATAGCATCATTATCCTACAGTCAGGGACGTGAGGAATACAGATATTTACAATAAAGAGTTTCAGCATTTTTCAGCTCAGCTTTTATATGGCCATACATTGTGGAAGGCTGTGGAGCATGATCACTGAATGCTGACTGAGCAGTAATTAAAGTTTGTGTGGTAATTCTCCCATATGGAGACAACTTTCAAGAGCATAACATGAAGAGAGACCTCTAACGGAACAAACAACAGCTCTATAAATGGAACCATCTAACAGCCGCAATGAATTTTATTCCAGCTCCATGCAAAACAAGGCTGGGGATTCCTGACAGAGTAAAAGTATGCATCTAGGGTTATTAAAAGAGAAAGATTTAGTTGCTCCAAATAGTTGCAGCTTCACACATTCAACTATCATTATACGTCAGTGCTTTATTTGGGTTGTGAAGCAATTATTTTTTAGATACAGAGATTCCCCAGCTGGCTTCAAGCACAGACAACTCAGATCCAGGAAGAAGTCTGATCTTGGGCACAGCAAGCCCTGCCAGGCTGCTTCCAGGGTCAGTTCTGTAACAGTTCAGCCGCCTTTGCATGATGCAGAGCTTGAGCTTATTAAATCCTGCTAAACTCGAGCTGGCTGTGACCAGACTCCAGCTGGCTTTATATTCCTGTTGTCTGGAGCTCACAGGAAGACAAAGTTCAGGCCTAGCACAGCTAGCACAGAGCTAGAATTGCAAATCCAGACAGGCATGAGCTGACTGCTGTGGAACCGCCTGGCAGATCCTCTACCCCACAGCCCAGCATTTCCAGAACTGCATATTTGCTCCAGCACAGCTCGGTGCAATTTTGTCAAACCAGCTTAAAAAGGGCAGTGTTGTGTTGTGCCGAAATAAGCAACTCCCTGAGGACTGCAAAGCAATCCAATGCTTGGACCCTGACTAGAACATTGGTTGCATTCGTTCCCCTACGTCGTTATTAAGCAGTTTTTCAGCCCCTCATGACTCATGAATAAAAGGTTTAAGAATCCAAACTTGAGATGAATTATCAGGCAAGGTTCTTACTTCATGATGTGATGTAGTCGTGGATCTGTGAATTGTGTGGTTCTGTTGTTGTGATCTACAAAATATATTCTTCCTGAAACTGTACTTCTAACTTCCCAACCTGGAGGCAAAGGTCCGAGTTCATCACAATTCACACTGTTAAGGTCTCTAAGGAGAAAAGCAAACAAAAAGTTAAAGCACTCCTGAAGTTTAGATGAAGCCAATTTACATTCAGCAGAGAGAGGCAAATGAATTTGGTGCTCAGTGATTCTAGGCTAAAAGTCTTAAGAAGAAGGATAGAATAGCTGTTTTAATGCTTTTTAGGATCCTCACTCTAAGTGGTGCAATTCCCTATCTATGCACGGTACACGGATAGAAAGGTAAATCAGCAAAACGCCTTCTGTCTTTGAAAGGCCTTGAAAGCAACAAAGCCATACAGCTGAAAAGTAACTTCAATATGCAACATCATCATTCAGGTGATGACAGGGCTTCCGAGGGCTGTAAAAGGAGGAAGAGACACTTTTTAATAGCAAAAATGTCACAGAAAAATTCCCATTAACACTAATGTGATCCACGTGCAGAAAACCAAACAATTAAGCAAAGACCTCTGCATCAACCACTGTCTCCAAAGACCCAGTAAGTTAAGAAGCTAAGGCAGCCAAATACTAAAATCACCTAAAAAAAAAAAAAAAAAACCAACCTCTTTAATTAGACAAGGTTAGAATCCTTACTATTTGACTTCTAAATCATCATCCTAGATAGATTTTGGATGTCATTCTAAGTGCTGCTAAAGGTAGTAGCTCACTTTCAGGCAGCGCTTGAATTCAATACGTAGGACGTATTTACAGCTAGGATACGGAGAACACTTAGGGCCTCAGCCACTCAATAGAGGAAAACACTAAGAGTGGCAAGAAAAGGAAGGAGAGAAACCTGAAGATTATTTTTAGATAGAAAAGTTGTTGTTTATAAATATTCTCTAGACAGCTGGCATGGATTCATATATTATCCAGGGCTGAAGGCACCACTCAATATATTCCCTTACCTAAATCTAACTATGCAACATCAGTATAAGTAAGTAAACTGAAAGGCTTTGGAAAAGGTAGAAACACTTTGTACACCAAAGGCTTCACTAGTGTCGAGTGAGTATAAGCCAGCAGGGAGAACACGGGGAGACAGACAAGCCTTTGTTAGGCTCCTTAGAGAAGATTATGGTTGTAACCATTTGTTTCAATCAGCTGTGCATCTGAAAGTACTTCAAGAGATCTGATTACACCAAGTTTTAACCTACATCTGTGCTCAATGCCAAGGTTAGGTTTCTGCACAGCAACTTAGAATCACAGAATGGTTTGGGTTGGAAGGGACCTTTAAAGGCCACCCCGTCCCACCCCCCTGCAAGGAGCAGGGACATTTCCAACTGGATCAGGTTGCTCAGAGCCCCGTCCAACCTGGCAGCAAGTGACAACCTTGGTAGTAAGAAAGCCACCTTTAACTAAAGTAAAAGTGACCTGTGACTCAGAAGATGTTGTGTCCACTTACATTGCTGGTCCCAAAAACCTGTCTCTAAGATTTGTTGAGAAAAGCAGCAATACCTTTCATTATGCCAACCAGCACCACTGGAAGAAGAGACAAGGCTCTGGGCACACAAGCCTGAACATGAGCGACACGAAGAATGAGCATTGTCACTTCTTCCAATTATACCAGGTAATCTAACATCAGCTATTTTTTGTCTCTCAACGTTATTTTTCATATCCTTCCATATACTGTGGGTTTATCAACACTCTTGCCTACGCTACTTTATACCATTTTTCTAATATCCTGTATCACATTTGTGTATTATCCAGCCAGCGCAGCAGCTGAAGGAGTCCCAAGCTTTGTGTTTCACTCTTGAATCTGGTGTGCAGGTGGTCCAGAGAAACAGCCCAGATTCAGAGCTCCTCAAGGATGAGCGCCAGACCTTAGTCACAAAGACGTGGATTAACTGCAGGTTAAGGTTTAAAGAGGCTTTACTAACTTAATCCTGTGGAAGATTCAAATTTTGTAACCACACATCATTGGTCTAAAGCATAAAAAAGCCCAACACCACTTCAAGTTTAAAGATGACAAGTAATCTCTTCTTCAGTTATACATAAGTGAGCACTATTAGAGCAAAAGTTACAAGTTCAAGACTCAAGAAACAATGGCTTTGAGAAAGCAGTCACGTTTTTCTTCAACTTGCAGTCCAAACTGTTTCATTAAAAGTTTAGGTAAGATTCAGAAATCTGTAGCTTCATGAAAAAACAATATTTTCCTCTTTTGTTTTGGATGATTCACAAGTAGGTAATTCTTTCTTTCAAAAAGAGCAATCCTTAATGTTTGGTGAAAAGGTAACTAGAAAGATCCAAAATTATTCCTCTACTTGTAGCTCTCCCTTTACATTTAGACTGGCCACTTCACAGATTTTTGCTTTTAAATATTCCGCTTACTGCCATACATACACACGCACCAAAAACCCTGACTTTGTAACTATACACACATACCTTGGTATCCTAGGGTCATGCCATGTGCTAACTCCAGTCTGTGTGTGCAAAAAATAAACCTGTCCCTGTACCGTTGTTCTTTGTTCTATGAAAAGGGAAAAAAAGATTATTCTTAATTACAGATCTGAAAAAAAAAAAATCACAATAAGCAGTTTGTTCAAAGCCATTAGCATATTATCTTTCTGTTAGAGCTAGGAGAAAGTACTTGAGCCATCCCACCTGATCTCTTGCAGCATGGACTGTTTTGTCCTTAAACACTGTCTTCACAAATTTACTTGACTACACATTCCAGTATTCCTTTTGAAACTCACAAATCCACGCAGCAGTATGTTTTAGTTTGCACTTTTATTTTTAGATTTTGAGACAAGCCAAACCCGGATTTCTTTACTCCTAGATTTGGTGTGCTCTTTTCCAAGATTTAAATTCTCCTTAATCTTATCCTCCCTAATCTTCTGTAGTACTGGCTTCTTTGTTGCTTTTATATTTTCCTGATCTTTTCTCAAATGTGGGCTCAAACCTACACAACATGCCAAGGGGGAAGGAAAAAATAGCATTACTGCTCTAGTTTAAAGAGCTCTTTACATTCGTTCTCCCTAGATACGCAGCCAAGATTAGCAGTGAATTTTCTGTAACAGCATCATACCACAACCTCATATTTAATTTACCATCAATCCCTCTGTGTATCCTGGCGTAGCCAACTGTTAATTAGCCAATCTCAAACTCCCGCCTGCTAAGTTCCTTTTCCAAAATGCAGACCATTAGATGCACGAGGATGCTGCATGTTCTAGCAGGTAAACCACATCTATATATTGAAATGGGAGAAATTTTCTCTGAAGTCTTTTGAACAAAACTTCGATTTTCTAGTTCTGGAAAACTCTTACCGTAGCCTTCCGGCAGGTCAGGCGACTGGTGACCGTGTGGTCTGTTCTGAGGTGTCTGTACATGACCTCTGACTTCAGGAGTCCGAAGTCGCTGTGCCTGAAGCCTCTGATCTTGACTGGGGGACTCTACGAAGCGACAGTTGCCTCCACCAGCAGCCCCTGTAGTGTCTGTATACGGTGCTGGTTCTTCCATAAAACAGCTCAGCGGCCTTCCCGGTCCGGAATCTTCATACACCGTTCTGAAAATGGGGAAACTTCAAGAGTTTCCATCACAGAGAAGTGAATGCAGAAGTAACTGCTCCTCTCTCAACTTTTAACCTAAGCTGGGCCACTCTGTTCATGTTTTTATATCCCAAAATTCTCATGGAAGTGCCAGAAGCACAAGTAACAAAAAGTCCTACCCAGTTTAGCTTATTTTCTTCAAGTAACTATCCAGCAATAACCTTACTACCTGATACATATTCCCAGACAATATATTACTCACACTAATATTTAATATTTATAGTGTTAAATATTTAATATTTATAGTGTTAATTATATTCTTTCCACATAAAAACCATTTTTTTTCTAATTGAGTGTAAAGAAAACAATCCTTACCCTTCATTCTCCAAAAGCCCTCTACAGTCTACTACAGAGCCTCCTGTGCCTATTCTGTCCCGTGTCTGTAAACTGACTGAAATAAAAATAAAAAAAAAAAAATCACAAGTTTAATAATAAAAGAACAACTGTTCCCTTAAAAACAACACAAAGCCAAACAACTCACATTTATACAGGGTAAAATATTAGGGAAAGTTATACCTTACACCTGAGGACACATCACTTACACAACTTCTTCTACAGCCCTAAAGCATTACTGGCTTTTTAAAAAGGGAGAAGAGAAACCAGAGGCTTCACTCCCTCAAAGCTTAAGCTAGTTCTATTTCTGTAAACATTAAACATCTCAGTTTCTGCATCTGGGTTTCATGAGGACCCAGAAAGGCAAGCTGAAAGAAATCACTCACCACTAGATGTCATCATTACAATGAGAATTTGGGGTTGGCCAAATATGCATCAATGGAGAGCTTGGGTTGGGTGGGAGGAAGCTAAACATGGTAAAAAGGGGTAAATTAGCTGGAAAACCAGCAGTGCTTTGTTGAAATTTGCAAATAGGTGACGTGAGTCGAAGGTATTAAAATAGCAATTTGCAAAATGTCTTTTAAATCTTCTCCACATTAAGATTCTCTTTGCCTGTCACCTTGGTCCAAATGCAATCAGTTTCACAGGAACATTTATCCTTTCAGAGCTGTATCAGAAAGCTCGCCAGCTGCATTCCCTCTTTTTAATATTGTTTCCCAATATTAACTGAGAGAAAAACACCTCCTACATAGGAGCACAATGAAAATTTTCAGGTTATGTAATTTAATCCAATTAAAGTCAGGAGAAACAACACAGAAAAGGCACAGAAGCAATAATGACTACAGGTTTCTTTTTAATACAACCTTTGTCCACATAGTGTGTTTATCCAAGATGATGAAGTTTAGCTGAGTATTCTTACCCACTATTTGGCCTCGTACAGCATCGGTATCTGTGGGATTGAGTTTGCATAGATCCAAGCGCTGGTCTGCAAATGAAAATAGGAAAGATCAACAAAACACCGGGAGAAGGGGTGGGAATACTATTCACTACTCAGACAAAAGGCACCGAAGGTTCCTGATTGCGTTGCGCCAGGTAGGAATTGCTCTTACATCCAGTATCTTTTAGCCTGCTGATGGCATTGGAAAGGAGTCGGACGCACCCCAGGAAGCCAGCTCCCTGTTTCTTGTGGATTTTTTTATGGTTCCATATACTGATGGTTATGGAATCTGTCTTTCCAACGTATCTAGAAAAATACACATTAGAAGAGTAATTTTAGAAAAAATAACCTCTTTTTACTCCGCAGAATGTATGTTTTATTCAGTACAAGTTCTGATACATTTTAGTACATTGGTCATGCTGCTTTATTATAAATACAGAAGTGCTTAAGCCCAAAGTGGTGTTATTAATTAATTACTGCACTATGATTTCACACAGCATGTTAAATTGATATTACTGCAGCATGAATTTAACTACAGACAGCCTCATTAAAAGCTATGCAACAAGCTGATTAACACACAAAAATCTAAAATTTATGTTTCTAATAATTTGAAGAAAATAAATCACTACAACAAGGACAATCTTTCCTAGAGGCTGGACTGCCCTGCTCCAGTAGAGCTTACTCTTAGCACCTGTCCTGTGTACCTGACACACAAACATTTCCAAATTCAAACACCTAAAAGCAAAGCACCACTCTTTTAGTAACAGGTAATTTATTGTTGCAAAAAAAAAAAAAAAAAAAAAAAAAAAAAATCAGTCCTCCTCAGCAACTGTGACTCTTTTGGCTATCACAAAATGAAGTTGCAGAGCCAACCCTTGCATTCCATTTACTAGGTAAATCTCTAGAATATTTTTTACTTGTGACCTTACAAACAACTCACAGATCGTAATGCTGGTTCCATTTGGGGTCCAATGTGTTCTTCACAGTGTCAGTTGAATGGCACTGACCTGACCCATCAACAACAATTTTTGCAAATGGGTCGGGAAGTCCTGTGGAAGGGAAAAGGTCCCATTAAACATAGTACTTTTTTGTTTGTTTCTTAAAAAAAAACATTATGACCTCCTGCTTCCCCCCCAAAGAAAGAAAAGTTGTCATTATCCTAAAACTACTTTAGTAAATCCACAATAGAGAACGGAGTTCCTAATTAGATAACGTAGTTCCATCATAGAGATTAATACCTGCAATAAATTGTGAAACTTTTTAGAAAACAAAAGGTTAAACCTGCTTAATTTAACAATGCATACCCATCTACACTGATAAGTAGGCATTTTTATTCAGTCCTTAACGCAATAGTGAGACTGCAGCACTGGGGTACGTTACTCAGACCCCTGCCATCCTTTACAAATAGAGCTGAGAGGGATGCTCTTGGTACCCACACACAGAATCATAAGCAGCAACCTCCTCGCAGTCTCAGACTTCCAACCAGAATTTGTGAGTCCTCAGTCTTTGCAATCCAGAGTTTTGGCTATCCAAATACAATTCAGGGTAATGTGTACTCCTGTAATAATGTAACGTTACTGCAAGAATGGAACCACAGAACAAACGACATACACAGATGAGCCTCGACAGTAACGCACAATCTACAAATAAATCTGATTAATCAAGAGTAGAAAGTTGTACAATTAGGACATACTTACTGAAGAAATCTTTCTTTGCAAGATTCTTGGCACATAATACTGAAAAAAAAAAAAATCAGATAAAGAATCTTAAAACCATTAAAAAAAAAAAAAGTGTTCCAACAATCATACCAGCTACAATACCAGCCGATTGTGATTCATAAAAAAACACCCAGACACTAAATGTGAGCATTGTTCTATTGTTACAGTATCCAGAAGATTTAATGAACGTCGCTTTGTGTTAAAAACTCCTCATTTTCTATACTGCATGCATACACAAATGCTAGACCAGAATTTTGTTGTGTGGTTTCAGAACCCACCCATTTTACAAGGACTAAAGAGCTTCTGAACCAAGAACGGTTCTGGGTCTCCTGGAGGAGACCTCTACATGAGGTTCCATCAAATATGGTGCAAACTCCCGCTCTTTGCATACAAAAGGTCCGCGATGCATCGTAACACAAAACATGGGAGTATGTTGTAACAGCGTAAGTAGTTTGCAAATACAAAAAGGTTTTGTGGTAAGTATGATAGGACCTCACTCAGGAGAAAAAAAAAATATACTGAAAAAAATTGCATCAAAATGTTTTCCTTTGAAAGGGCCACAAATGAGGCATCATTTCCCTCTTTCCAACTCTGCTAAATAGCATGGTAGTTCAAGTAAAAATCAGATCAGGAAACTTGCATCAATCTCCATTTCTACTAGGTCTACTACCAGCCACAACCCCAATTTTGCTGTTCAAGAAGGACCGCTCAGTATGATCTCAGCAATCCAAGTTGTTCTGCATCCATTGAACTCTTACAACAGACCAGGAAAAATAACTTCAGAGCCAAAGATGAAAATATTAGAGCTGTAACATCTAAGAGTAGGATCCAGGAGAGGAAGAGAACTCTGACAGACCTAACTATTTTTTTAGGTAGTCTCCTTCCCATCCAGTTCTGCTCTTTCAGCATGAGAATGAATGTCCAGAAGATGCTCAGATGGCCATTTCCCCTGGTAGGGACCCCTTCTCACCTCTCTCTCACCTTGTTCCTGACTTGCACTCACCTTAACTCTGTATTGGGGAAAGTGAAGACACAGTAGCAAAAATATGGGAACAAATATTTATTTCTTTCGCACTTCTAGTAGAATTCCACCTCTCAACTCCAGGACAACATTCCTCACCTAACACAGCCAGCAGAATAAAACCACCTCACTTCACATGTCAAGCAAACAGACCAAAGCAGTCTGCTATTTAACCCAGATGTTCACATCAAAAAATACACAAATCCTCCGTCCTAGTAATAATTAAAGCAGCTGCACCAGGCAACTATTTTTAGAATGGATTAAAAATTGCTTATTTCTTATATTGGCAAGCTGCAGAATCAGAGAAAGCTTCTCTTGTATTTTTTTAACAAGTGACCAAAAAAAGAGAAGTCTTCAGGACTACAGCAATTCAATTCGAAACAAAACAGGATTACAGAATCACCATCCGCTGTTCTATGGAAGCACGACAGAGCAACCTTAATTTCCTCTTCCTCTTGCGAGTGGTTCAGAGGAAAAAATACCAGAAAACCAGGGAACAAGTATAGGTAAAATCAGAACTGGTATGTTCTAGAAGTAACCAAAAGGAATTTTAAAGTTCCTGTGAGTGGTGGAGTTTTGTGTTTGTTTTTTTTTAAATCAAATAACACATTTTACTTCCCCATCCCCAATTTTAAGACTACATTATTAAGCTGGAAAAGTACGCCATCTGTAACTATCTGCATATAGTCTGACTATATAATTATTACCTTTATTCTATATTCCAGGTGTGCTTTCTAGAGCTAACTAGCAGCAGAAGTTTCTAAAGCTATTATTGAAGAATCCTATTTTTTCACTTAACTCTTTCCCCCCCGCCATGGGCTCTCAGTCTACCGTAGATGAGCACGGCTGCCAATTTTCCAGTTGCAGCCTGTGAAACCCTCAATTTTAGGTTGCAAAAATCATTACTGTTTCTTGTAAGAAAAATATTGGCACAAGAGCTAATAGCTGAAATAAACCTTTATGGAGCAATCTCCAGATTCAGGCTTCCCGAGACGGACCATTGGCTCTGTTCCACTATTTGCATACTAAACCCACTAGAGCAAAAAAAAAAAAAAAAAAATTTTCAAGTGCTCTATCACTTAAAAGCCATAGATTTCTAAATTCCAGTAAAGAAACAGGTGACAAAGGTCAGCACGGGGAGACTTGGATGTGACACCATGCCAGCGGCAGAGCAGACAGCCCCTCCCTGCCCCGTAAAGCTGGGAATATGCCAGATTTGCTCCTTCGATGCGTTGTCTCCAACAGGACTCCAGCAGGACCGCTAGCAGGATCCGACTGCTGCTACTTCGAGCCCAAAACCCATGAACTCAGGTAGATCTAGCTACAAAAGCTTAAGAAGTTAGGAATTTTATCCCTGCATCAGAGGTAGTGTAGGAGAACGGGATGGACACGGATCTGCAGACCAGGCACCCGAAACACACTTTGCACAAACCTCACCTTTGCCTCATTTCCATCTTTCCAAAGAGCTTTTTCTTTTCGTTTTTCTTTCTTTTAAACAAGAAAGGCTTAAGGCTTGCCAGCAGGAGCAATCTCTCATTTGTTGCAAGGTTACTAAAGGTACTCATTCTCCCGACTTGGCCATTTACATTCTGCCTTCCCAAAGTCAACCGACTTGTTTCGGCTTGACACAGGATTTGTTTATACTCCTCTCTGGATTGCTGCACAGCGCTGAAGAACTATATTTTTTTTAATACCACTGATCCCAAACAACACTGAAACAATGTCTTTACCTCTAGATTGTAATATTTATAAAGGGATGGGAATGTTTTTTTAAGTACCTGACATTATTGAGATAATTTCAAAGGGCAAATTAGCCAGCTGGGTAAAGTACTAGTGTGAAAGCGTATTTGGCAGGAGGTGAAGAAAGGACGAGCCTTCTACAAAGTCAGTGTTCACCCTGGGGATGTCTTCAATGCAGATGTAACTTGAGCGAGTCGAGCGGTTCCTCTGCCAGCCCCCGGTTGTCCACCCTGCTTCCAAAGCAGAAATGAATCATCTGCTGCGGTTCAGGAGTGAGCTATGGACGGGTGTAGGGAGGAAAGCACCGAGTGGCACCAGCGCCTGAACAACCTGGCTGGGAATTGCATCAGAAAGCTGCTGCTCCATCACCAAGACACCCATCTCTGCAGCAAGACCGGCATTTTCAGCAGGGAGGCAGGGAAAGGCCGGCTGGGTCAGGAACCATTTCAAACATCCCCAAGTAAACAGACCCAGCCTATGAAATCAAAGCCTTTGTGTGCAGGTTCCTCCTCCTGAATTGCCAGCGCCCCAAGGGATGGCTGGTAGTCTGCAAGAGAGTCCTCACAGTCTCTGCACCAACACCGGGTTTATTCACTTCTAGCATCCCACAGCACAGTGCTCAGGTGCTGCAACGGATCTGAGCTGCACAGTGTAAGAACTGGGCAGTTGTGTTTTGGGACCCAGGAAGGAAAAAAAAAAAAAAAAAAAAAAAGAAAAAACCACCAAGGCAAGTGATTAAAATATGCCGTAGGTCCCAGCCTGTACCAACGCAAAACAGCAGGCAAATTTGCACCTGGGACTGCGTTCATCCACGCTTTGTGAGTTAAACTAAAAGCCTCCTTGCTCAAATTAAGGACTTTTACACGTGGAGAGGATCTGAGCTAACGATGGCCTTCAATTTAGTACTCAAATTAATTCTGAAGACATGACAAACCAGCAGCACGTCCACATCTTCCTTAGGAAAGGGGGGAAGGTCAGACCGAGCCATGTAAACACACCTTTCAGCCATCTTTGGCCTCCCCTTTGATAGTCCAGGTTAATCATTTGCGCTTGTACAAACAGGCAGCTAGATTCCAGGATACATTCGTTTTACTTTCTGACAGAAGATAAACACAGGCCAGCAGGCCGATGACGTAGAAAGGACTTTACTTAATATTTACTTCTGGGTCGACCATCTTTAATCACAGAGATACGCAGCATAATCACTAAAAGCATCACAGGTCGGTTCGTTTGTTTTAAGATAGAAGCAAAGACGAACAATGAAGCTTTGGAGAAGGGCAGAATAAAGATCTTGACATGAAATGAAACTAAAGTTACTGCATACCATTGAAAAAGAAAAAAAAAAGAAAAAAAAAAAAAGGCTGCAAGCAGGTCAAATTTGATGCATCCAAGTAACAGAGATATCTCTAAGTCTGCCAAGCTTTTGACTGGGGAAGGTGGTAACTACTCTTGGAGGTCGGACTGGCCCAGCTCTGCCATATGACAGCAAGAGAGCCCGCCGTGCACGCTGGCTTACGGGCTGGTTTCTGCCATTCTGAATTTTTTTTCAGTTTTCATGGGGTTTTTTCAGGTTTTTTTTTCAGGTTTCAGAAGGCTGTATGGCAAAAATAACGTGCTTGAAGCATAAAAAAGCCTCCAAACAGAAGAAAAAAGCAAACATCAGCTATTTACCACATGCTGCTCTAACGCCCCAAAGCGCCCTGGCCCACAATTAGAACCTTTGCTGAATCTGTTCTGTAAAATCACGTCTTGTCCCAATGGTTCGGCGTATTTTGTGGAAAATACTCAGAATACCACAAGCCACCCCTTCTGAGCTGCCTTTACGAATGACTCTGCTTACCATTCCTATTCTCCACACATAACTTTAAACGAGTCTTCACTGCAGATGAGCGTCTGTTTTTATTTCTACTACTAGGCAACCCAGGAAGGTTTTAAGTGTTCTGGTTTTTTTTAAGGGTGACAATCATTTATATTTGGTAGGGTACAAGAGGAAGGGTTTAATGGGAAAGGAAAGATGGCTGAAGGCACCAAGTGTGTAAAAATGCAGTTTCTTTACAGCTACCCACATCACTGAACTGAAATAGACCACTTTATTCACAAATTGGAGTTTAAATTGCCACCACAAAGGCCAAGGTTTCTATTCTAGTCCTTCTTTTGTTTGCTTTAGGAATACTTTTAGTCTCTTCATCTCCTTGAATGAATCCACAGACTGCTTTAACTTCTCAGTAACTGAATCTGAATCACTGCAGCGCCCAGCATGCAGAAAAAGATAAACAACTCCGAGGTTGTCTGTTACATTTGCCAAATAAACCAATTAGCTGTACAGAACTAATTTTATATAGACGTGTACATTGAGCGGCCCTCACTAATGATCTTAGCATCGTGGCGCCAACGGGATTTGCAATCTGACACGTAAGCCAACCAAAAAACCCCCAGGACCCCTCAGACTCCAGGACCAGCATCCATCGTGCCCCAACACTGGAAGACTCTGCCTGAACTCACACGAAAACAGCCCTCGACTACCAGATTAAAGCAAGGCTTCATTAAAAACCCCTCAATTCTCAAAGAGTTGCTAGATTTGATACACGAAGCCTTTTTGTGGCCCTTTTGTGTAGGCTGCAGTAAAAATCAAAGCCTCTTTTCAAGGCATGCTTTGCTCGTGGGCTGGAACTTGGCTTCGTCTAGGCAGTTGCAAACACTAGACAACTTTGAAGAGATCTTCAAAAAACCACACACCCAGAAAAAGCCATTTTTATTAGTCCATTAACATGTCATTAAAGTATCTACTGAGCCAGGAATCAAAATTCCATCCTACCTAAGCAGAAACCCGTCACGAACAAGTCAGCCCTCGTCGTGCAAACAATATCAAGTTGACAAACAGAAGAGTTTCATCTCCAGGACTCCTAAAAATTACTCAAACTGAAAAATCGTCCTGGGCACTGACAAATAGTAAGTCTTCTTATACACACATACACACCAAGAAGGGCTGATTTAGACCTCAATACCATAAGTTATTAAAAAACCAGCACAGGACTATTGGAAGAACAAGATCCATGAAATTCCCAGTTAACTGAGGCTGCACGCAACACAAGACCAGTAAAGCAAGTTTAAGAATGAACTGATTGAGACGCAAAACTTGGAGAAACACGAAGAATTACAGAATTAGTTGAAGAACTTTGCAGAGATAAAAAGGGGAGGTAATAGGAAGCTGAATTAATGCTGATGTACACAATCAGAGAAAGGCACACAGATCAGAGAGGTGGAAATAAGTATATCCAGCTGTCCCTCGTACTAACCTTTCTCTTCTTCCCTCTCTGCTCACCCTTAACAAATGCCTGAGATAAAGGCTACCTCCCAGATTAAATCTTTCATTAAGTCCTAGCTGTTACATCAGTTTTCTTACGACTTTGCCGTGCCGTCCTCTAATCCAGGCCAAGAACCTTCTCATACTCTCTGCAGTCTCCCGTTTCCTAGACAGACATACAACCCCAGCATCTCTGACTGCTTGAGTCTCACACACGTGCCCTCAGCCCCGAAAACAGAAGCTGCCCATGGAATTTATTTGCCCCATGCACCACAGGGCAAATTCCTACTACATGAAGTTCTAACTTCTCTCTCAAATTGGATTTCCAGGGGCTTTCTTTTAAAAAAAAAAAAAAAAAAAAAAAAGATTATTTTTTAGGCCAAACTTTTCATAAACTGCTGCTTTGCCACCTTCAGCTAACCATTCTTGTTGGCCCTACAGTGACTGCTCAGCTGTAAGAGACAGACAGAGGCAAGATTATAGCTGGTGAAGCCTCCTCTGTCACCAAGAAGACGCCCTTGAAGCACCGCCTTCCCTCACATCCTTGTACCTTTTCTTTGCAGACTGTCTCCCAACAGATTCAAAGCACAAACACTTTCTCAGAGAACTGTAATTCAAGAGGTCAGTTATTACTACCTCCATTTTACAGCCATTCTCAAAAGAACACCCTATCAATGACATAGTTTTACCAGAGAAAACATTAACAGAACATAAAGTCATTTCTATCCACTGTATGGTTCTTAAAACTCAGTCTTTCACCCCTACATCTGTCAGAACCACAACCAAGTGGAATAATAATTTTGTAGAGAGATTTCCCAGGTTCAGTCAAGTTTTTCCTTTGTTAAAGTGTCCACAAACGGCCTCCCAACTCACCAAAAACAAAGTGTATGCTCAGGCTTCAGCTATAGTGTCAGCTCCTGTATAAACTAGTCAGAAATAGAAATATCTGGAAAGAACTCAAAATTTCTCCTAAAACCACACAGGATAATATCCTGTTCTCAGGGCAAATACAATATCTTAGCTGACA
Source organism: Chlamydotis macqueenii (assembly GCF_036417535.1). NCBI lineage: Eukaryota > Metazoa > Chordata > Aves > Otidiformes > Otididae > Chlamydotis > Chlamydotis macqueenii. The sequence continues at coordinate 3,961,048 of NC_141570.1, read as the reverse complement.
GATAAACAAAACAATTTCAATGACAAAATTCCTACTGGAAATACAAAATGGCATTTTGCATTTACTCCACACTTCATTGTGCAAGTTGTGTTTACTGAGATCAACACAATTCTGCATTTCTTCCCCTGCATCTCCTGTATCTCCAACCACACACGCTTGCATTGAATAATTCATATTTTCAAGCAGGTAGTGTCTATCACGAGAGGCTCATCTGCACAGCTTGCACATACTTGTGCTCACATTTTGAAACAGACACCAACGCGCGCGGTGCGACACCATCGCCATAATAAAGTTAAAAACACGCCATGAAACTATCTGGCTCAATTTTCTTCAATTATACTAAAACGAAGGAATAAATCCACGCTGAAGTCTTAATACTTAGCTTTTATAGCTACCCAAGCACCGAGAAAGCATCTGGAAAAAAATTCCTAAAGCATGAAAAACATGTTCCTCCACCCACATGCAGTCATAACTCAGATTCCAAACTGAATTTTACTAAAGACTGCCAAAAATATTTTGCACTTTTAACACTTGGAGTTTTCAAAGCACCTTTTCCAAATCTCTACAGATGTCAATACCTCACAGCACCATACACCCGACCTAACGTCGCTCCAACAGGTCCCAGGCAGAGCTGGCCATCGAGCTCAAACCTCGCCCTCCTCCCACACTCCCACTGACCGAAAAGTCCTTTCTAGCAACACCGTCCAAATCTTCAGACATATAGATTTGTTTCTCTGGGAGATGCTGCGTGAACAACAGTGAATTACTAATCAAATCTAGGAAAAAAAAAAAACAAACAAACAACCCCAAACACTCTAGATATTACTGAGGCAGAAATTACACACTGCATCGGTGTCACTCCTCTAGCGAGGATGAGAGCCCCTGCGCAGCACAGACTGCTGCTCAGTCAGCATTTAATTTAGGTGTGTTTAATTTAACATGCCTCTGATCTCCACTTGCATAAGTTAAATGTATAAAGCGTTAAACACCTTATTTTCATTACCAAAAAGAAGCTTATAAGGGCTCTCCCCTGCAGCTGATCATTTGCTTACTAATTCAGTACATAAAAGGCTTTTCCAATAAATATTACGTTCACCATAAAACACAGAAATTTAGATTCCCCGTCTTCCCAGATATTCTCTGTGGGGCTACCCATACCACAAAACCTTTTATAACCAGCTTGTGAGACTCAGGTTACAAGTACACTTCTGTATCAACAGCACTTTAGCACTTTTTCTCCCCACAAAACACCATCCAATTAATGGACTTAGAGCTTTCACAAGACATTCATTTCCGAAGTCCAGGAGGAAAACCTGCTCTCTGCCGCTTTATAAAGGAGGAAAAAGTACAGAACAAGAGACCTAAACCAGAAGCAACATATTTGCAGATGCTTACCATACACTTAGAATTAGTAGAACCCCCAAGCAATCAGACCAATTACAACAGATCCAGCCTTGGGGTCCTGGCCACGGAGCAAAACATTTTTCACACAATAGGAACAGAAAACACAACTTTTGTACTTTCTAACCCAGTATTATCTCCAGCTCTCTTCATACACACATTGTCTTGCCTTAAAATATCCGTCTGTTTTGCAGAAAGCAGAAAAAATGCCTGACCTTCCACTGCAAAACACGTAAAACCTATGAAAGCAGAAACCTCAGTATAGAAGATCTTGGCAGAGTTTGACTAGATACAGCCAGGCAACATTTCAAAAGAAACACTGAATTTCTGTCAAACAGTAAAAGGTCTAAGACTTCCAAGCTAAAATGAAGCCTATTTTTCAGTTTAAAATCTGAAACATATGTTCTGTATCTCCAAAGAGCGGCTGGTATTTACAGCCCTTCACATACAGGTACTGTCAATATTTCAGTGAAACAATTTGAATGTTAAACACGATTGTAAAGGAGGAAAAATGAATGCAATTTAACACATTCTCCATCTCAATTTAAGAACTGAGATTTGTTTTTCCAGACAGAACCAGTACTTAGCTTCTTTGATATCTTACTGCAATTAAGTAAGGTACAAAATCAACTTTATAGGAACAAGTATTTTAATAAACAGTACAAAATTAATGTCTGGTTTTCATCAAGCGCGAAGTAGATTGCTTAAAAGCAAGAACATTGTTATTTAAAAAATGAATGGTGTTAAGTTATGTGTAAGTTGTAAACTATGTAAACTATTAGTTCATCCCGCGAGGGCTTAAATGCAGCAGTAGAAGAGTTTGAGTTCAACAATTCCCGTGGAACATTGCCTTACAGCTAAATACATCGGTTTGGCTCTGGTCAACGGAGGACTGCCCAACTCCGTGCTAAACTAAAGCTGCGCTGCGAACCAAGAACAGGAAGTTGGCAAGAGAATCGCTTAGGTGACCTAGGACACTGCTAGGAGAAAAAAATAAAAAACGCCACCAACTTTAGAAATGTTGAAAATACAAAACAACAGATTTTGTCAGAATAATTTTTAGAAGCGACAATTAAAAGTTTAAAATACTGATGACCACCGTGATCACAACACTCGAGAATCCACATTTTTTAATTCATTCTAAAACATCTGAGTGAACAATCTCCAGTACAGAAATTATATGGAAAAAGAAGTGTAGCCTGTAGAATTATTAGGTATATAAAAAGAAAAAACCTCAGGAAAAACAGTGCACTGGGCTTAAGCTGTTTTAGTAAAACTCAGACTCATTTTGCATTTCTTCAGTAACTGGACAACCTTATAACAAGCAGTTGCTAGAAATGTACTGCAAAGAATAACACTTACCCAGCACCTCTTCTAGCACCGCTAACAACTTCAGTAACTGCTACCAGAACAAATTCCATCAGGTACTGGATGACTTCTCAAGAGGCACAGTCAACACCCCAAATTTTTTGGCGAGTAAATGAAAAGCATTCTTTCTTTCAAGCAAGGCATCAGTACCATATCGTCGCTTTCAAACCACATACCTCAGGTTAACTAATGACTTACAAACTTCCCCCAATTTCTAGCACGTCTAGCCCTTTTCCATGCTCATATTTTACCGAGGTATGCCGAGTGCTTCTTGGCATGTTTGGATAGAAACATAAAAAGCCTCAAGTCTTGTCATATAAAGCTTTTCAAAGCCACGGGCCTCACTGCCAAAGAAACTTTTTCATGCTCTTACAGCTTTTGCCTTCCTTATTTGCAAATCTGTTGTTCATTTTGCAGTAAGCATGATAACAAACAGACGAGATGGAGTTGTACTTTCTGCATAGACCGAGCTCAGATTTAAAAATCGGGGCGGTGAAAGTCAATATTCAGTGAAGAGTTAACAGTGTACAAAAGCCTAGAGCAATGAGTTCATTTTGTTCTAGGCTACTTAGCAAACGGACAGCCAAAACCTGAACCAGCTGGAATTCATTCAGAAGTACTTCTTTCTTCCCATAGCTCCCTGGGCTGTCGTTATCAACCTGGGGATAACAAACATCTGGATCATCAAGACTGAGTCGGTGCTGGAAAGAAGGGGCACAGCCTAGCCTAATAGCCCACAATAAACGAAGTTTTGATCCTACCTTGGAGCTCAGTACTGAGGTATAAATGCTTTTAGTGTCTTGTGGGGAAAAGTGGAGGATTTGCCCACGCTGGATGGAATTAAAACATTCCACAGACTTCTCTTCCTGATGATTACCTTGTTACCAGCACTAGTGCATGTAATGTCTCGTGAACAGTTTTAAACTCAATTTTTCCGCTGGCTTTCAGCTGGTGTCAATACAGAGCAGACATTATAGATTACTGAAATGGGAAAACTGCATTTCTTTCAAAATATTCTGTCAAGTAAAGGTATTGCTGCAAAAAAAAAAAAAAAAAAAAAACCCCAAACAAACAAACAAAAAAACCCCACCCCAGAGTTGTTCAAAATACCACTTGGCTACCTCGCTGTAGCAAATCTGTACTATAAACGAGGTGAGCAGTTTTATTCATCACACACAACTGACACTGCACATCAAAAACAGAGCAGAGTTTCACACAAGGCACCGTGCAGTACTTTTTTCTAAGTCTGTTCAGCCAGGCTGAGCAGAGCTGGGTCGCTGGCATGGGCACGGAGGAGGTTGCCCTCGCAGCCGCCAGCATCAGAGCGGTGTTCTGCAGGGACACTAATCACAGCCTGGTACAGCAACTCTGCACGCTGACGTTGGGCAAACACATCTATTTTTGTCTTCAGCACCATTTCCTATTCAAATTATATCCATCAGGTTCCAGTCGATTCAAGAGGCACATGCAAAAAAAACTAGAAAAAAAATGACACCTTGACTGTCCAGGTAAAATTTAAAAAAATAATTCTGACTGATTAAGTGCTTAGCTACAAAAAGGGAATAATTACTTTAGTACCAATACAAAAGCTAAAACAAAGGTGCAAATTTTAAACTCGGGAAGAGGAAAGAAAAATTGTGCTTGCCCCAATTAAATTTTTGGCATGGTTTCTCATTTTAAATAAAGTACATCAGTTGTTTTACAATATGTAATATTTTCAGTTCCTGGAAATTTTCAACTCTAAAATCTTCAGTAGTTTGTTTCATGATTATTCAGTCTGTCATAATCCCTTTCAACATCCGCCCAAGATATTACAAATCGCTTTAAGTGGTTTTTTTTTTATTATTTATTTGTTCAGAGAGCTCAGCTCAAACCCTCCTTGTTTAGAAATGAAAAAACTGAGGAAGCACTAAACACACACGACGGTATTTGTGAAGGGCGCCCGCACTGAACGGTGAGCGGCGAGGCTGGGTACCTGCCAGTCAATGGGCTCCTCTCGGCCCCGCGCCAGCACTGCCGGACTCGTGGGGAGCGGGAGGTGACAGCGGTGGCACCCCGTAACGGGGAAGGAGGGGGCGTGCGTGTGGATTTGCAGGAATAAGGAAGCTGTGGCAGAGGGGAAAGGAGAAGAGGACAGAAACAAGGTTCGTTCCAAAAAAAGACTGCAATTACAAAGATATTAATAGCTTTTGGAAGCCAAATTTTTATCATTTATTCACCTCCTTTTGTTCTTTCTATTAACCCCTGGACAGAATCACTATTTTCTTCTATAGTGCATCTGTTACAGAAAAAACACACCTGTGTAGCAAATTTTCCTAGGAATTCATAGGAAAGCTTTTATGTAGAGAAAAAAAAAAATCTGATTTAATAACCAGTCCTATTTAAAAGCCACAATAAGAGAATGACACATCAGAGAGTTTTTTGTTGCTGCCGTTGTTACACATTAAGTCCTGTCTACAAGAAGCGCACAGACACACTCTACAATCCACCTAATCACGTATTAGTCACACAAGTGGTAAATCCCTAAAAGCACTTTGGCTCGGGTCATGCAAACGCTGGATGAACCAAGTTACATCAGTTCTCATCTGATTTCCAAGCAACGAGGCGCACGTGACTGCTGCTCTGCCCGAGGAAATGTGGGTCAATACGCACGCATCCTGCTGCTGAATGTGCACGCTCTCTAGGGACCGGCAGCACTGTGACTCAGGAGCACCGGGCTGTCTGCAGGCGCACGCTGCACATTTATTAATGAGATTATCGCTGCTCCTTGCCGGTGCATTCACACCACCCCGCCAGTCGTCTGTACCGGATCTTCAAGGAGTCCGGAACACAAACAGCAAAATACTCCGCATCTCTTACGGCCATGCTGAAATGTTAAAATGATTTAGAAGGCTGACAGGCACATCGCACGACAGTAGCCACTAAAAGGAAACGTCTCCCTTCAGAAACAATTAATCACCCGTTGTGTTTGAGTGTAAACATCCAGATTTAACAGGCAGTGTTCCTCTCAGCTGAGCAGCAGCGAGACGGACCATGAAAAAGCACTGCTGCTTCAGAGCTGGAAGCAATGCTGCTTGTGTGGAGACGGAAGGCAATACTGAGCGGCGTTCCTCCCCAAGACATGCTCTACCTGCCTTTGGTTAACCGATAACCTCATGTCAGCACCCCCTTCTTCCAAACACAATTTCCAATTAGTATCAAAGTTCAGCAGATCCACATTATATCAGTGTCATCACCCTCTTACACGAGCAGAGTCATCCTCTTCACTTTAGGTAGTTTAAACAAAGCGCGTAATTCTGGTGTGACCTACGGGAGGCAGAAAACAGAGCTGAATAGCACCAAACAAGATTTCATGAAAAGAAGGCTTTCATTCAGAATAAAGCCGTATCAGCCTATGTGTTACTCCCTTGTTCTAATTATATAGGACAGCATCTATTTAAACTGCCAAGTTAATGACTTCAAATTTGATCAATAGTCTCTGTTTATTCAGCCCAGCGCTACTGACAGCCACCAGGGATGAACAACAAAACAAACAGCCTGGTTAGAGCCAAGCCGTGGTTGAGTAACAAAAACCAATCCGTGATGGCAAATACCCTTCGATTTCGTCGGGAGGTGGGGAGGGAGGTCTGTCGCCCGCGGACGTTGACACAGTCCCTCTCCTTCGTGTCCATTAAACATTTATCCATTATTCTGCTAACAGCCAACTCATGAGGTGAATGAGCCCAAGCAGAAGTAACATTATGGATACAGCGTGATTCCAACCCTTATCTTGTACGGTCTAGCTATGCTAAATATCTCCATTTGTTTCCAGATGAAGCATGGTAGGACATGATAACAGCAAGAGGACGTCACTAAGCCTTTGGACCACAAGCAGTGAGTTCCCTCACTGTCACTGTACCCGTGACGGAAGGAAATTTCCTTTGGAGCAGCTTCAAGAAAGGCAGGAACCATCTTCATGAAAGCAGGATGAAAAGCGTCCTTGACTAAATCTCCAGCCAAAAGATGCTAGGAATGTTTTAGTTACAGGCTGGCTTCAGAGAGTAAAATAAAAATAGACTTTAGAAAGAAAGCAGATAACATACAGCCCCCATGTAGCATTCTAGAGAAGATTTTTTTTTAATTTAAAAAAAAATAAACGCTTTCTTTGCAAAGTCAGTTTCTCAACAGTGGCTTAACAGCAACATATGTGGACCTCTCCCCTGGGCAGTTTTTTAAAGAACAATCTGCAAGTTACTCAATAAAAGAAATCCCCTTTCTAAGCCCAAGAGAATCCACAGTCACAAAGGCTGTGATTTTGATGAAAATGTTTCAGTGCATTATTCTGACCAGGATGTTTGGTTACAATTTTCTCAACATTATACATTCATCACGTTGCCTGCACCAGCAACTGTTTGCTATTTTCCTTGTACAAATTGTCAATGTCCATTACATCAATAAATTATGATGCCACTACTACTTTGAGATACCTCGATCAAAGGTATTAAATAAATAAACTGGAGCTTGCATGAAGAGACACCGTGCCTCCTCCTGTACGACCTTAACGTATGTGTTTCATATTCAGGCACAGGATTTTTATGCGAGTGACACCACTCAGCTGCTGGATCCTGCAGGAAAAAAATACGAAGAAAGTTCTCCTAACAAAAAGTTCTTGATCAAACTAATATAATAACACATCCAAAGTCCAAAATCTGAAAAACATCCAAAAAAACCCCAACCAATACATGAGGACAGCTGGTTCAGTCAAAGCCTAAGATGTTTGCTTTCCATTTCAAATTGATTTAATAGATTCAATACATTACATTTCGCACGGATGGTTAACAGTGCTAATATTCCAGATAAAATGAAATGCTGTGTGAGGAAAATTCTCACTCGGACTAGCTCTCACTGGATGTATTACTTGCTCTCACAGTAATTTAGTATAATGGAGGCCTAACAATTTCAGTGAGCAGGATTACAAGAAACATCTCTTCACAGTTCACGACACAGAAGCTCCCAGAAATATCTGTTTCTTCACTACCTTCTCAGCACAGGGAACGCACTTGAAAACGGGCTAAAGCACGCTTTGTGGGAACCATAATATAATACAATGTTTGTTTGTTTTTAGAAGGTGATTCCTATTTATCAAATAGTTGAGATATTAAAAGCAAGCCTTTTATTTGCATTCCTATCACTAAGAGGACTCACACACCTAAGAATGTGATACTGTCCAAGCACTGAATGACAAATGATTAGATAGATCCAAAAGACAGCAAAATTTAATAAACGATTTTCATGAGAGAAAAACCTTTAAACACCATTTCACTCCTTACTAAAATAAGCTATGTGGCACTAATGTGAAGTGATAGTGCTGTTCTTTTAATTAAAAAATGCCAGTAGGAGGCTGATGCATCGGCTGATGCTGTAAGCGACATGCTCACGGGATGCAGATGAATCTTTGTGTAAGGAATTAACACACCATTTCATCCCAGTTAAAAGGCAAAACAAAACTCCCAAGTCAAAACAAACGTACAGGGAGTGTTATTACAGGTGCTTGATAAAGTCATCTGGATGTCTCCCTTGGAGAATGTTAAGTTCTGGGAGAAAAAAAACCAAAAAAACCCAAAACACTCTCAGTCCAGTTGTACCCCTTTCCCACTCTCCCAGGCTGCTCCTTTGATAGCTGTCTGCGTATCCAGGACCGGGCACTCCTCCTCACGCCCTCCAGCAGCACCAGTGGGCTGAGGGAAGGAGGATTCATTCCACCAAGCTACTCATCTCCATGAGTCTTGGAGACCCAGTATGTATAACATCTCTGTTCTTAGTCAAGTTGATTGAAAGCAGATGAAGAGCCAAAAATTAGAGGAGCATGACAGGTGCAATCCCATTTTCAGTCTGGTAATTTTTTAGTCTGGAGAGAAGATTAAGCTTGTCCTGTACATTTATCCATCAGCCTGATGGTGAACTGAGGCAGCACCATCTCCCAAAATGTGTAGATAGCTTCTGTGTGCCAGGTTTCACTGCTGATCTATGAAAGCACCAAAAGCCTAGAAAACTGATTGATATCAGCTTTCTAATCTGGAATAAATACCCTCCAAAATATTTGCTGGATCTTTTTCCCCTTGGTCTTTCAACATCTTAATTCCACCACCCCAAACGAGGTCGGCAGCCACAACTGGGACCTCCTGCACGAGCCTTTGGTTGCTGCTATTGTAGAAAGAGCAGTCTACACTAGCATCTGGAAACATGACCGTCCCGAAAACTGGCAGCTGCTTCGCCTGATGCAGCCTCACTGGTGAAGAAACATCACAGAACCACGCTGGATGTTTTGCCTTTACTTGGTATACAGACTATCAAAGAGAAGCCAGTTTATCCAAAGGCTTCTAGTATATTTACTCACCACGCCTACAATGACTGTTTCAATCACATTTACACCACCAGCATCATCTCAAACATCACAGATTAATTCCATTCCTTCTGGTGTTTCAAAGTGTTTTCTCCCCACACATTTGTAGGATTTACATCCTAAGGCAATGATAAAAAAAAACCCTGGTACTACTTTCCAAGTGGGCTTTATTTTCTTTTTTTTTTTTCCCTCTTATATCAAAAATAGTTCTCATCTACATTCTAGTTCAATTTGGAAGTAGCACATGCAGACGTGATAAGCATCCGGCGAAGGAAATGCCTTGAATTGCAGACTACTTGCAACACATTTTCCCGAGCAACTTTTTATAAATCCCATTTGATGGCTGGTTTGCTAATTTCTATTGAAGTTTATCAAAACATTATTTGTAGACAAGTCAAATTACTTCTGTGAATGAAAAAAAAAAAAAAACCAAACCAACAACAACAGAAAAATCACTTGTGACTGCAAGCCCAAGGCAAGCTGTTGGATTACACTGAAGTATTATTTATCCTGTTACCAGACAGACCTTTCCAACTCTGAGCGGGTATTTCATTTTAAAATAAAGAACACAACACAGAACAGCGCTCATTTACATGTTTCTTTTGTTTGCCTAAGTCTCCTGCTAGACCAGGAAAAAGCGCTACTAACAAGGGCTGGCGACAGCGCAGTTACTGGAACTGATGACATTACCCTAAGCAGATCTAGAGGTTGCACGCTGGTGTCTGTCCGGCCAACCGACTCTCATACCTGTGCTGGTTTATCGTGCTGTAACAGACACATTAATTAATATGTCTCCAAAAAAAAAGCCTATTAACATTCAATTCCCTAAAAATCTTGGAAAGAAGGAATCAAAGATGTGGGTGCTGCTATTACGGCATATTAGTTGTACCTGCAGCACACTGTATTTTAGGTAATTATTGCACAATATGCAGAAGCCAGTCTTAAAAAGAGCCAGACATTTACTCCTATAGCCTGTGCTTTTGCAGCAGCAAATTTAATTCTAGATTATTTAATGAATTATAGGATCTCTGGGAAAAGGTGCAAGGGCAGAGATTTAAACCTGAGTTTAACCTGGTTACATCACACAACTACCAAGTTGAACCAACTCATTTAAGTTCACAATTTGGACTCCTTTGGAAAAAAAAAAAAAAAAAATAGGGCGAATTTTCTGGGCTTTTGAAATGATAGTTACTTCAGTGATATATAGTAGTAGAAATTCCAAGCAGCATCTCTTTCTAAAAAACATCTGCAGACATTTTCTTTCAAAGGCTGACATCAGACCTTTAGCTTACACTCACCTACCCAATTCCAAACCTGAATTTTACCAAATCGAATGGATTCTCTCCCCAGTAATGCTAAAGCAGGCTTTTTCTTCAAGGTATCTACATATTCTACAAGATTTATACTTGTAGAATATGACACCTATGCATTTTAATTCTGAGTTTAAACTGAAGTCTCCACATGTTTACAAACATGTCTGCACAGGTAAAAAAAAACCCAACACATCAACTGCAAGGATAAGAACAGCTAAGGATAAGCCTTGCAGAAAAGGCTTTCCCTGGAAAACTATCAATTACTGCAAGTTTGAATCAAACTGAAATTCTCTTTTTTAAATTCTGCACTTGTGTAGTCAAAAAAAAAAAAAAAAGAGAGAGATATTAAAGCAACAGCACAATCCATACACCCAGTTAATTTTCATATGCTATCCGGACTTTTTTTTTTCCTTTTGCTCTTCAGTAAAATGGAGCACATGCATTGTAAAAGATGTTTCCTGTTCAAGAAACTTTTCAGGTCATACACCCCGTGTACTAAAAGATGTAAAAACACTGAGCAGAGACTGAATTTTCTGCTGTAATGTCCAGTTTGCCTTGGGGATGCAACACAGACCACATCTGGGGTGTGAGGAAGAAGAGTCAGGACCATGAGGAAAAAAAGAGTTCAGACTGACATTAGCAGTTGCCTTGAATACAAAATAAATAAAAAGGCAGCTATCTTCAATGAGTTTTTAACCTTTATTTTAAGAAGAAAAATACAAAGGAGAGCTTTTAATAAAGTGTCCTGGAAACTAGGGAGGTTAATTAGAAGAATAACAAGCAAATTTAATTTGCCATTTTGTGAAGTAAACACGAGATGGAAACTTTGAATTGATAGAACATACGCATTTTATTTCAGTCTAACCATTAGAGGAAATAGGCAGATTTTCACAGAAGACAAAAATGCAAACATGAAAAGGTCAACGAAAAGGCTATTCCTCCCAATTCACTCATACCAAAATGCCATTTTACTCCAAATAATAAAATGTATCGAGAAGGACCTCATCAACTTGAGGAAAAAAAAAAAAAAGATTGCTCCTATCAAAAATATTTCTTTACCTTCTACTGGTTACCAGTAAAAGCAAAAACTACTGCAAGAGAAAGATAATACCAGGTTACCTATGAAAGAAAGGGAAACAAATTTTATTTTCTTCAGCAGGGCTTCTTCATAATCCATTGGAAATGAAACATCTACCATTTAAAATAAAAAAAACCAAACAAACCAAACCAAACCCCAACCATGGCTAAAACTGCACATTAGTGAGAACATTCAAGGACACAGAATACTCCTGGAGTATTCTGGTGGTCGATAATACTTGAAGTTAATAGTGTGGTTTAACATCGTCCTTAGTCCTAAGTGGGCTGCTGTATATTCGTGCAAGAGAATCAGGAACCAAAGTGTAAAATGGAAAGGGATTCCACAGGATTTTCCATCATTTCTTACGGTCATAACAGCACCATTTAGGGTTATGAGCTGAACCCATTTGAACTGCTTCATCACACAACAGCCAACATAAAGGGCCGGTGCTCGCCGGGATGCGATGCTGGAGCCACGACAATTCCCTCCAGCTGCGGCGGAGGTGAGCACAGCTGGAATGGCAGAGCAGCCCGCAGCACCACGCGGTCACTGGGGAGATTGTTTATTATTTTAGCATCACTTCCAAACAATAATGCATTGTTTCACCCACAAACAGATGAACAACCTTCCATTTAAATACTTTCTGTTAAATTGTATTAATATGCACAATAGTGTCCATATCCTCAAAAAAAAAAAAAAAAACAAACCAAAAAAACCAACAAACAAACAACAAACCAACCCAGGCAAGAGGATTTTTCATGGGGGAGGGGAAGAAGAGTAAACCATGCTCTGCCAGCTTTATCTATCTGTGCTGTGAATTGGGTAGCCTTGGGGATTTTTGCCTGCTGTGCTTAGTGTCCTTGACAACAAGCCAGTTTGAATTTTGGCCTTTAACTTGACAAAAATGACTTACTGAAGAGGAAGGCATCAAGCTATTACAGCCCTGTGGAGAGATTCTTTCTAAAACAGCATGCATGCTTATTCTGCCAATTCAACTAGAGTATCGTCAAATTTATCACCCAGCTCCTATACCCCCAAATATTCCCAACGTAATTGCCAGTTCGTAAGAGACTATTTGAAAGAAAAAACTTTCAACATTTTTGCTCTGTCCTCCCATTGCGTTTTACAAAGAAAGAGAGAGATGGAAAATGGAGAAAAAAATCCCTAGGGATCTCCTCTCTGAAATTACTGAATTTCCCTTCAAAGAGATGTGAAGCAAAGTTTACAAACACGTAGCATCTTAACCTGTTACAGACCTACTGACTCTTCTTTGCCAAACATACGTGCAGGTTTCTTCTTATATGACATTAATACTCAAATAAATCTTTTATAAATTGACATGTTATAGAATCTTAAAATGGTTTGAGTTGGAAGGGACCTTAAAGATGAATCAGTTCCAAGCCCCCTGCTCTGGGCACGGACACCTTCCACTGGACCAGGCTGCTCACAGCCCCGTCCAACCTGGCCTTGAACGCTTCCAGGGATGGGGCATCCACCCACATTCTCTGGGCAACCTGGGCCAGTGCTCCACCACCCTCACAGTGAAGAATTTCCTCCTTATATACTAATAAAGGAGCTCTAGCAAACCTTGCTGCTCAGTTTAGGAAATCATCACTCACTGTTTTTCCCTTCCAAAGTCAACTCCTAACACGTGCACATACCTCAGCTTTTTGAAGTCCAGCATCTTAGTTTAAATTCTTGAGCTAGACTTACATGGAGGAGCTGAATCTGCACTGAAGCAGCTTAGCTGCACACTGAATTTCAGGCCTTCCCATAGACACGCTACAGAAGGTCAGATGGTATCAAGGTAAAAGCTCTGGAAGTTGATCAACTGTACTGCTGTCCTCACGGCCAGCTGAGAAGGCATCCTGGTGCTGGCCAGACCATCAAGGACTATAGACAAGACCTCGACACTGACATACTCTGAAACCTAAACAGATCCACAACAGGAGAAACGACGTGGTAGTTGTCAGCAAGTACGTCAAGACTCAAGATCTCACTGATACCTTTCCCCTACAAGAGCTGGTGTAGGGAAGAAGAAACCATTTTCAGTAACAGGGCAATATAAGCTTGTTTCACTCTGGGAGAATAAATTAGCGTCAGTTTTCATTTCCTAAATGTAAAATATCAAAGCACTAATACAGGTTAAAGCTGTCAATTATATGTGAATTGGGTCCTTCTCACAGCAATATTTTGATCATTTCCAGAGGAATCACGGAAAAATATGTTAAAAAAAAAAAGATCTAATTCCTAACTTAGGGAAAAATATGGCAGATGGAACAGTCTCTTCTAGCCATTTCGTTTTTAATATTCTCTCCACTCAAGTCTTAAATGAGTTGCTGTGCTGTGTACGTACCTAAACTTCACAAGTATACTACACCAACCAATTTAATTATGACTTTTCAAAACCACTCTACCTTATGACTCTACCTTAACCAACACAGCCCAAACCAACACGGCAGCCGAGTGAGCAGTTAACTCTAGAACCATGAACAGCAGCAAGTCATCTAACCAGACTAATTCAATTCAAAAAGACCTAAAGCCACCCATTTACCTGCTACTAACCGGTCAGGTTTTGTAGACGGGACTTCCCTAAATTAATTCAACTTTAAGCTGATTAATTCAACTTTAAGTGCGTCAACTGGACTTGCTTCAAGTTGGGCAGCCATCCAGGTAAACTTCCAAAACACACGCACATGGATGGTATTTCCATACAGTGCTACTTCATTCCGTGACCCACCAAGCGCACCTCCAGCCAGCGACAGAAACAACCGAGGGGTCTCATTTATCTTTCTTTACAGTGGCAGGTTTAGCAGTCTCTGAGCTGCTGTCAGTAAGAGGTCAGCTACCTGACACGCATCACACTGCGGTGTAAAATTGACTTCCTCGCTGAGAAATTGGAAATGCTGCTTATATTACTCTGGAATTGATGCTTAATTTTGCAACACAAAGAGAATGTATGATGCTACAAAGTTTTAGAAGGGTGATAAAGCCATTTAAGGAAATGGATGAGAAAACTGTTCCTGGCCTGGTGGGTAGTATGAAATAAAGAAGAAATCCTTAAGTAGCTGCACAACCACATCCCAAACAGCATTTCTTTATATTGAAGACATTCAGTTTGAGAAAAGAAAGTTTCAAGTTAGGAATAAAGTAGTTATTGTTTCTACTTTCCCTGCCTGAGGGGGATATTCAAACAAACTCCTTTTGGAGATTTAATTTACTTCCACCAGGACAATGGTGCTGGCACAGCTTTGACTTACTGGGAGAAACAAAAAAGGAGACTCGCTACCCAGAGCTGCCCAGAGGAAAAGGCTGCTCTTTGGATTCCCATTCCGGCAGCCCAAAGATGCCAGCTGGCTGCTTGCAAAGGCTGCTCTCTGCACTTCCCCCATGAAAGCAAGATTATTTTATTTTCTAACTTCAAGTCCCCTAGCCATACGCCCCAAGCCTCTTTGCCATCCCCATCTCCCAGGGCCTCTGAACAGCCATGAATTTACCTTCACAGAAACCCTACTACTTCATGACACAAATGGGGAAGAGAGGCAGAGAGATTAAGCGCCTTGCTCAGCATCGCACAGGAAATCTGCGGTGAAGCTCAGCGTCGAGATCCAGCCCAGCGCTCCAACCACAACCAGGCAACCCGCTCCCAGAAGACGTGGAGCGGAGAAAATCCTTACGAGAAGAAAATAACGAGACATAGATTTCAACACGCTCCCAGATTAGCATGCAAAATAAATGTGGAGCTACTAAATTGCCGCTTCCCATCGTGTTCCCCATTGCACAAAAGCAGCTCAGTGTTAAATTCCAAATGCCAAGGCAGGCTGGGCTGAGCGGCCAGGCGTCTCTGCCTTCTTGCACCAGCGCGCTTCGCCTGTAATCCGCAGTCTTTCTGATGTACGACCATAAAACTACAGACAGCCCATGAAGTATTTACGGCGTCTGACATAAAGATCACTACACAGATAGTCATTGTTTCTGAACACGGGCCATAAAACTGTCCAGGTCACCAATATTAGTGTTGCTATTGATCAGTTAGTTAACTTTGCCGCATTGATCAATAGGACATTAGTCATGAAAGGGAAGCACAACATACTGACGTTTGTGACACTTTTTAACCCGCGCCTTTAGAACAATCCTACATGAACGCTGCTCTTAAGGTAACGTAATTCTTTTTCTACTTGACGTTGCTGTATTCTTTTACGTATTCTTTAAATTATAAATGCATATCTGCAAAAAGACCTGAAGCCACCCATTTACCAGCTGCTAACTGGTGGGGTTTTGTAGATGGGACTTTCCTCAGCTCTGCTGACTACAGTGACCTGAAAGTGGCGTTCAGGGTCATCGTCTGCATCACCTCCTTCCCTTTCTTTGCCCACTGCTGAGCACCACCACCTTTCCCAAAGGAATCAAACTTGTCACTTACAAATCCCCTCTGGCTCTTCTTCCGCTCACCTCACAGAAGGCCCTCACTTCCTCATCATCTTCCTCACTCCTCCCTGATGCTTCCAACACCGCGCTTTCCTTGCCCTCACGCCTGGGACGGCTCTCACCTGTACCCTCCCCCCAAAACTGCAACCACCACCAGCACAGCACCTTCCTAGGCCAGGTCTGCTGAGGAGGGATGCATTTTTACACTCTTGAGTACTCTGAACCTCACCAAGTGAGATGCTTGGAGACAATTATTTGTATTCTCCTGTTATACCAACTGTTTCTGCTAAAGAAACTGGTTTTGCCATTGACACAGCCATCTGACCTCAAACATGAGATCCTGCTCCCTTCCTGCTCCATCCATGAAGCGATCCATAAAGTTTAAACTAATGCCTTTTCCTTCCCTGTCTTTTCTGAGTTCCACAACGGTACCAGAAGCCAGCCAGCTTTTAACACTTCAGCTGAGACGCTGCTGAAAAAGCCAGTACCAATGAAGGCAGAACACAACTTGCAGCTTTTTTTTTTGGTAGAAAAAAGTTACATGTTTAGTCCACTTCCACAGTCTTTCCAATTCCATCTGCAACCTTCGCCTGCAAGCTACCTGGAACAGGAACGCCTCCGATACCCAGCACAATGAGACTGCAGTTTTCACGAGTACTTCTGGGTGATATAACAGCATGAGCAAGACGCGTGTAAGCCTTGGAGATGATGAACCCTTTGGAACTTCCCCAGGGAGCAGCGACTGCAGCAGCAAACAAGGGTTTCAGAGAAGCACATCAATAACAAAAGGGACACGTGCTCCGCAAAAGTCCCCTGGCCTGTGGGTTGTGCTCCTCCCTGACCCAGCAGATCCTGAGTGGACTTTTCGAGCACACACACTCACAATATCACTTTATTATTTCCACCCCCCCTTTGATAATTCTGCTGCTACTGCACTGCCCTGATGACTGTATGGATACAACAAAACTTAACAACAAGTTCTACCTTACTTTGTCCAGAACCGCTCCAAGCGGCAAGAGACAAGGCCATGAATATCTCTGGCTCCTGCATCACCAGCGGTGGTGAAAGCTCCAATGGAAATAAGAGGAACAGACTTTTGGAGAAACTGGGATACGACGAGAGATAAGCGCGTTTGAGATCCACAGGACACAAAGTCATTTTAACTTGCCATGCAACCTACTGGCTGATGTTGGGTTTTTTTTTTTAAATATATTTCTAAACAGGATGCGTTACTTACCATTTTACTTCATTGTGATTTGTATCACAATAGGACTGACACCATTCTGTAAAAGCTGGAAGGTAATTTCCGATAATCATCGGAGGATTGGAACTTTTAGATATACTCACGTAAATAATCCCAACGCACTGCTAATACAAATATCTTTCCAACGTACGAAGAAAAAAAATTAAGTCTTCAAAAATACCATGTAAGATTCTACTAACGCTCACTTCCCACTTACAAAGTAACGCTCACAGGCACCTCCAGACTAAGTGGTATTTAGACAGCTATTTTCAGTAGTGCAAAGCGTAAACGGTTTCTAATCACAGCAAACACAATGCAGGTAGTAAATCATAACAGAAGAGGTGCTCTGTCTTGATTTAAATCTGCTCAAAGCTCCCAACAGCAAAACAGATGAGAAAACAAAAGCCACGCTAGCTACAGCAATTTGAAACAGGTAGGTCGGCAAGCTGGTCTCCAGCAAAGCCAAGAGCACAGCATTGCCTAACGATTCCAAAGCCAAACCTCTCCCAAAGCAATTTATTTTTTGATTAAATACAGCAATTTTTGTCACACCACCTAGGTTTCACGCCTGTAAAAACAGAAGATATGTCTGAGCAAGCAGGAGATTTCTTCATTATAGTTTAAAAAAATAGAGTAAAAAAAAAAAATAATCCATCAAGTCACTCAATAAACTGAAACTTCAGTCTCTTCCAGAAAACATTCTCAGCTAGAAGATTAATGCATGGTAAATGTAAAAAAAAAAAAAATAAAAATTGATGCA
The DNA here is from genome assembly GCF_036417535.1 of Chlamydotis macqueenii. Taxonomy (NCBI): domain Eukaryota; kingdom Metazoa; phylum Chordata; class Aves; order Otidiformes; family Otididae; genus Chlamydotis; species Chlamydotis macqueenii. The sequence goes on along the minus strand of NC_141570.1, from coordinate 3,943,075 downwards.
GCATTCATCCTTTAAAATTCAAACCAACAGCTTCTGTCTGTTTTTCAAATTATATCCTCCAGCAGAGAAGAAGGGCTACCACCACGGCATAAGGTACCTAAATCACAACACTTTTATTGACTGACTCGCATAAAAATAAGCCACATTAATGACTGAGTTGACATTTAGGATACATCACCACAAAACTAATTTCAGATCAAACATCATCCGTACACCCTAAAAATATTTTCAGCTCTCTCATGTCCAAGAAAAGGATTTTCAGATTTATATTATCCTCACAAACTTTGGTCTTCTAAAGCACAAGCAGTGCAGAATCAGAAAAAGGATTAAAAGAAAACCAGGAATTTTTTTGAAGAGCTGCTTCTGACCGACTGCATTACATGCCAGAAGCAAGTTAACCTGTAACTGGAGTTTAACTAGCACCGTTTTCTCATTATTTGACAATGTTTCCTGCAGCCACAGAAACAGCTCGAAATAGATTTGGAGTAGCACCGTGGCTCCTCCAGCCCAAGAGATCTCCAAGCATCTACCTGTTGCCTTTGAAAGGGGCGGGTTTGGTCTCGTTTATTAATAATTCACACAGCAGTCTCAAGAAGCAGAAACCGCGTCTCTTCCCATTAAAGAGGCACTCTCGGCATCGACCGGAGCAGCTTCCAGAAGACTTAATCCAGATCTTCCAGGGTGCAACATACGTTGGCTTATCCGTATGCGCACCCTCGCAGAGGCCTCGTACGGAGGCGCGCCACACACCGCTCTCGGTGTCACCTCTCGCTCGGCAGAGGAACTTCAAAAGTTGAATGCGTGATTTGCCAAGCGCATGCAAGTTACGAGGAAGGAGGAAAAAAAAAAAAAACAAAACCCCAAACCACTATAAGAAAGCTAAAAGCAACTAAAATGCACTTTTTTTCCTCATTAGCAACCGAGTTACCCTCCTTGGCACACGGGAGAGGGTTTATTCAGTAAAGCGAAGCAAGGCAAATTACGAGAGGCTTCGCTGAAAGCCAGTCTGTGGGAAAGGCGGCCCTGGAAATCCTCCCGGGGAAGGGGCACAGGAGACCCCAGGAAGGGCCAGGGTGCCCCGGCCTGCTGAGGGGGTGTCACAGGGGACCCCCCCCCCCCCCCCCATCCACAGGGAAGGTGCAGATGAGATCCCAGGAACGGGCAGGGTGTTCTGGCCTGCTGAGGTGGGGGTCCCAGGGACCTCCTCCATGGGGAAGGTGCAGAAGAGACCCCAGGATGGGGTAGGCTGGTCTGGCTTGCCGGAAAGGGAGGGGGACACAAGACCCCCATGCAGGAACGTGCAGAAAAGACCCCAGCAAGGAGCAGGGTGCCCTGGCCTGCTGTCAGGGACCCCCTCCCCAAAAGGAAGGAGCAGAAAAAAAAAATAATCCCAGGAAGGGGCAGGATGCCGAGAAGGGGGGCAGGCATAGGCCCCCCCCCTCCATGGGGGAAGGTGCAGAACAGACCCCAGGAAGGAGCAGGGTGCTTTGGCCTGCTGGAAGGAGAGGAGGAGACAGGGCCGCCCCCCTCCCCAAATTCGTGTCAGCCCTTTTGAAGCAGGGCTGGGGGCGGGGGGGGGGGGGTGGGGGGAAAGTTAAGTAACGATCGGAGCTCGGTGGCCGCCGTCTCGGCCTCCCTTCCCGTGGGCCCGGCCTCCCCTCCCTTCAGGCCGCCGGGCCGGGGGAGGGGGCGGACGCCCCCTCCCCCGGCCCGGCGGCCTGAAGGGAGGGGAGGCCGGGCCCCAAGGTTGAGGTGGGGTCCACGGCGTCGCCGCCCCGTTACCTGTGAGTCGAATCTTGATGCTGGAACCGTTCCGGCGAGTCCCGGGATTCGACATCGCGCCGGGAAACCGGCAGCAGCAACAGCAGCAGCAGCAACAGCAGCGCCGAGATCAACCGGCGGCCTCACGCACCCCCCCCATAGGGGCCCGCCCGCTCGTCGCGATGCCGTTGATTTTCGGCCTCCGGGTTCCGCCGTTCGCCGCCGCCTCCGCCTCCCGCCCGGCTCAGCTCGGCTCGGCTCGGCCCGGCCGCCGAGAGCGCCTTAGGCCATGCCCCCCCCCACCCCCGCCCCGCGTACGTACGGGGAGAATTGTGACGTCAGCGCGCGGCGCGGCCGCACCGCGCCGCCATGATGGGAAGGTCGGAGGGTGGGCGGGACGCGTGCGCCGCTGGGCGCGGTTGGCGGGAAGGACAGCGCCCCCTGGCGAGGGGGAGGAAGATGGGGGTGGCATGTGGGGGGGGGTGGCAGAGGGTGACGGGGGGGGTGGTGGCATGGAGGGTGACGGGGGTTCCCAGGGGTGCATGGGAGTGACATGCAGGGTGGCAGGGGCGTGGCACATAGGGTGACATGCAGGGTGGCACAGAGGGTGCATGGGGGGGGCGTGGAGGTGACGTGGCTGTGGCATGGGGAGTCTACAGGGGCACGTGGGGGGTGACATCCTGGGTGGTATACTGAGTGTACAGGGGTGGATGGGGGTGACATGGGAGGTGGCATGGCTGTGGCATGGAAGGTGACAAGGAGACATATGTGAACACGCGTGCATCAAGCGTGTGGTTCTGGGAGCAGCACCCACAGCCCCCAGGACCTGCCCTGAACGGCCCCCACGTCCCGCACCTTGCAGGTCAACACCCGCTGATGTCGGGCGCTGCTGCCCGCCAGCTCTGCCGTGCCCCGTCCCTCCGTCGTTCTTGTGACACGAGCCCAACTGTGGATTTATGAACTGCTAAAAAAAACCCCAAAGCCTCCCCCGCAAACGAGCCCTCCCACTCCCACCAGAAATGAAATCACATCCAATGAAAAAAATCCCTAAATCCTGAATGCCTCCAGAGGCACAAGCATCCTCCCAGCTCCCCGTACGGAGACAACCCTTGGGGACAGCCTTGCTTCACCCCGAGAGGCTGAGGCCGGGCTGTCTGCTCCAGCGTGTGCCGAGGGTACCCACTGCCCAGCTTTAGTAATAAATTTTTTTTAAAAGTACTAAAAAGGCTTTTATTTCTTTGCTATACCCAGGGGCAAGAGAAGGAAAAAGCCTCTGCCCGTGAATTCCAGAGAGAAAGGAAAATAGTGATATGGATGAGGAGAGAGCCTCAACGATTTACAGCCAAGCATCAGGTGCAGCAGCAGACCTGGAAGCTTGGGCAGGGCTTTTCGCCACCCAAATTCTTCCTCAAAATCCCCCTCCTCAGCCTTCCCCTGCCCCACAACGCTAACCCGGCTCAACCCGTGCTCCGGAACACTGCCCGCCCCAGGCACACCTCTGCCTCCTGCCCAGCCAAATTTGCCCAAAGCCGTTTCTCCCACCTCCTCTTCCTTCTCACCAACCTTTGTCTCTCAGCTCCCGGAGCTCTCCGAACCGGCTCCCGCTGCACAGCCTCAGGGACAGCCGCAGAACCCCGCTTCCACCCGCTCCTGCAGAGCCCGACCCCGGTAACGAGCCTGTACGGTGCCGGGGAGGCTGCAGGGTGCACCCGTGGCGGTAGGAAATGAACAATTAGGCATAACAGTGCTTTGGAAGAGACCCCGCTTCATACACATAAATTAATTGGGTCCTAATTCAGGACAAACAGGCCTCCACCGGCACTGGCAGCGCCTTTTCCAGCTCTCCAGCGACGTGGGGACCGAGGAGCCCTCGCCGTGCTCCTCTGGGGCCAGGACACGGGATGCTTTAATTAGAAAAACTACTTTTTTTTTGTGCATCTCTGGAGGGAGGTGAGCTGCTCTGGGGAAGAAGCACAGCAGCGTCTCACCCTCTCTGGTCCCCCTGGATGCCCCATCCCATGCCATGGGGAGAAGTAGGTGGCTCCAACCCCCCGGAGCAGAGCACCGAAGCCAAAATTGCCACGGTGGCTGGTGCCTGGACCCCGGGCGGGAAGGCCAGGGCCAGCAGCGATCAGAGGAGAGCAGCTCCAATTAACCAGGCAAGCAGATGCCTGTAGGTCGCTCGCACGCCCACGACGCAGCAGCGGGCAGGTACAGCCCAGCAGCCTCCCCATTCCGGCAGGCACCGGTCCCAGTCCTCCAGCTGTCATGGGACAACAGCAGCGATGCCACCCCAAATGCTTCCTTCTGCTGTGCCTGCCCCGTGGCACAGGACCAACACTCTTAAGAAAAAGGTCGTGTTTCTCTCTCCATTTTATTCAGGGCTACAGACACACTATTTTATTGCCGCTTCGGGACACAGACACAATGGTTGAAGAGAGCAGTTTTGGTTCCAGAGCTCTGTAACACTATCTACTGCAGGCTCATCTCCAGCACACACAGGAAAGCAGGAAAAAAAAAAGTCAAATAGCTCTGCCCTTTCTCTTCTAGCTTGCTTTACGCCAGCAGAGCATCAGCAAAAGGCAGCCCCGCCGCCCGTAACACACAGCCCTGCCCCATCGTGGGAAAAGCCACATGGGACGCTCTGTCCAAAGTCAGGGTGGCCGCACAGACCCCAGCTCCAGTCCACATCTCCATTTACACCAAGGAAGCTCCTGCCCTCAGATTCACTTTACCTGGTGAAATCTGACCGTTCCCAGCAGCCGCGTCAGCCCTGTAAGCAGCGGCGTGCTGTGAGAAGGTGCACGCAGCCGACTGAGAGCCCTTTGTGTCAACCAGGGGCACAAACAAAGGATCTTCACGGACACTTGTTTCAGCTGCATGTTCAGACATTGCTTCAGCATGGTTTCAAGTACACAGCTTTAGATCTAAGTAATAAAACCCAAGAAGCACTCCGCCATCCGTCAGCTCTAGCAAATTTAATATTAAAAGCTCTGGCACCCATGATCAGGGCTGCACACCTCCTTGTAGGGCACAAAGCACAACCAGACTTCAGTACCCAACTCCCTTTTTCCCCTAGGTGGCCTGAAGGAGAAATGCATAAATCTGGTGAACAGACCCAGGGTGGAAGAAGAGGTTCTGCTTCCTGGAGAGAAGATCTTTCCCTTCAGATTAAGTTTCTGTCACTTCATCTCCCACTCCCAGCTTTTCAGAGCTGCTCCAGCCACTCCAAGTCAAGCCTAGAAGTTTCAGCACAAGCACCAAGACCCAGTTGGACTTGGTGGCAATACCTTGCTCTCCAGCAGCTTAATGCAGCTTTCCACCCAGAAAATGTGCCCAGGAGCTCCAATTATTTCCACAGGGCCTTAGACGCTATGGAAAAAAGTTTATAGCGTGTGCAACAACAGTTTATGAGGAGAGGGGAAAAAAAACAAGGCAAGAAGTACAAAGCCAGAAGTGCAGTTTATTGACAAGTTTCAAATGTAAAAAGACTCAGCATCTTTGCTCCTCGTGGTTTGGATGTCTAAGCTCTACTAAGACACCTCCACCCACCAGCTCAGAGCTCTGTAGTGCTTCATCTTCAGAAGTTGAAGTCATGCTTCTCCACCGAGAAATCATATAGTCCATCTTGGCCAGTCCCAGGTTGCAGATCTGGGTTTTCCTAGGAGGAAGGTGATAGCCATCAGTCAAGGGTTCTGCATCTTAACAAGCTTAAGCTTTTTGCACCAGAGTTTACCTGATGCTTTTTAGAGCAGCTTACTTTTTTTTAAAAAAAAAATTATATATAAAACAAACAGCTTGTTACAGCAGCAGAGATCAGCTTCACTCTGAGAGGAGCCTCAGAGACCAGACCAAGTCCTCCCATTCTTCGTAGCACACTGAAGCTGCAGTGTCCCTGCATCCTGTGCACAAAACCAGCCAAGTCTACAGGCTCAAACACCAGAGCGAGAAGAAAAGAGTGGCTGGAGTGGCAGAATTAAAATTAAATAGCCTGCTTGGACCACCAACAAGCCCAGGCTGGTTTGGAGAGATGCTCCCCAGCATCCAGTTGCCCCGGCAGACGTGTAGGAGAGCTTCCTCCACACCTTCTCACAGGGACATCCCTGGTCTGGGCAAAAGACTAACACAGACACTTGCTCCCTGCTGCTGCAGTTCATATCTAGACTGAGCCTCAGCTCCAAGATCTGCCAAACTGCTAAGCCTCTTCCCTAATGTTTCCCCACCTGCAGGGCAAAGACTAGGGCCAAGCATGGCATCTCTGACAGTCATGGGACTCTTGCAACTGCCAGCTAGTGTCCTATACTCTTTTTTTCACTAAGTTCATTAGCATGAGAAGGGTCAAGTAATCCAAATGCAACCTGAGCACAGTTATCAGATGAGTAGGAGGCTTCCATTCATAGTGACAAGCTAGCTCAGCCCCAAAGGAGGAAACTTCTCCACATTTGGTATTCATATCAGCAACTGCAGTAACTCCAGCTGATGCCAGTTTAAATTCCAGCAGCAAGATGCTATCAAGGCATCCGTATCTGTTGTGCAACTCATCAGCTGACAACTCAGAGCTTTACAGGCCTTTCAAAGCAACTGGAGCAAGCTGCAAGGACTACGGTAGTGGTGTACAGGTCTCTTCCAAAAACCTGTTTCAGCATCCTTGAAGCCTGTGCTCTGTTCCAGTGTAATAGCCTCACGTCCTCAGATGATAAACTGCAAGAGCTCACGTACCTCACCAGAAAAGTATTTCTCTATGATATTCAGTGCAGCTCGGTAGACCATGTTGTTCTCGTGGGTTTGCAAGGCTTCAATTTTCTCCAAGCCATCAAGCTCTTCCACCAGCAAACACAACCTTTCTGTCTCTCCCAGCTTCTCAGCTGCCTGGAGCATCAGAAAACCAAGCAGGAAAACACAGCCTTGTATCAGCAACAGCTCTGAGATGGTCTTTACTGCAGGACTCTGCTCTACAAGTCAAAGGACCACAGTCCCTGCATTTACCACCCCTACCTGATCCCAGGGATGACTCCTACGCATCTGAAACAGTCCCTGCTGGGATTACAGCATGGTGGCAACAGCCGACCAGACCAGCTAGCCAAACCCTACTGGGTTACATCCACACACTGAGAAGAAGCAGGTGTCACCCACCACCCACCATTTCATTTGCAAAAGCCATTTCACTGGTTCAAAGGTGCTACAAGAAACAGGCTCTCAAGCGAGAGGCACCTAGACCTCAGCTGGCAGGGAGCCAAGCAGAAATGCCCTCAGGACCACTGGTTCTCTGCAAGCCCTTCACCTCTCTCCAGCTTGGAAATTAACACATCACTTCCTGTGATTTTAGTCTCCTCTGGAAAGGAAAAGAGGTTAAGAGGAACACTTAGGGTACTTAATCTTCAAGCCCTTTGGACAACCCAAGGATGTCCAAGAACAAGTCAGACATGAAGTTTAATTCTTACTCCTGCCAAATCAGTAGCTGCTGTAGGAGAAGCTGTTCCAGCCACACAACAGCTGACACCTTGCTGCTCTTCTGGGGAGAGGATGGGAAAGACTGTGGGAGAACTCACCAGGAAGAGATTTGAAATGGTATCCAGGATGACCAGGATAGTTTTGCTGTCTTTGGCCAAGAGCAAGTTGAGCAGAGGTTTGAGGACTCCAGACTGGACAAGCTCCACCACCTGCTCCACAGTGCCTCCTGTTGTGAAGTTGGCCACTGCCCACACAGCTTCCTTCTGAGCTTTGAAGTCCCCCTGGAAGAGCAGCACAGTGAAGGCGCTCCCAAGCTTTAGCATCCCTCTAAGATCAGCGTGAGGTGAGGATAGCTATTTCCCTTGTATTCAGTTCAGGCTGACCCACCTTCCCTAGCACTTTGAGTGATGGGTGGACACCTGGCAGAGCTTCCAAGAGCAGCTCCAAGCCATGCTTCCATCCAGGTGTACTGACAAGTCTGAGTGCTCAGACTCTTCCAAGGATCTCAACAGCTTTGAAACAGACTGCTCAGGTGGCTCTTGAGCACCTGCTGAGTGCTTCACAAATGAGGAGTCATGGACTTCGTGAACCTCCATCCCTTACCTTATCAAGCAGCTCCACCAGAGGTGGCAACAACCCACAGGTGATGAGTTGCTGGATCTGCTGGCAAGGCCCTGCTGCGATGTTACTGAGCATCCATGCAGCTTCCTTCTGTATAGTTGGCTTGGCATGTTGCAGGAGATGTGGCAGGACAGCCAGCACGCCAGCATCGATAGCTGCCTGGGTCTGCTCGTCAGTCCCCGTGACTACATTCCCAATGGCCCGGAGAGCTGGAGTCTAGACAGAGATTAAAGGAGATGAGGAGAATCCTTACCTCAAGGGATGTGTGCCAGAAAGTCCAGTGGGATCCCTCACTAAGTGCTTGATCCTTCAACTAAGGAAAGCATCATGGGCGATTACTGCTGTATTTACAGACCTACCGCCTCCTATTTGGCTCTAAGCAGCTTTGCAGTCTCTATCCAGTCTGCCAGCCACAGCAAGCTGGAACAGAGCAGTGGCCTGACCAACAATCAAGTAGCACTGCAGTTTGGGGAGACAGCAGACTGCACTTGCCACCCCTCTCCTTAGATGTTCCTGTATTAAGGGACCAGAGGCTGGAGATTACTGATTATTTCCTACCATAATGATCAGCTCCAGGCTGGCCATGAGTTCCACCAGCCTTGGGAGAATCCCTGTCTCCACCACAATTTGGATGCGATCGTTGGAGCCATCGGTCAGATAGGAAACCGCCCAGCAGGAGTCAGAAATGATGTCCTTGTCCTCATGTTCCATGAGGCAGATGAGGACTGGCAGCATCTTCTTCACTGCCTCCAGGGGAGGGTAGGGGTTCTTGTTCCTACAGAGGTTTGACAGTGTCCACGTGATGTTCCTCAGGAACCCAATCTGAAACACAAGGGAGGTGCAAGAGCCTCGCTGCCGTCACAAGTGGGGAAGAGGCAGCACCCTGCTTCTGGTTCCTACAGCTCAGAGATGTTACTGAGTAGCCAGAAGCAGGCTTCTTAAGAAGGGCTGAGGCTTATTTGAAGAAGGGAGATGAAACAGGCAAGTGACAGACAGTAGATCCACCCTCTCCATCCCCAATATTAAGTTCCAATAACTTCTGCTCTGGTGGTGGGACAAGCTGCAATGGCTAACAGAGGTGCCAAACAGCTGTTTGCTGAGTCCTTCAAAAAAGTTAGAGAATTATTTGGACAAGATCAATAATTCAGTTTATTAGCATTAATAAAATTTTGGCAGCTCCTTGTTCTAGAGTAGGGTGCCTTGAGGATTTCAGTTGCATCATTCAGATAGTCCATCCCAGTAAGGATGCTCCCAGGAGAGCAGTGGAGCTACGTTCAAAGCACTGCAGCTACCAAGGCGTGGGTGCATACACACTGGTGTTTTGTCACGTTCCTTCCACGGGGCTCCCTAAGAGGCAAAGATGAGTTGGGCTAAGAACAGAGCAGCCAGAAAAGTTTGGTTGTTGTTTCTTAAAAAATAAAAATCTTCCAGTATAAACTCACAAAAAGCCTAGAGGGTGCTTTCTTGACACCAACCTGAAAGGCCATAGCAGATGATAGATGACCACTCACCCCGTACCCAAGTGATTAAGAGCTGTTAAGTCAAGAAAATGAAAGTTATTTACTGGAGTTACAGGTGACACCAGAGCCAGCAAGGGAGGAATCACATTGCAATTGATAAGAGCATCTCTGTACAGAGGACCATCACCTGTACAGATGAGAAAGGGTTGTTTATTGCATCTGCCCAAGTTACAAGACAGTCAACATCAAATAGCAACCAGAGCTGCAGCCACAGGCCAGGGCTGGGTGACAGGGCTCACTCACCAGCCACACACCAGTAAGTATTTTCAGGTGGGGAGGGCTTTCAGGTTGACTGGAGTGCCACCATGGCTAGTTTGTGGCAGGCTAACCAGACATGACCCATTCTGTTCTCCCTCCTGATGGTACTAGTGGCTTAGACCATCCCAGCAGGATGGAGTCTTGCACTTGGCTTTGGCCAAAATCCTCTTGCAGAGCCAACACAAGGTCTCAAAGGCTGCCAGGCCACACAAAGGGACTGAAGGGTTTCAGTAGGGGCAGCAGCTTGCAGACAAGGCTGCAGGGAGACAAGGCTACCTTGAGGAACATCAATATTTCTAGCTCCTCAGCACCGGCTTGGGCAGCAACCCTCTGCATGCCCCCAGGCCTGGAGACCTCCACTTACCCGCGATGTTGCCCAGTGCCCACACAGACTGCTCGCTGATGTACATGTGCGGGGAGGAGAGGAGGGAGATGAAGGCTGGGATGGCACCTCCCTCCACCACTGCCCTGGTGTGGTCAGAGGTGCCAGAAGCGATGTTAGTCAGTGCCCAGGCTGCCTCGAACTGCAGAGGAGCATTGTCAGCACGGGTCAGGAATTCAACCAGCCTGGGGATGATCCCCAGGTCGATTATCTGATTGATGGGGGGGTCCTTCTGCCTGGACAGCATTCTCCTGCAAGAGAGGACATGGCACAGCCCACCATGAGAAGCCATGACACAGCACAACCCCCCAGCCAGGTACAAGGCTGTGGCTTGCGAGGGAAGCAGCACCGGTGAGAGACGCTCGTTCAGTTTCCCACAGCAGCAAACCCTCTGGCAGAGGAGTTGCCATAGCAAAGCTTCTGCAGGAGACATCCAAGAAGATGCTGAGGCACCAGCAGGTGTCTGTTGGAGTGCGATGTTTCACACATCCTTTTGGGACCGTGACAACATTAGTCCAAGCTCCCCACCTTGCAGAAGTTTCAGACAGTGAGAAATCACTAGCTGCGGTTTGTTCTTTCACAGCCTGCAAGCCTGCCTTTGCCGCTCCTCAGCCCAGGAGCACCGGCCAGCCCTGCACAGACCAGAGCTCACATTTAAAATTATTTTTCCAGCTAAAAACCAGTATCACCAGCTCCCCGCTGCTGTTTCCTGCCTCACACCAGTGCAGAAGCACATGGAGCTGGGGTCAGGGTATTGACCAAGTCAGTCCCAGACAGAAAAATGAACTTTCAGCCAGATCTGCTTCACAGGCTGGTTGGTGAGTGCTGGCAGAGGGTAGCGTGGAGGCGCAAACCCACGGCTCAGAGCCGCGTTAGGGCTGCCACGGTACCCACCATGGCACGATCTGCTGCCAGGGCACTCCGGGTGCAGGCAGAGGGCCAGCTCCGTGCTGCGCAGCAGATTAGGGAGCTAGTTACAACTTGTCCCTCTTGAAGGGTCTGCGCTGGCCAGCCTCTGGTTCACACCTCAGGAGCAAAGCTGACGCCCTCACAGCCCTTGGGAGCAGCACCCTGGCACGCAGGCTGATCGCTGATCCGGCAGGTCAAGCCAGCCCTGGCAGCAAAGCAGCCTCTCCTGGACCCTAGGGAGACATCCCTGCTGCATGGGGGATGATGGCACCCTCTGACCCCTCCTACCCCCCCCAAGGTGGGGTCAGCCCTGCTCAGCATCCACCCCCACAGAGCCAGGCTCTCCAGCCCAAGCCTTTGGCACCCGATTCCTTGTGCGAGCCAGTGTGGTCTGTGTCCCAGCACAGGCACAGCGAGCAGGGCAGCTCCAGGAGCCACAGCCAAGCCCTTGATGGGGTCCAACCACAAAGGTCCCTGCTGCAGGCACTGCCCAGGACTGTGACAGACCCAAAGTGAGACACACAGGGCAAAAAACAAGCACCAGCTGAGGTTCCTCAGAGCAGTTAGGTTACCAGGCTCCTTCCCCCTTTGTCATCTCTTCAAACAGGAAGAAATGCCTTCTGCTGACAGGACCCACCGCAGCTCCGTCGGCCACCTCCCTCCCGGCGCAGGGCAGCCGGGCAGCATACCTGGTGGCCTGCGTGGCCTGCAGCTGCAGCTCTGTGTTGCTCCCATTCACAGCTTCAACAATTTCCTCCAAGGACAGCTGAACCATCTGTGTCACAGGGAATGATTCAGAGTCAGACGGCAAGCCAGGACTCCCTCCGGTTTAATCTCCGCAGTCAATCAGCTGTCTAGACCCAAGTCAGTCACCACTTCGTATCTAAGCAATGTCTACACTTTATGCAACGCAGTTTCAAGATGAGACAGAGGAAGGGAATCCACAGAAGCCTTGGAGGCAGCTAATCCTTGTAATCAAGCATGGAAAGAGCCACTGACACACTGTAATGGGCCTACAAGCTTGGTAATTATCCCTGCAAGGAGCCAGGCAGGAGCTTCTCCAGCTCTCAGCGAGCTGGAGCCCCAGCCTGTTCTACCTGCCGTGGAGGGAAGGCACACAGGACATCATCTCCATGCAAAACACAGCAAAGTGGCTAAGCAGTCTAGAACACCCCCAACACTGGGCACGGCCATCAGGAACAGCCATTTAACCCAGGTCACCTGGGCTGGGCTTGGTGCTCCAAGCAGTAGGTGACACCTTCTGCACAAGCTGCAGCACTGATCCTGCCTGGGTGCACAGCACCCAGCACCCACCTCATTTCGTTTATCTTCTCCTGGAGAGAGTGTCTCCTCCATCAAACTGAACGAGATACTCCTGCGCTTCAGGATCTGCTCATCCTTCTTGGCCTTCCGCAGCTCGACATTCACCTCCACTCTCTGCCTCCGCAGGGCCTGGAGGGGAGGAGAAGGATCAGGAAGCATCACCCAATTCCCTAAGGAGCTCATCTCCACAACCTTCTGTCCTGAGTTTCCCACACGAGGGGTGCAGGGAGCCAGCATCTGCTGTCATGCAGCTCCCTGCTACAGCCTGGAGGGTTGTGTAGGAGATGGGACAGCAAAGCCTCTCTGCTGGAGGAACCAGCAACCAGTGGGTGTTTTTAAAAGTAGATTTGCTGAACCTGAAAGGCAAACCCTCATCTCTTCTACTGGCTTAAATCGAGCTGACAGCTCCCATGGTCTGACATCCCATACCAGCCCCCTCTCCGCAGGGATAACTGCTGCCGAGAGCTCAGCAGGCTGGGGCTGAGCCATCTCCCTTCCTCAGCACGCTCACCAGTGCAGCTCAGCTCACCCACCCAAGACTCATGTTCTTGCCTGTGCCACCACACTCCTTGCAGCCCAAACAGCTCCACACCACATCTCAAAAGCTAACCGAGCATCCCTGCCGGCAGAGCCACCTCCCATACAGGCAGATCTGGGGGCAATCACCCTTCAGACATCTTCCCATCAGCTCCTGCCGACAGGCAAACCCCCAGCGGAGGCCACTGGCCCGAGGGGATGGCACAGGCGGGCGGTGGAGACCAGCACTTACAGCTACATCCTTGCCCTTGTTCTTGAACTTCTTCATCCGCTCACTGTGCTTGCTCATGACCGGCATCTTGGCAGGTTTGAGAGAGGTGCCAGCTGAAAGCCTTCACCTGCTTTTGGGGTTCGGGACAGAGCAGGATCAGGGTCACAACTGCACAGCAACAGCCACCTCCATCCACAGAGGGGTCTGGGCCCACCCCCAGCAGCCTGGGCCACACATTTGCTTCCCCACCCACAGCAAGGGAGATGCTGAAGGTCCCCTGCCCTAAGCAGAGCTCAGCAGGATCCTCACACACCACCGCTAAGCCACCAAACTACAGCCAAGCACGAACTACCACCTAACAGCAGACTGCCAGAACTGCAGCTGCTGAGGAAGCCGAACACCACTGCTCACACCCACAGTAACACCACCTCCCTCCGGCTCCGATCCAGGGCTCCTAGGGCTCCTCAGACACAGCGCTCCAGCCCAGCAAGGCCTCTTGCCTCCAAAAGCATCAGCTGAAGGGCTGATTCAAGGATGAGGAGTTGCATCCAAGCCAGCTTTCACCCCACCGCACAGCCCAGCTTGGCTTCCTACACCAGAGGCCCCCAGTAGGAAAGGCACAAGGTCACAGGCAGTGGCATGAAGCAACCAAGTTCAACTACATGGAGAGTTCTCCTGGAAACCCAGCTACAAGTGAGGATTGCCAGGTGAAAAGTTAAACAGGGTCAGGTAAACCCATTTCTAAACCTCTCCTAGTAAGAGCCACAGGTGTGCCCACACATAAGACCAAGAGCAGGCCCTCAGACAGCTCATCAGAAGCAACAAGGCTTCCATTCAGCAGAAGGAGAGGTGTTTTCAGAGCAGCCAGACATCACCAAGGGTCCCCTGAAGCCTGGTTGTGCATAAACACTCTCAGGGGCTGATCACACACAGGTGCTGCACCTTCTCCCTCCCTCCAGGCTCGCAGCCAACACCCACAGCTCAGAGCAGCCTCTACAGCTCCTCTTACATTGTCTCTCCAGGTTTAAGGTGGTTTTGGGGGAGACCCTCTCTCCCCTTACTGCCTGCCCCAGCAGCATCCGCTCTGTACCCCAACACAGCGGCCACCAAGCTGCAGCCCTCCCCCAGCTCACTGGGGGACCAGGAGGAGCTCAGCCCAACTCCTCCCCATACTCTCAAACCCCCAGGTCTGCTTCAGCCTCCCTTCCCGTTTCCCCTCCAGCAGAAAACGGTAACACCCCAAAGGGCCTCTTCTTTTTGGATATCTGCCTCCACAGAGGTGCACCACAACCCTCCTGGTGACACCAGCCAAGCAAGAGACCCAGCACAGCCCCCCCAGAGCCCAGCCCCACACTCATCATCAGGTGGAAAGGAGCAAACAGCCAGCCACCACCCTATAGAAGAGGAAAAACCACTCACCCCAGCTCTCTCTCATGCACCAGCACCCTCAACTGCCTCTTTTATTGCCCCCATGGAGCCACATGCCCCCCTGGCTCCCCACCACGATTGGCTCTTCCCAGGACAGCCTCCCGTTAGCTGCAGCTGCTCCCTCGCCACGGGATGCACCTGGAGGAGGACGGACGGCGATGCCTTCCCTCCTGCGCTGCCCTCCCCACATCTCCTCTCTGCTTTTATTCTTTGGCCTTGGTTGTGGCCAGACCCTTCACGGGAGGCGCCAGCCTGCACCCGTGTGATGTCCTGTGATGCGGGGGACGCTCTGGGCGCTGCCTCCCCATTGCTGTGACACCGTGCCACCACGCCGGCCAACGGGGGACCTCGGCGTCCCGGCCCCCAAAACAACCCCTCGCAGCGGGGCTTGGCTGCAGCACGGCGGGCAGTTCTGGGGCATCAGTTCTGCCTTTCAAGGCAAATGAAACGAGGCGTACGAAGCTTTGCATGGAAGGTGACGGGGGGAGATTTGAGAGGAGATCTCCAGCTGAAGCTGTTGTTTGTGGGCATTGAGAAGCCCGTTCCGCTAATCCTAGATCCGACGTTTTTCAGCTTCAAGTGCCACCAGTTGCGTTATCTTGCTTCTCGGCTGCTCGAGACAAGGAAATTACATTTCAATCGCTTTTTAATTCGACTTAATCTGGTGCAAAAGTTAGTGCGCACCCTCTAATTTTGTTTTCTGAGCGGTTTGTTTCCGCTAATTCCTAATCAGCCAACGCTAAATCAAAACAGGCCTGGCTCAGGCTGAAATAGATGAGTCCTCACAACCTTGCCAAGCAATTTAATTAAATTGGCTTAAAATCACGCCCCAGGATAAGCGGGAGCAGCCTCCCGCGTAGGCCAGCCCCCAGCATCGCTGCTCTGCCCAGAGAGCTGCGGGATACGGATGTGCAATGAGGCTGCGAGAGCTCTGTCCTCGTTCTGGGCCGCTCTTTCTCTCTCTTCCCTTTCCGTTCCCTCTCCACCTGCCAAGCGCGATCAGACCCATCCCGTTCGGTGGCTCTGTCGCTGCCGGCGCGGGGAGGGAGAGGATGGGGAGAGAAAAAAACACGTGCAAACTGATCGCAACCCCCTCTCCCCCACCTTGGCTTCGGTCACGGATGGTGTGAGAGGCGGCACCGCCGCGCGCTCGGCCCCACGAGCAGGCAGAGGCTGAGCGGGGCCGATTGCAACCCCGTGCTGAGGACACGGGCAGATCGATATTTGCCCAACGGGAGAGGGAACAACCGCTGGAGGAAAAAAAAACCATGTTTCGGTTTCCAGCATAATAAAAGGGTATCAGAGCTAATGGAGAGGAAAGGAGATAAAACCCTAAATCTACATGACAGTGTCTCCCGAGCCCAGCCTTGTGCGCTCATGCTGAAAATCCACATCGTGACAGGTATGAAAAGCTGCGGTTCCAGTTTAGAGGTTTTCTCCGTGGCTGCTCCCTCCCACCCCACATCCTTCGCCCCGTGCTCCCACCGGGGCACTGCGGGTTAGTTAAACTGGTGGCAGATTTGAAAATACCAGGTTTAAGCTCTGAGACAACAGCACTGATTTTTCCTCCTCTGTTTTTTTCACGTTTCTCTAATAGGTTTACCCTCACTGCGTGCGGAGAAAAGTACCGGTCAGGAGAGATGTCAGCACGTGGCATCTCCGCAGCGGGGTTAGAGGCAGGGACAGCCCGGGCTCCGTCGCGGGAGGTTGCACGGCCACCGCAGCCGGTGGGAGCAACCCCTCTGTGAAAGGAGAACCTCACCTGGCAGGGAGCGAGCAAAGGCAGAGATTCCTGCCAACCCCCTGCACGGCTGCTCTCAGACAGCGTATTTTCTCGTCAGCTCTAATGTAATCCATTAAGTTAACATCAACAAATTTTATTTATTAGTTACAGTAACACCAAAGAAATATCCATGTGGGGTGCTGAGCCAGCTGCCACTGGTGGATGTGGGGCAATTCCCAGGTGTGGCAGGGATGGAGCCTGGAAATTCCTCCTTTTTCAGTTGGGACGCATCCTCCCGGCGCACGATCCCGGAGGGAGGCAGCGCTGACTTTGCAGCCTGCACCAGTTCCTCCCGGGGAGGCAGACACCGGGCAGGCGGTGACCTCCCGGCCGCTGCCAGCAGATTCATTTCAGTCCCGTTGTTGGTGCAGCAGCCGCGGGTTTGAGCTGAGACCAGCGCCGCGTTGCGCCAGGCGCTACGCAGGCACCCAATAAGCGACAGCCCCCGTCCGTTCCAGTCTATCTAATCAGGACACGCAGGTGGGAGAAGGGATTTACCGTTATCCCTGCTGAGCCAGAGGCAAAGCCGAGCACCACAGCTGGATTTTCCGAGGCTCAAGGTGCAGCTTGTTGTTTCCCCTAATCTAGTGTAGCAGCCTCAAAAAAAGCGGTCCTGCTTTTCTCCCCCTGCTCCTCTGCAGCCGGGGAGCCACGGGGGTGCGTCAGTTCAGACAGCTCACTCAAAGGGAGAGCAACACAGGAAAGTGAAGAAAGAAGGATGGGTTTCCATCAAGGGGGTTGACCCAGCTCCTGCTGTGGCCGAGGGATCGTTGGAGCTGGTAGACAAGGAGGAGAGACGTCCCTGAGGGCGGGTGGCAGCGCAGCATCGCATCCTGCATTGCCAGTTACAGCAGGTCAGGGCATACTGGTCCCCAGTCCGGCACCTCGTCCCTGCGGTGCAGGAACAGGCCAGGGCTCTGCGATGGGGTGGCACCAAGAGGAGGAAAGCCTGTCTCAAAGGCAGCTTAATTTTCTCTCAAATACCTCGGAATTTGGCCCATTAATGTGGGTTTGATAAATACCAACTCTGCCGGGGTCGCCCGCTGGGCTGTGGGACATCTTCATCGCAGTGATCTAGTTCAGGTTTGCTAGGAGTTTTTATTTGGTTGAGTAAATGGACTATTTGCACCTAATAGTTCTGTGAGCTGACACGGAGCAGAAAACTCGTCCCTCTGCGTGGTGCTTTTCAAGGCAAAGCGTTGTTCAGTGCCTTTTTTCAGCCAAGAAACGTGATCACTCACTCAGAAATGTAAGTGCTGGGGGGAAAAAAAAAAGTCACATTGATATTATACAGACGAGATCTATATTTATTGATACAGAGGCCTGGCAGAGCTGGGAATTCCCTGGGAATTAGGGAGAAGGGAACTGCTGTGCAGGAAGACAGCCTGTAAAGTGGGTAACGCCGCGAAGTGTCACGCCACGCCATCGCCCCATCAGCTGGGCTGGAGCCGGCAGGAGCTCGCGCCGAGCTCGCCGAGCCCCGGGAAGGAGAACAGGCAGCACTGGGAGCTGTGGGAGCCCCTTCCCGCTTGCCGAAGGCGGCTGTTAACGTCCGTTAGGCAGAGGCTGTAAGCGGATGCCCCAGAAAACCGGCGCAGCCCTGGGAGGCTGTAACTCCACACCAGGCTGAACGTTAAGGAACTAATTTTAACTTCTAAGCAGCATCCCTTCTGCCAGCCGCGGAGGGATTAGAGTAACAGTTTTTGAAATTATTTAAAAATAACATCAGACTTAATCATAGCTATTTATTAAATCCATTATCCTCTGTCAGTTACGGGACACTGATTTATTCAGCTGCGGAAACTATAATCACCTATGGCTAAAAATCTTAGAGGGTTTGTTTTTTTTTTTTAACAAGGCCAAGTAATAATTATTCCTTTGGGCCTTGAATCTGTAACTTGAGGAACTGACACAGAGAAACCGATGGTGAATTTGGGGATGAGGCGTAGCGGAGTGATGGAGAAACCTTGGACTTACTGAAAAACCCACAGAATTTTGTATAAGTCACGTGTGGCCTTGCTCCAGGGCTCCTGGCAGGAGAAAGGCTGAGGCACTCTCTAAAGGGGTGGAGTACCTTGTAAACCACGCAGGGAAGAGAAACCCCGTGAAAACACCACAAAACTCACCAAAATCACGGGGTCTTGAGCCTCTGGATACCACTTTACCACAATTAGACGAGGAGAGGAGCTTTTCTGTTCCAGCCCTGTTCCTGCCAGGCTCACCTTGCTCCGGCGGCTCTGATCACCCGAGCTGAGGACAGCATTTCAACTGGAAGGAGTGTCTTGGTTTAAAATGTGTATTTAGGGGCCTTCGTTTGAAAGCCACGCTTAGGAAATGTTAAAAAGAGGATTCAACACGCATATCCCACCTCATCCTAGGCTAATTTTTTTGCTAAGCCCAGGGGCGATATTCGCCTCTGTTTCAGCTGCTTCACATCTCGTACGCACACTGAGTTGGTAACGAGCTTTCGGGGAGGCCCCCAGTAATTACATCTCATTGTGCCATCTCCTTTCCGCCGCTCCGAGGTCTGTCCTGGACACGCCGGTGGGAGCAGCTCCCTCCACACCAGCACAGCCCCTGGGCAGCGGCTGGTGTGATCCTCCAAGCAGGTTTGTTTTAACTGGGACAGCCTGTATTCAGGGATTAGATACGTAAAAACACGGACTCAAACTCCGCATGTCCCTCCGGGCGGGCAGGGAACCGGTGCGGTCCATTTTTCCGAGGCTGAGGTACGCAGCTCCCTGGGAAAAAGGGAAACAAGGGGAGGAGGAGTGGCAAAGCCCCCTCTTGCCTGCTCTGCCTTGTCTGTTCTGCTCCTGAAGCGAAAAGGAGGTGCCCGGGGCACAAATGGAGCGTTCCAGCAGGTGATCTCCCAAACTGACGCAGTGAAGGCCCTGCAGACCTGCTGATGGAGCTGTTGATTGCTCGCGTTGAGACCATGGTAATCTCAGCCCACGATGAGGGGTAGGGCTGTGGCTTTACTGGTGTCCTCGTCCAGGGCTGTGGATGGTGGGCCAGTCAGAGACAGGGTGGAAAGAAGCCCCAGGCTGGTCCTGGAAGGGACTGACCCAGGGACAGTCCTAGGACAGGGCTGGAATTCAGGGCCCTTTTGTGGGTCGGGGCCCTTTTGTGAGTCCAGGATGAGGCTGAGGCTGCCGGTGGTCTCTGGATAAGTGTAAGGACTTGGTGGTCCTTGGCTAAAACCAGTCGTAGAGCCCTGAGGCTGACGGCTGGGGCTAGGAGAGGACTAAACGATAGACCAGCTTCAGGTTTAGGGTGGGCTCTCAGGGTTTTGGCTCTCCCTGACCTGCGTGTCAGATACGTTTGGAGAACTAAGGTAGGACAGACAGGAAGGGATGGGGAGGTGCGCTGTTAATCCCCACTCCCTTCCAGACCTGGGCAGAGACCTGTTTTCTGACTGTTCACACTCCTCTGCGCTTGGCAGATGCCCCTAAACCCCGGTGGAGAAGTTGGCTTTGTCCTCGGTACAGCTGGTCCACCTAGAGCAGAGACACTCACCAGAGCTCTGCGTCTCTCCACGAGCTCAAGTGGCCACAGTCTGTCCTACAGATTAAAAATTCCCAACCTTGCCAACGCTCTGCGTGGGGTCAATTTGATGCCACGTGCCAGAGGTTTCAGGGGATTTTTCCTTTTAAAAAAAAACCTTCACAAGTTCAGGGGCTGTTTGTTTTGCCTCCATAGTTCCTTGCATTAGAAGAGTGCTACCACTGAAAAGCTGAGCACTGAGAAGACACCAGAAAGACAGACTTGAACTTTGTCTTCACGTGCATCCACATCCCCGTCGAGTTTTTGATCGTCCAGCCGCACAGCCTGCCTTCTGCAGGACCGGTGACTCACTGAGCACCCAGTGGGGTTCGAAAGTCCTTGGCATCTTCCCCGCCAGACCCTCCGTGCCTCAGGAGCGGCTATCTGCCCTTGTTTGGTTAGAGACCGGCCGCGTGTCCGTGCAGCCACTGCCCTCCAGCCCTCACAGGAATACACTGATCTCCCCCAGCAAGCACCAGACAACAGCTGGGAATGAGGATGCAGCTTTCATTACAGAACCAGCACGATTTTTTAAATGACTAATAAATGCAAAGCCATCTTGCAGTCTCCTAGGCCGGATCTTTATATAACCCTGTGATCCTTCAGCGGGGCTTTCTGATCCGGATACCGTTCCTCCCCTAACCACCAGAGATCCGTTTGCTGCTGAAATGCAGCCCCAAAAGGCAGCAGCTGACCCGAGCTCCTTGTTACTGCAGGGCTTGTCGCTGCAACGCAAAGGCTGAGGCTCTACAGCAAGCCGTCAGAAGAGGTTTTGTTCCTCACCCTGCCCTCCGCACCTTTACAACCTCCTTGTTTGTAACTGGGAATGTCACTACGGACACCTGGGCTGGCTGCTGTGGTTAGCCTGGGACGCCTGGCAGCACCAAGAGGGAGAGACCAGAGCCTTCTTCCACGTGGTCGGTATTATACACGCTGATTTGCCCCTTACCTAAAGACCATTTTCCAACCTGAAACACAGTGCTGCTCCCCATCAGCCCTTCAGGCAGGAAAGCTGGACTCCCAGTCTCACTTAAGATGATGAAGAAATCTGTGTCAGAGCAAGAAACTGAGCCCACCCCAAAGGCAAACATCCCGCTTAGCAGCCAGCTCCCTCCCCATGACCCGCCGCCCGCAGAGCTCACTGTGCAGCGCTAGCAGGACACGTCACTGCAGAACGCGTCTCCTTCAATTTCTAAGAAAACCTTCAAAAACCTCCTCACCAGAGCACAGAATTGTTGTAACGGGATGCAGCTGGATGAAGCAGCTGCAGCCCAACCCAGGCCGTCGCAGCGGGATTTACAGAGCGCGGTGATGCGCCGGAGAACAGCGCGGCCAGGGACGATACGGGACAGGGCCTGTGCTATGGGAACTGCAATGACATTTCATTAAACCCAGCAAGAGGCGTCCTAGGAAGCAATTTGGCTGAGCTCTAGCTGTTGCTGATCTGTCCATGGGCTGAGCGAGCTTGCAGCTATTTAAGGTTTGCCATTTTGACCTGTATCACTTCACGGAGAGATCCGATTGCTCCCTTTGCAGCTCATTCCTCCTGTGTGGTCAGAACAGACATTTCTGCACGTTACACACGAGTGAACAGGTCAGAAGCCGTTATTTATTGATGCATTTCACATCTTTCACCAAGATGTTTGCCTGAGAACTGTTTACAATCGCCATTCACAGATTCAAGGTTTGAAATAATTACCTAAAAAAGCCCTGAAAATATGACTTGCTCCGGACACATTCCTGAGAAGTTAATCACAATTCCCAACATTGAAGACTCAAGCTGGCCACGGTTTCTGTGGTATTATTCTGCTCCTGACAGGACATGCTGAGTTCTTAGAATCAGATTTTCAGGGTGAATAGTCAGTTACAAATCCAAGAGGTGGGTGTAACACGAACTCTCTAATTTTCACCTCAAAGCGGCTGTTTATCTGAATCTTCCTGCTTGGAAACTCTATCCCAAGCGCATTCACCCGAAACACCCACCCTGGCAATACTTGCAGAGTAACCGCATCCCAGACGCTCCAGCTGAGGCGAATATAGCAGAGAAACACTTAAACTGATACAGAAGCAGTTGTCTTTTTGGGCAGTTCACATCCGCTGAGCAACGGAAACAAGAAAGACTGTAACACAGTAATAGTCTTTATCCTCTCCGCTTGTGGCAAACACACAGAATTTATTAATCGTAAACATGGAGTCTAGAAATGATTTTAGAATGAAACTTAAATTCCACCAAGAACCAGTTAGGTCACCAAGGTGGCTGCTCCGGCCAAGGATTCAGCTTTTCTCACCGATGAAATCCGCCAGTCCACCCTGGCAAGAAGGGCACGGCCAGAGACGTGACTCTGAATGAAGGCTCCATTAGACAGTCCTCCCATTTCAGCCTCGTCGCTATACTCCAGCAGCCGAGTTCACAAAACGCCCTATGAGGAAAGGAAAAACAAGTTGAAATCCCCACAAAACGATGCATTATCTAATCCCTCCTGAGGGACCCAGAGCTTTCCCAACCAGGCTCCAGCGCGCCAGCCTGCTGAACTGATGGACGTGGAACGTGTTGCCTGTTTTAAAACGCGAGCGCTGGCTCAGGCCCGTTGGACAGCTACGGCAGAGCCTGGCCAGCCCCCTCGCGAACACTCACCTTCCAGGGTCAGGGATACAGCCTGGTGGCACTTGATGTGCGTGGTTGCTGGGAAGAGGCGTGGGGCGGAGATCAGCAAGGACCTTACGCCTCCATGGGGCAGGAACGGCAAGCAGAGGCAAAAAGAGAAAAGCACAGTGCCTGCAGGTCGGCTGGAAGCCTGTTTGGATTTATAGTCACCCTTTTATAACGTGTAGACTTGAACTCACAGGTAGTTTAACTGTAAGTTTATTAAATTCCATCTGATTTTTGGGAAATCAAATTTCAGAATTGTGATGCATCCCCAATTGTTGGCACAGCCTTACCACTTCCTCGACCCACGGCTTTTGGGACTACGTTTACACCTAAGCTTTTAAAACAGATATTTTCTCTGGGTACCCAACCAGCACAGCTGAGGGCTGCCTTTAGAGAAGCCAAGCACCAGTCACTGCGACTGACTTCAGACTGAAAGGCCAGAATAAAATAGTTTTTGTAGGCACTTTGTCTGCCAAAGACTGGACTGACAATGGGTGGACAACTCTGAAGATTTAAGTTGTCGTCATGCCGTGCCTCAGTTTTCCCAGCTGTAAAAGGATGGTGTGGCATAAAGAATTGACAGTTCCATAAAGGTCTGAGACTTGCTCCCAGGAAAGTCTGTTTGATGCAAGTATGGACTATTTTCAGTCACATGCATTTATCTTCCGTAGGTGTTTGGTTGAACATTTCATCGATCTGTTTCAGAGACCACGCTAGTCCACGTATTTCAGGGAGGTGACAGATACTGCGTAGTCCTGAGCCTTCTGTGGAAAGGGCCCACAGAATCCTGTCCCAAAAATACATTGCTAATATGGGCATCTAAAACCAGCAAGTCTACACGTTTAACTGTATCCACGGGGCGGGGGGTGGAAATTATTGCTGAGCTGCTGTAGTTCCCTATCTCTGCCTGATCAGAAATGGAAATGGAGGGAAGTTTCTCCTTCCTGCTTTGTGGGTGAAATTCATCCCAGAGCAGCAGACAGAGCAGCAATTGATAGTGTCACTAGCCCCAGTTTCCAAAGGTGCAGCATTGCTGCCTTGGAGTCCCTGCACACATCTATTTTTAGACCACCAAGGTTTTCAGGATGGTGAAGAAAGGGAGATCACCAGAAGGACCATCATCATGTCTAACCAGTGCCAAGCTATTCTGACTTCAGCCCAAGCAGCAGCCTCTACAACCAGACCCTGCTGGCAAAGAGTCCCCCGCCCACCCCAGGGGCTTCTCCCTCTTACCCCAGACTGACTCCTCCAGCTCCTGTGCAGACGGCGTGACTCACAGGGCTGGCGCGAAGCATCGCTCGGGGCTGTCATCACAAGGGCTGCAGAGGTGGAAAGGAGAAGAGCCCTTGGCTCGGGCAGCGTGTCCACACAGCGAAACAAAGCTGCGGCGTAGCCTGTGTTCCCTTTAATCTCAGTAATGCACAGTAGTGATGAAATCGGCTTTGCCTCTGCAGGGAGCAGCAAGCTGAGCGGGTACTGCAGGTCCCCAGGAGGCTCTGCAGGTCCCCAGGAGGCACATCTTCAGGTAGCTGGACACTGACAGACTACTCACCGTCAGCAGTTTGACTGTTGCCTTGACAACATTAAAGCTAGTTCAGATATGTGGATGGGGGAAGGAAGGCTGGCTGGAGTGTGGGACACAGTCTGCTCCCAACATGGAACAAGTCTCAAAAAATTCAAAGCCTTGGGACGTGAGTCATGTTCTTGAACTCCCCTGCTCCCTTCTGTGCAATGGCTTTGCCACAGGTATGGTGACAGGTTGTGACAAGGGTGAAAACCACCAAGGGGCACGTGAAACGGATGCGCTGTTGACTCTCCTGGATGACCCTGGTGGTTTTTGACGGCTGAGGATGGGAGCTGATGAACCAGGTCCTCCCTTTCAGGTTCCTCTGAACCCCTTTCACAGCCATGCCCGCACTTCTACTATTTTGCGCACTGCTGTAGCCTTTCACGCTAAGAAGGTGGCATCTGTACAGGGGTCGCCTGACCACAGGGAGGGAGCGTGAAGCTCCATGGTTGCTCTGACTTACAGCTACTTCATGGCTTTCTCTGACAACCACAGAAACCCAACAACATCCTCAGTACTTCTGAAATCCCACTGGCACCCTCCACCCAAGAACTGCCCTCACCAGAATTCAGCCTTCGGCTCTCCTAAAACTCTGCTCAGTTTTCAGGAACAGAAAATGGGAGAAAGGCTGCCTTCCTCAGCCACAGGCAGGTTCCCAGTGGCCCAGCACTGGACAATGAGGAAGGCTGAAGAGAAAGTGGGGATATAATCCCTATTTCTCCCCAGTTAATCTCTTGCTTTCTGGCCCCTCTTCGGAACTACCACCCAGGTTTGGGATGTTGACTTGCCTGTCCCTTCTCCTGCAGGTTCCTATTGAACTGGAAGGTATTGTTGTGTAAACAGGACAGCACCTGCAATCTCTGCTTTCTCAGCAATGTGGGAAGCACTGTTCTCCTTTCCTTCTAGTTTTAGCTTCTGCCTAAAAGACAAGCCAAGATGTCTGATGGTTATAAGGAAAAGCATGTGGATGATGCTGACCCCATGCAGTTCCTGGCTCCTCCTGAGA
This sequence comes from Chlamydotis macqueenii, assembly GCF_036417535.1. NCBI lineage: Eukaryota > Metazoa > Chordata > Aves > Otidiformes > Otididae > Chlamydotis > Chlamydotis macqueenii. Next base: position 3,918,122 of record NC_141570.1, on the reverse strand, counting down.
AAGGGAAAACTGAGGCCATGAACAAGCCCTATGACATCAAGAAATCCTGCTGGGTGAAGGAGAAAGGGGGTTTCCTTGCTGAGGAAGTCCAGTCTGAAAAGGATGACAAAGTAATGCTAAAGATGGTTATCAACCAGCTAAGCTCTACTTTACAGGTTCAACAGGAAAGCAGTAGCCTACCACCTCCAGAGGAAGTGCAACCACCTCTGAGTCCTGTCCTATTTTCTTCTGTGGGTCAGCCAATTTATGGGACTCCTTTCCTGAGGCAGGGAGCAGTGGCAGCTAGAACAAGACTTGAAGTGGAAGCATGTCCAAGAGAGTGTCTTCCCATGTGGTTCACGGAGACCCGTCTGGGATAATACCACCTGCTTCCTGTTCCCCAACACTGAAGACCATCACTGTGAAGAATGCCCAGCAGACGGATGGAATGGTGCATGATGAACCCGTCCAAGTTCAATCAGATTGATGACATGGCAAAAATGACCTTCCTGCACGAGGACAGAGTCCTGGACAACCCATGTCAGCACTACGCCCAGAGGATCTACGATTTGAAAGGGCAGAGGGGAATGGAGAAGCAGCACGGGGTAACGGCAGGACAGGAACCAGTCCTGACTCAGAGGGCAGCCTGTGCTGCTGTAAAGTGTGAGTACGTGTGCGTGTCTCTGTGTGTGTGACTTAAATCTTCCAGTGTCAGCTCATATCCAAGCCCCTTTTCCTTGCCTGTCTGTCACTTCTTAAAAGCAAATGGCAAAGGACGTTTGAGTTCTCCACTTTGCTCTGCCCTGTCTTCACACGAATTCCCTGCATTTCTTTTTTCCCATTCATAAAACAGAAGGTGATATTGATCTGTGGTTGCAATGAATCTGCCCTCACACAGAGCTCTGGGGGCTTGCAGGTGGTCTTGAAACTGAAATAAATAGCAGTGGGAGGAATAATCACAGTGTTTGCAGAGAGCATGGAGATTCTTGAGAGAATAGCGCTGTAGAGCAGCCTCAGGGATCCTCAGCCAGGTGGGATTTCCCAGCGCTTTATTTCCTGCCACCTGCAAAAACAAAACATAGTCAAGAGTATTTTATCTGGGTAAAACGTTGTGAAGAGCAAGTTGCACAAATAATAAAAGAGACATAAGCATCAATAATCAAGGAGGGAGACCCGATCTTTTTTCTCACGACAGCAATGAAGTGTGTTGTGTGGCAGCAAATGGAAAGAAGCCGTCCATGCTAACGGCTGCTTCGGCATGCAGATGCACTGCAGCTTCTGAGGCTGAGAGCAGGGGTTTCTCTCCTCTCCTGCTCCTCTCCTCTCCCTCTTTTTTCTTTCTTTTTATCTTTCTTTTTTTCTTTTTATCTTTCTCTTTCTTTTTTTTTTTCTTTTTCCTTTTCCTTTTTCTTTTCCCTCTCCCCTCTGAGTCTACTATGGAGGTCAGTAAAACAATTCAGAATTTAAAGACATAAATAGCAGCTACAGTTGCAAAAATCCTGTTATTCTAGCCTTGTGGGATTCCTTCAGTGGCTTCCTATTTCTCCTTCCAGCTTCCTCACTGCCTGAGTTCTGGATTGTCATGTCCCAGCTTGTACCTCTGCGCCTGTTTCCTCCTCCCCAAGTCTCCCCCGGAGGCTGGCCCTACCCTACACCCATTCCTAGCCTGTCTTATGCTGCCCTCTATCCTTGGAATAACCTTCCTCTTCCTACAAGCAATAAACCTCACTCCTCTTTCCAAGCATTCTGCCTGCAGATCCCAGCGTTGTCCTACCATTCCCCTGTGGGTCTCGCAATCTTGGCACGTCCCAAAAACTCTCTTCTGGAAGACTGAACTCCTAAAGACTGAAAACTGCATTACACTTTGCATTTGATGTTGCTTCTTGGAATTAGGGAGGTTATCCAGACTCCTACCTGCCCCAAATCCGCAAGGCTGGGTCTCTGCGGAGAGCTCATGGCAGTAATTCAGCTTTCTGCGGGAGCTGGCTGATAGAAAACGTATTTACTGGGATGCTTTGGATGGTGAGGAGTAGTTGTGCTCAAAGCCTAAGTCTTCAGTGCTGAGCATCCTGCTGATGCTGGCTTTTATCTTCTTTTTGCAGGAATCCCTGGAAGATCAAATCATCCAGGTGAATCCTGTCCTGCAGACCCTTGACAATATTAAAACTATGAGGAAAAACAATTCTTCCCATTTTGAAAGTACCAGCCCTTCACTGATAGGTCACTGGTAGCTCATACAAAGATGTTCCCTAAGAAGAAATAAAAATTATTTTAAATGCTTCCTCAAGCACTGCAGTTAGTTTTTATTTACTAACATTTCACACAAAGCATTATTGGTTTCCATTTTCTTGAACCAAATTTGTCAGTTGATTTTGTTTTGACTTCATGTTTTTATATGTCAAAAGAAAAAAAAGTTTAGATAAACCCCAAATCAACGCCCTTTCAACTGTTTACTTCTGCAAAGATTTAAAATGCTTTCATTTTTTGCAGATTATTTTTAATTTTGAAATTGCCAGTGAAAATGTAAAACAACTGAAGTCTCATTCCTCTGTCTCTCTGTGCTGCATACTTCTGCCATATGCTGCAGAGAAAGGAGGATTTCTTTAAGCTCTAATACAGAACCCAAGAAGAAAGAGGTTTTTTATAGATCTGATCTTTGAAAAGATTAAATTTCCTCTCACTGACTTGCAAATTTGCCTCTACAGGCAACGCTGTCTGTCCCTGATGAACGCTCAGAACCTCTCAGCCACTTTCTGTTTTCCTACAGATATTGCAGCCTTGATTAACAGACTCATCTTTTCTTTTCCCATCTAGGGCAAATTTATCAGAATTCATTTTGGTAGCACAGGCAGGCTGGCTGGGGCTAACACTGAGAGCTGTAAGTAAGCACGTAATTCTTTATATTAATTTTGCTTTGGATTTTTTCTTGTGTTGAATGGACGTTGTTCCGATTTCATCAGACGTGTGCAAATCTGCAATGAATTCTGTTAACTGGCGGGATCTGCACTGCTGTGAATGAAACCAAAATCTGTCCCTACTTCCCCAGTGAAGTTACGTGCTTTAGATGATGACAAATTTATTTCTTCTTTCTTTAGTTGCCTATGAGACTCTGTGTGAACACATAAGAGACACCATGCCTCCCCCAAAAGCTGTACGCTTTTCATTCTACAATTATATTGCAACCGTTACTCACATTCATCAGTCCAATATAATTGTCCTGTAACCGAGGCTCTAAAAATAGCTGTCCATGGAAGGTGCATTGTTCTTTGTTCACACACGTGCATCCAACACTAAATTGAGAACCACAGATCCCAGCTCTCAAGGTAAAAAGGCCCCACCATGTTTCCTGCCTAAAGCCCTCTACCATACAGAAGAAGGAGAGAGGAAACACATGGACCGGTTATTCTTTAATGTGGGATTGTCTGCATCCCTCCTACTTTCAACTAATCCCACATTCGCATCACATCCAGGGACCATATGTTGGGTTTGCCTTTCTGGACAGTGGGCCAAGGCAAGTTTCAGGTTGTTTACTGGTCGGTTGCAGCTTCTTCCAGCCTGGCCTGGAAAGCAAGGACATGGACAGACCTTCACTGTGTGAGCAGCAGCCCTGGCTCAAGGTCCTTCTGCACCTTCACTGGAGTTCTGCTGGCAGAAGGAATTGTATGAGTGCTCCCCAAAGTCACCCGGACTAACTGAAATGGACACAAAAGGTGGTTTGAGCCAACCCAAACTTGTCTGAAGAACTCACATGATGGTGCTCACCAGCAGAGATATATGGACAGAAGACTTCAGCTGAGAGGCGAAGATGAAAAATGCCTGGCCAGGACTGCCAGCAAGATCTGGTGATTTGGTACAGCTGAATGAATTGATACAGTGAGGTCTACAGGAGGATGTTTTTTTGTGGAGACCATAAACCAAACTAAGCACGTTAGTGCCTGACAGACAGTATGGACAGAGTGATTACAAGGTACAAAATACCTTTTCCAGAGCTCTTCTCAGAAAGAAAGGGCAGTATAAGGACACGTTTCACAAGTCTATCTTACAAACCATGCTCTGGCAGTCCAGAGGATGCTTAGAAGTAGGATGAGTTAGTCTGGAGATCTGTTCCTGAACCCATAACTGGACAAGTGATGGCATCTTTTGCCTCCATTTCACTAGCTGCCAAAATACCTGTACTAAAACTCTGAAGCCTAAAAGCATGCTCTGAGAGCACCACTGAAAGATACTGTGGTTTTTGCTGCACTCAGAGGACTTCCAAGGCACACTGGAGAAATGCTGGTTTCACTGATATCAAAAGCAAAATTCTCACTGACATCCATAGGGCCATGAGTTTTTCAGTCTCTGGCTGCTACCTACACCTGGATGCGTTTCCCTCTGTGTTTCAGGTCTAGAGAAGTCACATGTGATTTCCCAGGAAGCAGCCAAGAGATATTATCACATCTTCCATCAGATGGTCTCCAAGAAGAAACTTGAACGTACTGGTATGGCACTTTGTGTGTGTTACTCACTCCCTTTAATGCACGTATCTCTGCTCCATCCTCTGTTTCTAGAATAAGAAACCGACTCACCAGAACTGAACTTGGCCAGCGATTGAAATAGGTTCTCTGCAGCGGGGGTTTGTTGCTAATTATCCAGGAAGAAGAGGATTGCAAGTGACTTTTCCTTAGGCAGACCAGAATGAGAAAAGAAAGCTGTCTTCCCTTATCTTGATCAATGCATGGTGAGGTCCTGCTTGATCTGGCAGGGCTGCCACTAAGGTAAAAATGATAATTTTCAAACTGAAGCGTTGAGCTGCTTCACGTCAATCGCTTACGTCTCCTCAGGATAGGAAAGACAGCCAGGACAAGTTTTTCAATAGTGTTGAAAAGGTTTGGGTGTTCAATCCCACTTACTTTGATGTGGCTGCTGTGTCAAAATCTCCTAGGTAGCCTAAGCAACTCATCCGACGAAAGGCTTTTTTCTTAAGTGAGGCACTCAAAACGTGCTCAGGAATTGAAATCTAGAAGAACACTCAGCCTCCAGTCAAAAAGCTGACGTTATGCCTTGATTGTGCTGATGACAATTGGTGTAACTTGGTAATTTGGTCCGTCTCTTGCCGCAGAAGCTGCTTCTTGTGCCCAATCCTAATCGTTACCAAGATGCATCAAGGTGTGATCGCGGCAGACAACACGGATGATGGGGAAGAGCCACTTCTCACTAATCTAAGTCTGGAAAAACATCACTGAAATTGAAAATACAGCCAACAGGATGCTTCCCCCCATGCCTAAGTTTCCCCTAGGAATAAAATTCAGCTTCTTCAACCTGAGGATAAAGAAGCTACTGGAAGAGCAGCTAGGAATAGCCTAAAGATTTGTTCAATTGTCTGTGAGCTGGAGCCTGAATGTAAAAGATCTGCTCCAGAGCAAATGAGCTTGACGTAGGAGTTTCTGGTTAACATTCAATGGCCTGGGGTTTGCAGGACTTCAAAGGAGCTAGTTGTAGGGTTTGTTTGAAGCCTGAAAACTGACAGATCTGAAAGCTGTGGCAGACACCATGGGTTAAAACCCGCTCATCTCGCATACATATGTAATCTCAAGGAGCAGCTTTTGTAAGAGGAAGACTTGACCCTTTGTCTGTTTTTGACACACATTTTCCTTTTTAATATCATTTTGAAGAATATCTGTTACTGAAAAGAGCTTATTGGGAATGTCTGCTGGCTCCTGAGACTATTATTATAAGCAGGACTTGAGCTACAGAGACATCAAACAGTCTCCAGCTGCTGAACTTACAGTGCCCCTTCCAGCAGCTGTTGGTATTTTACAGCTCCCAGGATTTACACACTGCAAACCAGCCTTTGGTACAAAGCAGATATGATTTTCATAGCCACTAAGACAGGCAGTCCCACATCACGGCTCACCAGTAACACACTGCAAGATTCGCTGGCACGCTCAGAGCCGTGCGCTCTCCCTTCTCCAGGAGTGCTGTGAGAGCAAAGCACGACGTTCCCAGGGGAGCTACGCTTCCTCCATGTCTGTGCTAGCTGAGATGTGGGATAATTGCTGTAAGGTGATGTTGCTGCTCATGTCCTGCTGATTTTTAAAAGCATAGTGAAGAGTGGAATGAGGTGATATCCCAGATGATACATCGCATTTTACTCATGGTAGCAGAGACACTTAGAACAACTGCTGTCAAAGCACGTGGTTCTTAGCTAGCATAAATCAGCACACGAAAAAAAAAGCAGAGTGCTGGTTTACAGCAACATTAAGCTACTCTGTCCCATGCTAGTCTGAAGGGACCTGGCTGGTCAAATTTCAATGGGCTGGAAAATTATTTCAGATGTTTAGCACTATGGGCTGGCTTCCAGCTTACGGTGCAGATTAAAATTTCCCTTGTGTGGGTCTGTGTCCCTTCTGCCAGGTGGCCTTTGATGTCCTGGGCTCCAGTCCAGAAGAGATCTGTGTTTACAAGCTGACTAGGGCTATCGTGCACTTGGGCACTATGAAATCCAAGCAGAAGCCAAGAGCGGAGCAACAGAGGTGGACAACACGGAGGTAGGTTGAGATCTCATGCTTGGTGATAGCAAACCAGGACAAAGCCAGCATGCTAAGAGCTCAGCCAGTTTGTTAAGACCGGAAAAGCTGCTAAAACCAGACTCTTGTTTCCAGGGAATATAAAATGACCTTAAACAACACAGTGATTTTTTGGTTTTTGTTTTTTTTTTAATGAACAGATGTGCTATTGAGAGTGGGAGCTGGCATTCACAGCTGCCACAGGGCAGCAGGCCTAGCCAGATGGTTGAGCTGTCAGCTAAGGACTTGGTCCTTCTTTGTTGAACAGCCCTGCTTTGCAGGTGTTTCTGGAACCGCAGCAGAGAAAACAGGCACATACCTCCCAGAGTATACGGGAGCCCAGACACAGAGCAGTTGCTGTAACACCTTGTTTGAGGTGTGTGTTATTGCCTCTGCTCCATCCAGCAAGCTCTGCTGAACGGCGTGTCTGTGAAGGGGCAGCGCTGAGACCTGCTTCCCTTCTGTCCTTCAGTGAGGGCTGGAGAGCATGCCTGCCCCTGAAAGCAGAGCCCGTAACCATTTTGCCAAGTATGCAGCAAGGGGATGGGGAGAATGAGCGATTTTCTGCCTGTAACTGAGATTAACACGGTAATCTTCCCTCCAATATTGGGAGGTAACAAAATTACTCAGCTTACGGGTCTGAAGTCTGGAGAGCTCCAGAAGGGCATCATCAGGCGCAGGGTGAAAGCAGGGAACAAGCCGGAGCAGAAAGGCTCTCTTAGCACTACAGTGCCAGAACGAGGGATTTGGCCAGCAGGCACGTGTTCCCCGAGGCCACCGATGGCCACTGCAGGCTGCCATTATAACAACCATCTGGGCAAATCACCCAGCTTCCTCAAGCCTGCGGGAGGCAAAGGCAAAGGGGCAGAAGCTCACTTTGAGCACCGTGCTACGTTACATTGGCACAGTAAGCGCAGACCAGTGCTTACTGGAATCCTGAGTAAGCTGGAACACGCACTTAGCGAGATCAGACTGGGGGCCAAAGACGCAGAGGCCAAGTCCTCTGCATGAACAGATCACATCAAACTCCCATGGGTTTTAACCTGCAGCAACAAGGGAAAAGTACTTTGCTGGTGCAAATTCATGTGGCTCTGTTGCCTTAAAGAAGTGCTGCAGCCAGAGACTGGCTCTGCCGCACAGAAATGTGCATCTCAGAAATCCTTCCCAGTAACAAATAATTGAAAACACTGATTGTGCAAATGTCTGACCAGTGATGCAACAACTGAGCATTTTAACGTACAAAACCAGCAAGACTGTTTCATGACTCTTCAGCATGTTGCCACTGGCCTCGATTAAAAATACAGCCCTTGCAGATATTCTGAAAAGGAACACAACCCCCAAAACTCGAGCCAAGGCTTGTTTCTAGTAACACAAAGCTGTAGGAAAGCGACCCAAAAGGCACATCAGCCAAAGGATTAAATTCATTTTTGCTTTCGCTGGAAGAGCCAGCGTCCTGCAGCTCGCTGCAGCTTGTCTCGCCTTGCCTGGTGTATATGACTTGCCTCTCTGCTGTGCTGTCAAGCAGCCATGCTAATGCTTAGCAGCGGGAACAGTATTTAAGCATATTATCAAACTCCACCAGTTATTCACATACTCCACTGCACAGACATACTGACAGAACATGATCAGAGCATGAATCACAGGCCCTTTGCTCCCTATTTTTTACACTCAGCAACTATTTCCTTTCTTTGCTACCAAGCAGGTTTTTGAAAGTGACATTTGACTGTGCCAAAACATGTTCTGATAGTGCTTGGCTACACCAGCCCATAAGCCACGCTGTCCCCTCTGTCAGCGTATCAAATTATGAGCCTAAAAGGTAAAAATGCAATCTTCCTGCAACATCCTTTCCTTTGGCAATCCTGCAGAATCCTTTATGCAGGGCAAACAGGCTTTTCATGGTAAGGCCCCCCATGAGTCCCATGACTCTAGGGAGTGCATTAATGCTATTTCCATGCCAGCATTAACTCATGTCCTTTCCCCGTCCCCGCAGAGGATTTCTCTCTGTCTCTACACAGGTTAGCAATCAGAAACCTGCTTTCTCATGTATTGCTATGGGCTGTTCTCTCGCTGTCTCTGAACTGGTCATGCCTTTTCTCCCCTGCTTCTTTCCAGGTGTGACACAGTATCACAGGGTGGCTACAGAAGAACTAGGATCCCCTGAAGGAAGCAGTGATGGGCTTGCTCCAGAAATCCAGCGTGTCCCTCTTTAAAGCGGAGGAGGCTGCAGGTAGAGTGAACATAATGCGGTACAATAAATACTGTCAGCTCAATGTGTTGGCAAGCAAATGTCATTGGTTCTGGTGCCCAGTGCTTCCCCATCATTCTTTTGTGGAAAGGATTAAGCCTGTCATTGGAACACTCTCTTCACCCAGGTAACAGCCTCTGCCTGCCTCTGCATTCTTTTCTTCTGTACTGAAAGACAATCTAGCTCTGTCCTTGAAAATTCTGCCCCTCCAGCACTGAGAGGCAGACGGTGTGTTCACTTTGCTCAGAGAAGGCACTACCAAGCACTGCCGCAGAAACAGGCTTGCACAGATGGAAGCATGAGCGCAGTCCCGGCTTAATGACAGGCTACATAATCCCCCCCTGGCAGTCAGTGGCCTTCTGCTGCCCAGACAAATGTCAGGCTTCCATCAACCAGAAAAACTTGCTGCCTACTGTGATTGTCATCAGCCCAGCCCAGGACTCTGCAGTTGAAAGGTGAACGGGAAACCAGTTTAGGAAACTGCTTTTCAGATTTCAAGCTATCAAACAGGGTTGGATCTTATTTCTCCTTGCTGTATGTGCAACTCCATCTGAGCCTATGCTAAACTGGCAAAGCAACAGCGTAAGAGAGAGGAGACTGATAAGAGTGCAAAGAATTGTGTATGTCAACACATTGTGAATGCAGCTTCTCTTCTTTTCCAAGGACTACGTTCACTTCTGGTTTGAGGATTTCTTTAAAGTAGTAAACAATGAAAGAACAAGCTCTAAACCAAAGCAGAATGCAGGTAAAATGTTGCATATTTTCATTTGGTTAGTAGTTTATCCAGACAGCACTGAACTGCTAAGTCAGTTAAGACAGATTTACGTTGGAGGCTACAGGATACTACTTCAGTCTGACTCCTTTTCAAAAGCCTCTCTCATATTCTGTGCAATAATATTGATTTTAGCTGGTGGCAGCAAGAGGCAGGAAAGAGGGTCCTCCTTTGTGACTGCCTCTAACCTCTACAGGGTGAGCAATCATCTCTGCCTTTGTATTTAAACTGCCATGACTGCCTTTGTATTCCAGCAGCAGCTCAGTCACTCCAGTTTACCTTCAACCCTGCCCAAGGCTGGTTAATGCCGTTACCCTGATTTTACCAATGCAGAACTAAAAGAGAGAAGGGTGGCGTTCAGTTACAGGAACTTCGACATCTTAGTGTCACTGGTGTCATTTAAAATGCCCTTGGGGATCTGGGACACCCGCAAGGGGCAAAAAGATGCGACACAGGGCTTAGAGGAGACATGAATGCATCTAAAATGTCACTATGTTTAGGCAACTGAAACCCCTCTAAGAGATCTGCCCAGGGTCACACGGGAAGGATATGGAAGAGCAGACAATTACATCCCAGTCTCTTGAGATGCAGGCCGGCACCTGGAGGATGTGGTGTATTTTTTTGAGGTTGGTGTCACAGCACTTACATTTGCTGTCATGAGTGCCAGAAACAGGACGAGAAAGGTCTGAAGAAGCCCGTCAGTATTTTGACTTGAAAGTCACAAATGAAGAGGGGAAATACATTACAGGGAAAGTCCTGTGTTACTGTTTCTGTGGTATCCAAAGCTGAATGCCAGCTGATATGGTTATCAGCCAGTTCAATCCAGTCCTTTCAGACATCTTTGTTTGCTTTTATTATGCATTGTGCTGCCATTTCACCCACTCTCGATCGCTGACAGCCATACAGGAGTTTTCACGCAAGCCTAAATGAGGTTACTGTGTGCTGCCTGCCCTCTGTAGCACGCTTCCGTTTCCAGGGGCTGGTCCAGCCAGCAAATAAAAGCCAATTGCTGTTATCAGTTCACGGAGGCTTGCTGGTGGAGAACAGGTCTTTTAATTGTTAACTCTTTGTATGACGGTAATCCCTGAAGGAATAGTTACATAACACCGTAAGACAGAACCACAAAACAACATTTACCTGAAATAGTTTCAGGTTCACACCATGCCCAGGTTGGTTCCATGGTTCCAAGCATCTAAGCTTGTTCCCCTGGGCCATGCGGGACTAGGCTCACTTCCTACCTTGTTATGTGGGGTTGGGTTTTTGTGTGTTGGTTTTTTTTTTTTTTCCCAGTTGTGAAACACAAATGACTTTATAGCACAGAATGTTTTTCCATCTCCAGCCTTGGTAACTCCTGTTAGTTTCACTCCATCCCTCTCTGTCTCGTTCCAGGAGCTGATGACTGCTTAGCACGGCACATCCCTGCATTTCATCCACTGCATTGCTCCAAATGAAGTCAAACAGTCTGGCAGGTGTCTGCAGAGCAGAGCAATCCTCAGGCAAAGCTGCACCGTGCCTTCAGCACAAGCTGCGGCTGGCTGAACAGCCAATCTTTATTCAGGAATGAAAGAAGTTGGGTCATCGCTTCACAGACTACCTTGTACTCCTCCAAAGGAATGTTAGTCTGAGAGACGCTTCCAAGTGCCAGGGCTAGAGACAGGACGTCTAATAAACCTCTCATTTCATGAGAGAAGCACAAAGAATTAGGAAATACACAACCTGGAACTAGACAAATGGGCACCATTATTTATTAGGCTGCATTGCCTCCTGCAACCCTTTTTTTTTGCAGGATCAACCACAAAAACTGTGAGCTGCAGAGGGGGAGAGCAACGTAAGCTTTCACCTTCACAAAGTGGGAGGGCAAGTAATGGAAAGCAGTGAATAGCAAACAAATCTGCTATGAATAGGCAGTTACTCATGTTCCTTGAATTCCAACATTGTTACTGAGTGCACATCTTCCACCCGCAGATGACGGAGGTATATATCCCATGCAGTGACCTCGTCCATGAAAAATCAGAGGGAGTGGGTACGAATGCCTACTTCTAACATTTCTGCATCCCCCTCCAAGAACTTCCGCTTTGCACAGACAGGTAGAAATGTCCAGAAGCTTCCTTACCACCCGTATTTCAGTGCCATTCCCGTGGGGCTAGGAAGCTAAACCAGAGAAGACCTTCAGCAGCGACTAGCCTTTCTGCACTGCTGCTAAGTGTAGCTCTTGGATCGTTGTATCTGTCTTTCTCATTTTAGATACCAAAGCCTGAATCCCAGCAAAATCCCTCCAGGGTCTGCGGACAATAAGAAGGCATCAGAGCTCTCGCTTGGCTCTACTGATCTGGGGGAGAAAGAGTGCAGAACTGGATATAACAAGGTACCGTTTACTCCAACCAAATTGAGCTAAATAAATTGATGGCAGTTATGACTCAGCATGCTTTTGGTGGAGATATAGCTGCAGAGCTAAGAGTTTCTACAGCAACCCACTTCCTCATGCATATAATATCCTCTCTTACACATGCTCCCAAGCCTGACTTTTAATCAGACAGTACAGTTAATATAATGCAAATGAAGTGCACGTTAAGCTATGCCATAAATCTCACTTGGTCTTTACTATTCCTTAGTCAGGCAAAAATCCTACTAACTGATCATTTATCCAATTTAAGACTGGAAAGGAAAATGGAGAGAGACTGTTGTAGCTGTCTAATATTAGCAGGGTACGTCATTAATTTTGCACATATGTTTTTGTCATAGCATAATGAAAGTAGCTATTGTAACAGCCACGCAAAAGGGAGTGTTCTGTTCTTTGCATGAACCTGAAATCTGCATTTCCCAACTTTTACAATAATTACACAATATCCATCAGTCCTCTGGCCTATTCTGTCCTGAAATTTCAGCATATGGATGGAGGTTAAAGTGGGCCAGACACTGTCCTGATCCTACTTTTAAAGACAACAGCCACAAGATTATTACTTTTTTTTTTAATTACTTAGTGCATTTTCTGGCACAGGAGAGCACAAGGTATATTTGGGTTTCATCAAGCAAAAGACTTCCACTCCTGCTTTACTATATGCCACTTAGCTACATCTTACGCTGATCTCGACGTTATTTTTTATAGCTAAAAGGCACTGAAAAGGCTAAAGAACTCAGGGCAAATCCATGCTAAAGATGAATGGAATCTAATTCCTAATTCTTGCATTCCCATAGCCTTCCCAAACTTTATCTGTTTTTGTATATGTAAGCAGAGAAGAGACAAGATCACAATGAGATAAATCAACATGTAAAGATCAAAGAAGTAAAATATTCTCATTTCTGAGTGCTAATAGACAGCAAGTCCAGAGTTTCGTAGTCCCGAAGGTTACCTAGAACTCCAGGTTTTAATACTCTTTTGTCTTCCAACTTATTTTTTTCTGTGGTGGAATCCTGGCCACACTGGAAGACATGAGAGATGAACCTCTGGCAAAGATTCTGACCATGCCGCAACGTCGTGCTCATGGCTTCCTGATGAGGACTGAGTACAAAAAGATGCTATAAAGAAGGTATCCTCGGGGAAAAAACTAGAAACTATTCTGTGAATCCAAGGTGGCTAAAGAAACCAACCCCTAATGTAATTCATTTACTAACAAGAACCACGAAACCAAACTGGGACTTCCAAATTCTCCACCCCAACAATAAAGCTTTCCTGCTTTTTCCACATGGCTCCGTGTAGTAGAACAACATTGCAGTTAGACAGCTGGGCAGCTCCGTTACATCCTGTGCATCCACTCCAAAGACCAGCAGCTGGAGGATCTCTGTAATTTGGTAGTGAGCCTTATTCCTGGTCAGAAACCCTAACTCACATGATGCGCAGTGAGTCTCCTGGAACCCAACCACAACACATACTTTTACAAGTCACAAGATTTTGGTTTCGATCTGCGCACTTTTTTTGCCACTGCCTATGGCATCTGTGGCTGCAGGACAGAGGAGAAGAAAGATAAGAAGCAAAAATCACCCTTTCAATTAGCTCCCAGTTTATTTGTGTATTTGTATATTTTTATTTGTATACTTCCAGCAGTATTTGTTTCTGCTAGCGCATGAAAACTTCAATTTCTACATTCCCAGTAGTATTTTTTAAACAAATTTAATTCTGTCATTCTTTTTCCCGTGTCAGCAAACAACTATGACTCTTCTTGCATGACAAAAAATTGGGGGGCATTGAGGCCTACCCCATGTGACCGAGACTACGTACTGACTCCAGCATTCTGCTGCATACAGCTGAAGGTGAACACTGTTACAGTGCCAGGAAACAGAACTGTTTCCAAGACCCACATGTTCTGTTTGCAACAGGCTAGGCCTGATGGCAATTCAGAGGAATGTCCAGAAGTTTCTGCAGCTGCTTTTCTGGGGAGGGTGGAAATTGTAGTGCAGGGTGAGCAAAATACTCTGAGGTTGTCCTGTTCTGCAGAATTAAACAGCGGCAATTACCAGCACGGAGAACCTTTGGAAGTCTGGCCAGGGAAGATAACGGCTGGGAAAAAAAATAACAGCCATGTCAACTTCAGTGAAGACACTGAGAAAGCTAGTGACTTTCTTGTTAATTATTAATAGGGCAAGGGGTTGAATAATTTCTTTCCAAATCAATGCCAGAAAAGTTAGTAAATGGAGAAAACCCTGAAATCTGAGTCTAAGCCTGCTACCTCCAGAGACTGGAAAGCCAGTGCCTTAGACAGTCAAGACCTCAACCTCCCATTTCTAAAAACAGCAGGGAGAGAAGCGGTGAGGTTCTGAGCATGGGAATACAAGACTTCACTATTCATTAACATATAAAAGCTGAAACAAAGCTGCTTGGTTGACTTCTCTTTAGTAAGACCACACTGCCAGCTCGAAGGGGCAGTTCCAGCTCCAACTTCCTTCACTTAGTCCCAGGATGGATAATTCAGTCAGTTTTCTGGTAAGAGAGGAAAGAAAGCGCTTTCCTCTCTGGTAAGAGAGGAAAGAGGAAAGATACTCAAGCTTAAGTGAAACAAAACTACGTTGAAGCCAATTTTCCATATATAGGTGAAACAAAATCTGCCTTTTTACCTGGGGACACACCTTCCCAACTCCACTGCAAACCAAATGAACTGCCACAGCCTTGGGAAGAAAGAGCTTTCGAAGGGTTCTGGTCCCATTTGGACTGGTATGAATCTAGGTTTTTATAACAATCATTCTGCATTTATCTCAGTTCAGAATCTGGAATACAGTCCTGATTTCTATGCTGGCATGCAGATCTGCTACTGTGCACCGTAACCACCTTTTCTAGGAGTTGTATTACTCACACTATAGATATGAAGCCCTCTGCGCTGAACAGGTGTTTCAGAAAACACCAAGTCTCCCATTGCTATGCAAAAAAATACTAGGATCTGATAATAAAAGGATCATCTCAGGGCTTTCAGGGACAAGTGGCAAGTCAGGGTGGCATTTTTTAAAATGTAAACTCTTCTTTAAGGATCTGTGTGTGTATAAACAAACAGATTTTTTTTATGCTTAACTTTTAAGAAGCTATGGTCTGAGTCAAGGAGATTCAGATCAACTCCAGCAACAGGTATGTTAACGGAATCTTAATAAACTCTGCAGAGGAGGAATACTCTTGCATGTCTTGCTAATGGAAGTTTGCTGCCATAAGAAGCAGGAATTGTAGCAGCCTTTCATAGGCTGAACACTGGATTCCCACCCCTTCTTTAGGAACAAGAGAACCTGTTGGATGCTGAGGAGCGCCTGGCTCAAATGAGGAAATCAAAGATGGACCTGCTGAGCCCAGATCCTGGATACAAAGGAGCAGACATGAGTGCCAGCAAGTGGATGTAGGAGGATTAGCTCAGCGATTTGAAATGCGACTTGGAAGGGCTGGAGACTGAGAAGGAAAAGCAGGTATGAAGCATGACAAAGGTTTTTTTCTGGCTCATTCTTCTGGGAAATGGACCTCAACAACCATTACAGCTCCTCCAGTCAGAGCACCCTTTATGATGCTCAGATTGACTCAGCTAATCTCCCCTAGAGTTTTCTGTATTGTCTTCCAGCATCTCATATAACCTGGGATGGATTTAATTCTACACTTCACCCTTCCACCCCATAGTAACAGTCATTTCACAGCAACTTCTAGGGATCCCTCTACATAAAGACATTTGCATCTTGTGTATATTCTTTTTAAATTATGCCCACTGTTACATGGCAATGCTGGTAGGCCTCTACTTATAAAATGCCCCACTCCACAGCCATGCAACTCCTGTCCACCTGGCCTTAGGGAATACTTCTCCCCTTCCTGCACCTGAACTGGTTTTTATTTCATGTAATTGGAGAAGTTTTAAATCTGTACTGTAGCAGCCATGTGGCTGTCTGCTGCTTCTTCTGAAGTCGGTGCTAACATCCACAGGATGTTAAACTCACAGATGCCTCATATGTCTCAGAATTTATTAACTGAATCTCAGATTCCTTCTAAAGAAATATAAGCTTCCAGTGACATTTTGTCCTGATGCTGCTAACGGCTTGTGTGATCCACAGAACCTGCGTGATGTTCCCTTTCCTGACTGCAGGCATTAGACCACAGAGTTCAAACTCTGACTTCAGATCTTTCTGCTCAGAATGACTCAGTCACTAAATGCCAAAAGGAGAAGAGGGCTTTGCAGGAAGTTCATCAGGTAGAAATAACTCCTCCATTTTTCTTTACTCTCTCCTATTCGCATTCTCCTATTCTGGAGAAAGGAAAAAAAAAATTGTCTGCTTGCTTAAATACTTTGAGACTACAGTGTGCTTGCTGCACAAACAGGAAAGGGGCTGTGTTTTTCTAGGTATTATCTCACAGCAGCACAGTGAAGTGTTGCCAACTCGTACCGCTGCCCAAAAGAGCTACGTGGATCGCGCAGGGTGAGCAGGAATCTTCTGTGAGAGCCAATGCTGGACCAAGTTCCTCTGGGCCTATTGAAAATGCACACACAAAGTGAATACTGCTTCCAGGAGGCACCTCAGATGACTCTGTTCTTTGGGCTTTCAGTTTGTTGCCAGGGCAGGGTAGGGAGTTTCTCACCCAACTCTATGCACTAGTCTTGGTCTCTCCCTTCCCAGAAAACAGCAAAGTGAGGAGAACAAGGTGAACCACCTGACCAAGAACAACAGCAAACCTACCCCTCAGACGCATGAGGCGAGGTGCAGTTGCTATTGTCTATATTTTAGTCGTCTCTCTTCGGTCTGTTTTTGATATCTTGAGCCCTTCTAATAAACATCACCTACATGTGCGTTACAAAGTTCTTTCTCACACTGATTCCACTTTTTTCAACTAGCTGGAGGACAAGTGGGAACAAGAAAATAAGATCCACCTCAAGGTGGAAAAGGCTCATCACAAAGCAGAGAGTGACCTCAAAATGACAATTGCTAACCTCAATGAGACGGAATGAGCCAAACTTGGAAGAGGTTGTAAAGCAGTAAGTGTGAATTGTCACAGAATTTCCCAGGGTATAGGATCCTGCTGGGTGCAGTTGTGCTACATCACAGCTCTGACAGCATTAGCTACACCGGAAAAGTCACTTGATCATAAAGTCACTGGGAAAATCCAGTCATCCCCTGATCTCTTCAGTATTAACCCAAGGACAAGCAGAGGTACAGTTCAGTAGTTCAGGCAAGCAGAATCAGAAATACAGGATTTTGTTTCCTAAGTCTTTCTCTGACTCATTGTCTGATATTTGTAATTCATCTTCCACACTCACCCACATATAAAATGTGTATAATCACCAGGAAGTTATGAGGCTCAAATGATTCATGTTTATGTAAGGCCTTATGATCCTCAGAGAAAAACTGTTTTAGAAATGCAAAATATTATCACAAATTAGAACTTTATTTTAGTGTCACTATTGACTATTTCAGTGATGGGTCTGCCAGCACTTCTCCAACAAACCTCCCCTTAGAAATTAACATCCCAGAACACAAATTTCCAACTCGGTATTATGCAAACCACTAACTTACGTAGCTAAAGAGCTAAGTAGCTAAGGCAATGTGTACAATCATTAATAAATACTGGCAAGCTTTGCTAATTGAAATTCTAACACAGTGCTCCACAGGGAGTACAAGATACTTGTGCTTCAGAGCAAGGCCACTGGGACCTTTAAGTGACAGAAGAAAAATTAAGTGCTGGTGTTTGTTCTTCAGAGCTGCAGACAACTCAGCTTTCTGGGGTGCTTGTGCCTTTACTTGCAGACCAGTTAATGACTGGTAAGGAGGAGACTCAACAAAGGAAAAAGGGACTTAAGTGACCTGCCAGTCCCACTAAGGAGAGAGGACACTAGATCTCAACTCACTTTCAATGAAGATTAACCCGTTCACTACAGAGTAGAAATACTTATTTGGCTTAACTCATTTGCCGTCACATCCTACCCATTCTTATCCCACAACAGCCTGCTTGCACAGGTTTATCTTTTTGAAAAGGCTGAATTGGCACAAAAGATTAATACAAAGGTTTTAAACTTACCCTGTTAAAATGGAGCCTGGAGCCTATCACTCTTTAAACCCTTAAATAACAGAACCAGCTGAGATCTGGTATTTATTTTTCCCCAGGTAGATTTTTAGGTTTTTTTTTCTACAGCAGATTTTGACTACTTCTCTATGAGCTCGTGAAACCCCTCGGCTTGGAAACATTTGCCTTTTTAGCTTCCAGACAATCAATACTTCAGCTAGCTCTGAGATCCAGCTTGTCTTGTGTATTATCCGCTCACTCTAAACTCCACTTTCTTTGAAGTCTGGGAAACTGCACGCTCACTGCAGGTCTCCTGCCATGCTGCTACAGCCAGAAGAAAGGTGATCTGCTGCAGGGACCTCCTCCTCTCCTTGCAGGCAGCCACCAAAGACAGCTGATAGATCTTTTCATCCACATTAATGCCAAAAGCTACTGAAAGATACACTGCCTCCCATCGTGGAAGGAAAAGTGGTAAATAAATCAGAAATGAGACCACACCTCGCAGGATGCGCAGTGTTACCATTCTGAATTCAAATATTTCTTTCATCCAGCGTATTTCAGTGCCCAAATATTTAACTAAAATCTCAGCATTTCAACCAAAAAGAAATGACCCACAAATCTAGATCACAGCTATTTCTATGAAGAAGCTTCTCCTTCCCTCAAGTAACCGAATCAGCATGGTTATACTCCTGAAGGCCAAATTCCAACATGATACAGGAAGCTAACAATGCTGCAGATAACATCAGTTGTCTACCGAGACACCCGGCCAGGTCTTTCCTGCTTTGTTGGCTTAATATTCCCAGTAGATCTCTCCCAGGAAAAAAAATCCAGTGAGCCGACAAACATACAGAGAAGGAAGTGAAGAAATTAAGATTCTTGTTTGTATTTCCACAAATTTCTCTCACATCTCTTGCTCATAGCCGCTGCTGTGCTTGTGTGCGCCCTCCAGGCCCATATACTGAAGAGCTGGAAGAAGACCTGGAAGCTGAGCATGCTGTAAGAACACAGGTAAAGGAAAAAACTCCCCAGGGGAGTGATTACATCTCTGAAAAGACCTAAACACACGAAACTACTAATTAAAAATCCAAAATTCCTCATGAAAGAGTAGTAAGATGGACAACAATCTTGAACTCTAGTTGTAGCCTAAGCAAGCTCACTGTTAGAAATTGCACATGCTTCTCCTTTCGCAGAAACCTCTGAAGAAGCCAGACACGGCAGTCCTCCACACAGCAAGAGGCAGCAAGTTGGGGAAAATGGGCATTTCTCTGGCCTGTGCTTCAGCTATCAAATCACCCCAACTTCTGAGAGTTCTGTAGTGATGGATGGATCTGCTCTAACAAATCTTACGTAAATTGCCAGGATGTGCTTGTTTAAGTACATAATCAGATTCATTAACAATGGAAAAGCCTGAAGATAATTTAATCCCAAAAAGGTTATATTTTAACAGAATGCTCTGAACACATTCCAATGACTAATACAAATTGATAGCACCAATAATAAGTAACATTTCCATTTCAGTTCACTTTAGAAATGCTAGCTAATTAATTCTCAACCATATCAGCAGGTAGATCGATGTCAGATACTTTCCACAGGTGGGAAAAGAGAGGGAAAGGAACTTGTCCAGTGACACAAAAAGCAGCAATGTCTGTTAAAGCAGAGCACAGCATTTGGGAATTCCCTCTCTGATTATGCCTCACACTTGCTACCATTGTTTCCAAAATGGTTATGCTTCTAAATATACATAGGCTCTTCGGGGTGGAATAAGAATTTCTTCCCCTCTTTCCCACTAGGTGGAGAAACAAGGAAGAGTGCGTGGAAGAAGCTGGTGTTGCAACAACTGCTCAGGTAAGATACTTTCCCAGCATCTGAGGATCTCGTCTCTCCTCAGAGAATGAGAAACATCCCTGGGGTTCTCCAAAGGAGAAGCTTCTTCAGCACCTTCTCTGAGCTCGTAAGCGGACCAGATCTCGCAGACCTTACCCACTCTTCCCCTCACGCTGCAGACCTTGGAAAGGGTAAAGCACTGAGGCTCCATGAAATTCTCTGTAAGCTTTGTTATTCCTCTAGAGTTGGAGTGCAAGGTGATCGGAGATTCATTTAGAAGCACACAGTAAAAAGAGGAGGCAGGACTGTTAGGTGTACTTTCTGTTGTTTTCCAAGGAAAATACATGGTCTGCAGTCCAGAGAACTAGTCTGAGCTTTAGCAAGGAGGCCTAGAGATGGTTAATCTTTGTGGAAGATACCAGCCACTGACCTTCTAATGCATTAATACCAAAGATGGGATTTGTCCCAAATAAAGAGACTGTTAAAGCTAAATAAAAAGCTTCCAAAAGCCTTTCTTATAAAGCATCCCCGAGGGCCTTACTGAGACTCCAAGGCTGCCAGATCCCAGCTGACAACACACACTTGGCCCCCTCTCAGATCTAACAGAATTGCAAGCAGGAAGCTGGGCCACTGAAGCTGCTCCTTGAGCTGGAGGAGGCGGCCCTGGAGATCCAGGCCACGGGCTCTAACCTGCGCAGGAAGCACACGGTTGCTGTGGCTGAGGTGGCAGAGCTCATGGAGAATCCCCAGTGTTAAAGCGAAGCTGGAGATGGACAAACAGGTCATGAAAACGGAGATGGATGACCTCAGTGCAAGCATGGGGTCTCTGCAGAAATCCGAAGCGAGAGGTCAGCAGAGAATTCCTCCACAAACCACCAAAGCAGCCACGGGTGTAGCCATCAGTGCGAGGCAGAATTCAGCCCTCTGCAGTGGGAGTAACTGGTACCAGAAAGCAGCTGTTTGCAGGTGGTACTGAACACTGCCTGCCCCAGCTGATGGAGTGGGCATCCCCCCCACTGAAGGTCAGGACACTCTCCACTCCCCCTGGCTATTACAGCCATCCCACTATAATTGCAACCAACTGGAATAAACTGAGTTTGTAAGACAGGGAGGATATTTTGGCCCTTCAAGCCTTACTCAGCATCACATGACTGACATCGCTCTTACAGCTGAACTCAGACGCTCGTGTTCACAAGCTGGAAGATAACGAAGCCAATGCCCAGCTGGCTGGGGTGGAGAAGAGCCAAGCTGAAATTAATGTCATCAGGCTCCAAGGTAAATTCCTTGACAGCTTTGTGCAATGTTGCCTCCCTCTTATCCTCCCCTTCCTCTACATTTCATCCAGCTCTAGCAGCCCTGCCTCGTCTCCTCGAGCAAATCTGCCCAATCCTTCTAGCCTTCGCTTCTATCTCTCTCCAGTCAGGTTGAATTAATTCCTCTCCTGCTTCTTTCTGCACTTTTCCCACAGCCAAAACCAGCCAGCTGACTTGAGAGCACAAGGAAGCTGAGAGCAGGCTTAACCAGATTGTTCACATGAAAATTTCTCACCTCACAAGCAGATGACTTCAAGAGGCAGCTGGATGAAGAGTCAAAGGTATTGGGGACCACCAACTGTCTTCAGAGGTTGTTGCTGTCATGGGACATGCAGTGCCTGCTCTTCTGCACACTCTGTCCACTTCAGAGTAACAAATCTTTTGTGTTAGCTCTCACAAAGGAAAACTTTCTCATCCAAATTAATCTCTGGGCTTGTTACCAGCTGATCTTGGAGGCATGAGCCTTGTATGGATATGAAAATAAGATGCAGAATCTCCCATGAGTCAGCAGCACACACCTCTCGATTCTCAGTCCACTGTCCATTCAGTGGATTGCAAAGCAGTTTATTTGCATAGATCACACAAGTTTGGCTCAAAATACACCAGAATTTCAGGTCGCAGTCTGACATAGCTGTCTTGGAAATTTCTGTTTATCTCCAAAGAGTAATCCTAGTGCTGCACCTGTATATCAGAAGTCTGGCAGGAATGGTCTCTGTGTTCAGAACAATCACCAAATGGGTTTACTGTCATAACTCTTTTGAAACACTGTTTGAGAGAAAACAGTGATGATGACAAGCCAAGTTCTGTTTTCAGTTGCTTGAGCTCAATTCAATTCACTGCAGTACAGCAAAAAACAGGTACGCAGAACAGGAACTTGGCTCCTGAGCAGGAAGATATTTTAAAGCCTGAGGTGCTTCTATCTGGTCCAGAACTGAGTTTGTTCAAGTGGAGCACACCAGCTCTGGGCAGGGAGGTCAGTGCATTCATAGTTCCAAGAAAAAAGACGCCTAGCAATGGCTGTGCTATCTCCAGTCCCGCACTGCTGCTGCAGTGAGCCTGGCCAACACCAAACATGATTTGGAGCCAGCGAAAAGAGTAGTTAGAGGAAGAAGAGGAGAGCAAAGCTGAACTGCAGTGCCTGGTCTCTAAACTCAATACTGAAGTCACAGTCTGGAGGACTAAATACAAGACTGATGGTACTGAAAGAACCAAAGAGCTGGAAAAAAAAAAAAATCAAGCAAACACTCAGCTTTCACGGAGTCTGTGATGGGACTTAGAGCAGTCTTTAGTTTGACTGCCAAGCTACAGCTTACAGACGTGATCTGTTAGGACTCAATTTGGTAAGACAGACAGAAAGCAAAGGGCTCCAGCCAAGAGAAAGAAAATTATACTTGCAATAAGAAACAGGGACTATTGAGACCTAACACTTGTAGACTGACAACAGAAAACCAACACTGATCCTTTCTGACAAAGGCTTGAATTTGGATAGCCTTTCTTTATTCCAACAAGGACTTTACTCTTCCAGCAGCCCAACAAAAGCCACTAGCATTTCCTAAGAATAAAGCAAGCATCAAATCAGATTAAACCTCTTAGAATCTGGTCCTTGAGATCTGGTATTACAGGCTAGAAGCTGAGCCAATCTTTGTAGCAGCTTTTCTAACAGGACTAACAAAGATGCTTTCACGTAACAGCAACAAAAGTTAAGGCGTCTGGAGAGACTCACCATACGCCTGAAAAAATTGAGATAAACGGAATAAGCTACTACATCTCTGCCTCACTCTGTACTGAGCCCCAGGGGTACTCACAAGGGAGGGAGGCTACTCTGCTCTTAGACACTATCCCACCCCTTGAGGTACTTGAAGGGAAGGTGGAAGCGTCTATCACCAGGTTACAATCCAGCAATAAAGAGCTGAGCTGCAGCCCAATATGCCATAACCACCAGTGGAGGGGAAGAACCAGATACGTCCTAGTAATGATTTTACAGTCCCTTTTCTGAGAGTGCTGCCAGGATTTTACCTTTTCACTGGTGAAAACAGTGATGGTGCTCGAGATGAGGGCTCCTGACTGCCACCACTCCTCACTCCATGACCTACTCACCCACTAGGATATTTCTGCCATCTCTCCCTCAGGGCAAAGTTAGCTGTGAGGCTCCAAGAAGCAGAGGAGACAGCTGAATTAGCCCAAGCCTAGGTTGCCAACATGGAGAAAACTAGGCAGAGGCTTCAGAAATAAGTGAAGGACCTCACACTTACACTTGACCTTGAGAAGGCAAGAAATCCAGCCATTCAAGAGTGCATCCAGCACAAGCCTGACTAACAAGATCTAAGACCTGGTACTGGAAGCCCTGGGAGTCCTTCTGTTAACTCAGCTCAGCTTTGGACTGGTCTCTTATTTCTTAATATTTTAAGATCTCTCTATTAAATATCAAGTAATCTGTATGACCATGAGAAGCAAGGCTAAGATTTATCACATCAAGAGGAAACCCAGATGAGAGCCGCAGCATGCTTCTAGTAAGCTCATTAACTGACTTCCAGAAACAAGAGTACAGCTAAAGCAAAAGCCCTCCTTTACTGCAAGGCAAGGTTTTCATCTTTTTTTTAAGGATAATGATATATTGCTTTGAACTATTCAGTGTTGCAGCTCCAGTGGGTTGGCCACTGGTTATTAACCACCATACTCAAAGAAGATCTAAACAACATGCAGTTTAAACTCTCGCAACAAATAGTCCTTCAGGAAATTAGTATTTCTACTCTTGCTAGTGTTAGTGTAAGAGCATGAATAGTAGTGCAACTGTGAGACATCTGAATAAAAATGTTACTTAAAATAGGCACAAAGGCTGCTCCAAATCCACTGAAGTTCTTGGGTATCTGCCAACGACTGCAGTCGGCTTTAGAACAGGTCTCAAGAGCCGAAAATCCCACATACAGCATTACATTACCGGGCTGAAAAAATCTCTTTTACCATCACTTTCTTTAATGAAGCAGCTCTTTATTCTATGGTTCCTGTGGTGTGCTTGTAACCATGGTATCTGAACGCATGTGTGGATCATAAGGATATGCAGAATATTTGTGATTAAAAGCTCCTAGGAAAGAAAAATGTACCTTTATTCTTTTCCTTCATGACAAGCAGTTAAACACAGTCTAAAACAGTCTCGAATAACATCTTGTTTGTAACCGAGTCATCTTTGAAATAGAAAGAGTCACACTAATCAACCCAGGCAATTACTAACAGCACATCTGCACAAGAAATATCTGAAGTGGAAAACATTTGCTCCACAGCAGCATCATTATGACCGCAGGAGCAAGGAAGACCATCACATTGATGGGAACTGGGTGATCTTGTTAAATTTCTAATGGTGAGGAAAGAAAGCCTCGTAAACATTTTAATCATCCATTCAGAGTGATCAAGAGAAACTCTGCCAGTCATCAGAGCGGCTGCCAATTTAACTGTGACTAGCTGGCAGGACATGCAGGGAAGCGAAGTGTAAAGAAAACTTGTGTCCGGTGAATGCTTGGCTTTATCTTTCCAGGCCAATGCTGCTTATGCTGCCCTGGACAAGAAGCAGAGAGCCTTTGATAAGATTCTGGCAGAACAGCAACAAAAAATGCATATCTACCGCAGGTGGATGTAGATAGTTCCCAGACGGAATGTACACAACTGAAAATTCTGAGCTTAAGACTGCCTATGAAGAATCCTTGGAGCACCTGGAATCTATGAAGAAAGAGAACAAGGCCGTTCAGGGTAAGTACTGGCTTGATGTTAAAAAAATTCTGCAAATCATAAGCCCCCTCATTCCTACTCAGTGATCTCTCGTGGTGTCTTCCAGCACCAATTCCACTTTTCCTATTTCCAGCAGTGCTTTCACTCTCTGGAAACATACATTGGATGCACTTAAAGTCGCAGGTTAGATTCTGCTCTTGGGACAGAGCCTGCACTCACACACACACCACTCCTATTGGATCACCCAAGACCGTAACTAGCCTCAGGACACAGACTCTGGGGATAACATTCAGGATCGAGGTCCTTCCTGAACCCTTAGAACGTGATCACAACAGCAGCTTGGTTGTACCCACTGTTATACTCAGAGGCCATCACTCCAGGCTGGGCCAGGTATCGTCACTGGAGCACCACATAAGGTTACTCCGGACTGGTTACAGCATCAGGCTTAAATAAGACACAGGCTGCAGTCCCAGTTCTGGCTACCAGCATTCTCTCTACTTCTAAGCAATTCACCTAGAGGACTATTCACAATGGAGAGCTTTACCCCAGGAAGACAATGTTCCCTTTAACCTCAGCAGGGAGGATCAGGCACCTCCAGGAATCAGTTCAGAGCAAGTCAGTTAAATTCCTGCTTGGGATCTCTCTCTTGGCATCACTCCTCCCCCACTGGCTGTACAGGGAGACCAGCTGCCTTGGCTCTCTCTTTTTTATTCTTGTTAAAAACACTTCTGTAAATTACAAAAATCAATCTCTTACAGAAGGCTGGAAGGTGACACTGTAAATATTTAGAAGATGCTACAATCTGCTGCCCTTGTGGTCAACAGAAAGCAGTGATGGACTCCCTGGCACAGGCCCAGTGTTTTCTGGGCTATCTCCCCCAACCTTTGCTCTGGCCAACATCAACTGGCAGAGAGCCCCATTCTGCTGTACCGAGACAATGCAGCATCCTGTTTCATTTTGTGAGAGCAATCATCTGAAAGGGAGAGAGGGGAGAAGGCTGGATAAAAACTGGAAAAATTTTCTCTTTATTTAACAGGCTTTATTCTTCCATCTCCATGAACACATGCAGCAAGCAGGGCTCATTCAGAAATCCAGGATAATATTTAGCAACAAAAGAAAAGGGCAGCTGATATAAAGTGACTGGAATCATTTCATGCCATTTCCCTTCAAAGAATCTGCCTGGTGCACTTGGTAAAGTTCAGAGTCCTGAAATAAACCTATCATATGAAATATCCGTTTTCTTCCCTAGAGGAAATTAAGGATCTAATCAATCAGCTGGGGAGGGAGGGAAGAGCATTCCTGAGCTGCAAAAGACAGAGATTGGAGATTGAAAAGGATGAACTGCAGGTGGCACTGG
Organism: Chlamydotis macqueenii; assembly: GCF_036417535.1. Lineage (NCBI taxonomy): Eukaryota > Metazoa > Chordata > Aves > Otidiformes > Otididae > Chlamydotis > Chlamydotis macqueenii. Next base: position 3,891,915 of record NC_141570.1, on the reverse strand, counting down.
AGAAGCAGAGTCTTCCCTGGAGGTACCAACGCTACAGATGTGAGAGCGGCGTGCCAGCGCGGTGGCTGCTGCCCACATTCTATCAGATGGATTTGTACGTATAACCCCGCAAAGGGCACGTGTTCGTCCATCTGTTGGATTCTTCCTTGCAGGCCGAAGAAAGTAAACAGATCTGCATTCAGCTCACACTGGCTCAGGTTAATGCTGACGTTGACAGGAGAACAACCAGGTATAGCGAAGATATAACACTAAGTCACAGGTGAAGGCTGCAGTATGGAGGCTTTAAGTTAGGGAAGTTTTATAATTATTAAGGGGAATTCCTCCTGGGACTAGATTGGCTGGGGGTTGTACTGTCTCCATTATTGGACGTTAAGAGCAGTCTAGTCACATGTTGTCTAATGGGACCAGTTCAGCAGGAGGTGATCCAGATTTTAGGCAGCAGATTTTGCAGATGACCTCCTGAAAGCTCTCCCAGCCCTATGTTTAAAATAAGGTATTTATGAATGGCTTGGTGCAAAATCCTGCTATCTCAGTTTCAAACAGGTTTGAAAAGTTACTGTATTTTTATTACTTGGTGGGCAATAACTTAATACAAAGGCTGGATCAGACTCAACATAACAGAATGCTGTACCATATGCTTCACTGGACCCCACAGAAGTAATCACCAGCAGGCAATTGAGTCTCTGCAGGCGAGTCTGGAGACGGAAGCAAAGGGGAGTGCTGAAGCTCTCCGGCTTGAGAAGATGGACACTGACCTGACCTGCACGGAAATGCAACTGGATCATGCCAACAGGAACAACAGTGAGCTTGTCAGGACACTGAATAAACTACCACAGCACGTCAAAGTAAACTGGAGAGGGTGGAATCAGGTCCCTGGATGGACAACCACACCAGTTCTATTTTATAGTTTAAGCAACAAAGCAGTAGATTATGTACTCTTGTAGACAGACATCTTGAACAAAATGAGAACTTATATTCAAAAACCGTGGTTCTCCCACTCATACAAATGTCAATCTACAATAGTTGCAACAAACCTTATACAAAAAAAAGCACTACTATCAGGTTTTGTCAAACTAGAAACCCAAAGAACTATTCATATGCAATGAAAACAAAAAAGTTCTGCTTTTAAGAGAAGTTGTAATTGCTGTTTGAACAGGACAGTCAAGAAATGGACTAGAAACTAGAAGAGATGTAAAACTACAGAGCTTCCTTTGACTCTTCATCTCTGAAATAAAACTAAGTACTTTAGTGACAGGCTAGTCTCTTTGTTGGAATAAAGTGATTCAACTGCTGCCAAAAAATCCAATTTTAGTAACTTAGAGTAACAATAAAGATTCTTTCTCTACATACACGTGCGTATATGTATATATATACACACTCAAACCTCACTCGTCCTCAGTCACGTCAGCCTCAGTCAGAAGTAATTCTCTTAAAGTCAGTACGGCTACAACGATTAAGACAGGCATACACGATACTGGAATCAGCAATGAGGTTTTTTGAGGGGACTGGTTTTGGTTCTTTTTAAGTTATTTAAAAATCTAGCATCACCTTAAAGAACAGCTTTGCAGAGAGACCTCCTACATCTTTCAGTTTCCTCTCCCTCCATTACCTACCTTAATCTTTCATCTGCTTTCAGGTCCTTTGGATCTAAACGGATGAGGATGCTTGCCAGCACGAGGAGGTGCAGGAGCAGTACACGCTGCTTCAGCCCACTACAGACAGAACTGGAAGAAGCACAAACCAGTCTGGAGGACAGCGAGAACTCTCGAACTCCTGGAGCAGAGGGAGATCATGGAGAAGAGATAATGAACTCAATGTCCATAGACAGAGAAGGTAGAATTATTTATGCAACAGCTGACTTGTCAGAGAAATTGTTATTAAAGTTATTAAACCTTAACTCTAGATAAGAAGTGTAGGATTAGGCCAATGATGGATAAATGTAACAGTGCTCTGTAAGATAGGTCTGATAACTCTATGGAACACAAAGAGCTCAGTCTTCAGAGATACAACACTGATAGCAGGATTTTTTTTTTTTAAAAAAAAAACCAACATCTTGGCCCAGCTTTGCTCCTATCAAGGCCTATGAAAAGATTTTTAGCAAATTCAGTGGAAGAGTTAAGATAGTGCTGAGCACTTTTGAACCCGCCCCCCCAAAAGGGACAGTGTAAAATTCTGCCTCCATTGAAGCTACAGTTTTACTAGGTGTTTCCATGGTGCTCAGACTTCTTCCATAGATGGTAGCCCACAGCAAGATCCATTTTAGTGAAATTTTAACTATCCTTGTGTTACAGATTGTGGTATACAATAACATACCTGCCATTTCGTTTTGTGCATAGATTTAAGAAGCTACTTCAACATTCACCATTACAGTCTGCAGTGCTTTTCCATAAAGACCACATGTGCTAACATTTTCAAGAAGAGTATAACTTCTGGAAAGGACTGATATTACAAGATGCATTTCTCAGCTGCAGTTATGGGACATCAGTTATAAAAACGGAGTCGTAAACATGTTTTTTATTCAAATAGGTTAAAAAAACCGCAACCAATACATTCACTCCCAACTGACTGATAACAAAAGGATACATTTTTAGCAGGTGAACTCCTATGTCCATAGGAAATTTGAGGTTTTAAATTTATTTGTTATACAAAACCTAAATAGTGCGGAACTCGTGCAGCATTCTGGAACACAATGGCACATTTACATGAAGTTGTTTTGCTGAAGAGCAGTTTGTATTGCTAGAATGCAGTTTTTCTATTAAAGCCTTTGTAGTTCTCCTTCCTTAGAGTGGGATTTTTTTATTATTTATTATTTTTACAGCAGCAACAACAGTCCTCCAATGATTCATATCAGTAAACAGTAGCACTAAATGAGCTGTGAGGCTCATATTTTCCATGAGATAAAAAGACACATAGATATTGTAAGCTGTAGAGCAGAGACTATGTTGTTGAGAATGCAATCAAATACAGTTTCAGCTGGGTCTAACAGCAGCTGCTGCTACTGCAGCATTACTTTGAAATAAATAATATTGGTACAGAAACTCAAATCCATACACGTAGAAATTCAGGAAAACAGGCTCAGACTCAAGGCCTTCATAAACAACAGGGTCTATTTCTGCCTCAGAGGTGTATCATCATTTTATCGCTCATGTAGCGTGCAAGTAAGTACACAGGTCGTAACGTTCTGTAAAGCAGATCCAGTAGGGTGAATCCCACTTGGCTTAACAGTGTGCAATTTCACAGAGAAAAAAGAAACTCGACAGAAAACTGCAATGCACAAATCATCTCATTAAGAGCCAAATGGAAAAGCTGAGCAGATAAGATACTCCGGGTCTCCAAGACCTCCTTCTGCCCTCTAGAATCAGGCTGGTTACTATCAAATGAAAGCTGGAGCCTGACCTTCAACGCACTACTAATGAGCATGAGGAAATTGTCAGTGAGTACTGAGCAGCTGATGAGAGAGCAAAGAAAGCTGTGGCCGATGTAAGTCACCTCCTCACCTTTCTGCCCTTTATGTTGCTAGGTGAAAACCTTGAGGTATATATTCCATTATTTCTCTCCAGTGCTGACTGGAAAGTAGACTGTTAATAATACATGTTAGCACTTGCATTGCTTTTTACGATCCTGAAAAGCAGAATGCATGTTATCTCACTGATTGCAGTCTGGCAAAATTAATCTGCAAAAGAAGAAATCCACTGCCTCTCTGCCTCCCTGGTAATCTACATCACAGATGGCACCCTGAGGAATTCCTCCATTTCCTCTCGATTTATCCTTTCTTTCACTTATTACACAACTCCACTCATCACACCTATCAGGCCTCCAACAAAGAGTAGGCCGGCTTCCCCCTCTAGCTAGTCAATGGCATTGGTAATTTGCACAGAGGGGAGAGAAGTTGCCAGCACTGAGCAGATTGCTCCTTTGGCACTGTGCTGACAACTGGCACTTCAGAAATATCATAGCTAGCTGTGGATTTAATGCACAGCATTTCCTCCCAGAGCGAGGCCGAGCCTTCTGCCACCTTTGTGCTTTCAGCGACTGCATGTTCAGACAGTATCTTCAGTTTCCATCTACAGCACGCTCTCAGCCACCCTCTTTCCATTGAACAGTAGAAATAAAAGCTTGAAGTGGCATAAGAACTCAAGCTATTGACTTAACAGTAAGTGAGGACAATACCTTTGACTAGTCCAGTGGTATTAAGCTAACATTCCGCCGCCCGGTTTATGGTCCAATCTAGAGTTGTCCAAGTCAGTTGGAATTATTTCCATGATGTCAGTGAATTATGAATCCAGTCTTTAGAAAGGAGGCCTATTATACACAGAAAAACTAAAGATATGGCAAAATCCCTCAGGGGTAACATACAGATATCAGGTCTACGCATCCTAGCTTGCAATGCTCCATATAAATGCTGTCAATCTGTTTCATACCTTCCTCACAAGCTTCCTGGGTGGCAAAAGATCCGTGTCTTGAGCAGGATCATTACGTGCAACTGGAAAAGATTCAGAAGAACTATTAAATTGCAATAAAAAACCTGTAAGTCAAGATGTTATAGGCTGAGTAGTTAGCCCTGAAAGGAGAAAAAAAAAAAAAGCACCATCAGGAAACTCCTGGGTAAGAAAAACATGTACAAATATATTAGAAAGATCATTCCAAGAGTGCAGCTATGAAACTCTTTCCCTGCACCCGAGCTTCCACATTCAGCAAAAATACCTGAAAAGAAACATTTTCATTTAACAGCCAACATGTCCCAAAGGGAATGTACTAATTTAAGGACACCCAGAACAGGCAGAAAAGATGCATGTAGGACACTCTCAGCCCACTGGAGCGCAGGAGAACTTCAGCACTTTGCACCCTGTGCAGAACTCATCAATCAGAATCTTTATGGTGCTTGAATACAGCAGTAATAACCCACTGCTATCAGCAGCTGATCTACACCCACGAAGGAGAACTTGCAAGGTGTACTCTCATCAGCGGCATGACTTGCTGTTTATTTTTCAACTGCAACAAAACTCCAGAGCACAAGTAGCTTAAAATTCCTGGGGCAGATACCATCTTCCTATTTCTTTTTCTGATCTTTGTAGTTGCACATCAACACTTCAAGTTCCTTCCATAATCCTTTATCCTTCTGCTCCTTCTCAGATTAAGGAACTGGAAACGGAGCTAGACTCCAAACAGAAACCTCATGTGGAGACTGAAAATTCTGCACAAGAACCAGAGGCCTCTAAAGGAGCCAGCCTTCCACAAACAATGGCCACAAAATCAATCAGTGCATGCAGGAACAGCTGGAGAATACGCAGAACAAATGGAAAACTTAAAAGAAGCAAACTGTACACACTCCAGCTGCCTGCTTCGTCACACAGGCACACCTTGTGCACCAGAGGCATTTTGCCTCTCCACATACTGCAGGAAGCACACATTCAACTTATACCGACAGCATCCCTAGACATGTGGCCCATTGCGGACTTGCATGCACCTATTCAGACAGTCACCCCGAAACATCTGTCGTTCTCTACAAAGGATTCTCCTCCTCTCCTTTCTTTGCAGCCACTTCCTGTCCTCAAATATCTGTGCACAGATATGAACACACAATTAAAACCCCACCTATTAACGACCATTCTTTAGGGTCATGACTGTACTCTTCATCTTGATGTCATTACACTGAAGAAACACACCAGACACGTTTCAGCTTAGCTTTTTCCAGTGCAAAGATTTTTCTTGTTCAATCAAACCCTTTCCGGTACAGGAACAGGAGGCTAACCAAAGCCTGGCCAAGTAAAGGAAGACCATACATGAACTGGACAATGCAGAGGAGAGGAAGATGGGATGGCTGAATCAGCTCTAAACAAACTGCACACCAGGCATTGTGTCCTAGCAAGCAGAGGGCTTGCTTTTTGGGGGAGATTATCCAAGTGCCCAAACCCTCTTCCTCTGTGTCAGCGGCTCAGAAATAGGCACCAAAGCCGGAGCTCACATATTTAAGCCCACCTGCCATGAATTTATTAGAGCAGAAAAGGGTGTGGAATGGAGAGGAGGAAAACACAGGTGTGTTCTCAACACCAGGTGACTCATGCAGCTCCCTATGAAGGGGAACAGAGATATGTTCTGAAATGGCTAACGGTTAGTACAGATGTGTTTCCACTCACGGTAAAACAGAAAGGGAAAAAGAGCAGCATCCTTCTGCTTCCAAAAGGGATACACATTAAGGGCTAAATATTTTCTCAAGGACACCAAAATTGTACAACAAGGACTTCTCTTAGGAAAAAAGCCCACCTGATCTTGGCACAGTACTGCAGAACACTCCTGTACACGCCAGCAGCCTAGGAGGGAAGACAGGGATCAAAACTGTACGAAGCAAGTACCGCCTGATTCCTACTCACTCTGCTCCTTCCTCTGGGGTAAAAACAAAGGGAAGATCATCATTGCTTATCAAAGTGATTTCTTTACGTAGTGAAAGGTTTGATGGGCACGTGCCTAGACATTACAGCAACTGAAAAATTGCTATGGTACTGATTAAAACAACAGGTTTATGATTATCAAGAAGTGGCCTACATGAGAAAAAGACTAGAAGACAGAGAAAGCGTGCAACAATCTGCAGATAGACGAATTATCTGTCTGCGAGTCCCAAAAGCTTCCAAATAATACTTCTCACGTCTACCTGGAATGACAGAAGATATCCAACACTATCTGAAAAGTATCTGTACTAACAGATTTGGGATTTTTTTTTGAGTCAAGGATAGGAGGTGTGGTCTGGGCAGACTCTTATAAATAATTCACCAATAGCCTTCATTCACAGTCTTAATAGAGCTTATTGTACAGGGAAAAGCTTGAACTTGTTCTCAACAAGACAGCAAAACACGTGTTTGGGGCTGCTACTCAAACCCAAGATGCTAGCCGTAGCAGGGTGCTGCACCAGGAGGGCAGAGCCGCACAGACAGAGCAAACTCAAACAAGCTGAGGGGCAGAAACAGCTCCTGTGGCAGCGCAGGGGGGTACGATCCACAGGACATGAAACTTGGTTGGTTGTGGGACAATTACTCTGGAACTAGGAGGGCTGATCCCAACGAAATGCCTTGAACCAGCCAATGTTAACAATGTCGATGTACAATTTTGCTGTCATAATCTAAAAACCGGTGATAAACACTGCTGTTTCTTTTCCACCGATGATTTTCTGAAAGAGCTAGAGTAAAACTCTGCTGCCATCCTTGCTGTTGTTCACCAAGCCCTGCCTGGAGAACCGGAATAAATGCATTTAGGCATACAACCTTTGAAAAGCAGCCTAACAGAGCGCAGATGCTACCAGATGTCACACGCTTTACACCTTCCTCTGAAGGAGGTCATTCAGAGCCTGAGCCTAGGGGCCTGCTGCCCTGAGCACGCAGCTCCGACCTGCTTCACCGCAGATCTGCTCTGGCAGCAGGGAAAGCAGTCGGTATCAACCTCACCATTACCTAGAAAGCCAGTATGCAAAGAGAATGCACAGCAAAATCTGCTCAAGCTTTGGAACAGTCTTCCTTCTCTCTCATTCTGTATTATGACCATTGCACACATTACACACAAAGCTAAAAGAGGAGTTGGCAAGGGGGACACAGTATGAAGTAGCAAAAGAGCAGGACACTGGGATATATTGTCTTGCCCTGCTTAAAAATCCCCAGTTAGCAGTTATTTAGATCATCAGTGACTTCATCTAATCTTAAGGCAACGTTCTTGAATTATCAAGAATATTACTGATGAAAACGGATTTTGACAAATTACTGTGATTTAGATGGCAGTTCTAGAGAAAGAGGGAATACAATTAGGTGAAAAAATTACATTTGTCGCATCTTCCTTTTAAGCATGAGGCATGACACGACACAGTGCTGGAAACTGCTATGTTTTCAAGTGCTGGGGTGAAGAACACACATCTAGAACACCTCTTGAGGCAAGTATTTTCATCTGCAATTACCCGTTTGTATATACAACAGCCTCTTTTTGACTACCTACTACCCATCAGCATGCGTTTGCTGTTTAAAAACATAAAAATAACAACCTCAAAGGACATTCCAGCCCAAATTTTTTTAAATACATATCTTAAGGTCTGACTGCATCTAAACTACTTTCACTAAGATCAGTTCAACCTTGCTGCCAAGGCCTTAATCTCAAAAACATTGGCACCCTTTCTGGATTAGCACAGCATAATTGTACCAGCAATACAGCAGGAAGAACGGTGGAAAATTCTCCGGAAAGCTTTGCTGGAGACAGGGCCTTAGCTTTTAATGCTTAAAAGTTCGTCAGAGTTCCTCATTTAGATACTTTCACTCCATCTGGTGAAAAACATTTCGTAAACATAAAACCATACTTAAACGTAATTTCATTCCCGTTACGTAATTTTACTTGGCCTAGTTGCATCTCTTCAATCTGTGCAGCTGATCTAGTTTCATCGGTAAGTCAAGAAGGGCTGCAACGATTACATACCCTGCAGTTACAGAACCATAGTGACTCTGATTTAGGAGACCATCGACTCCAGTTTCCTGCCCGAATGCAGGATCTTATACTGCACTTTGGCCATTCTAACAAATATTGTCTGATCCGTTCTCAAAAACCTCTAAGAGCAGCCCTACGTCCTGACAAGTCAGTCCAACACAGGGACTGACTGCTTCAAAGGAATCACTGAGAATTTTTCTGCACTGTAATCTACATCTGCTTTGCTGTTATCTTTGCTTACGACTTCTCGCCTCACCCCCAGTTGGACATGAGAACAAATTGTTCCTTTCCTCACAGCAGCAGCCTTTTATCTATTTGAAGGTTTACCACGTCTTTCCTGAATTTTCTCTCAACAGGCTCAGCAAAAGTCATGTGTTCAAAGCCTCTGATCATTATTGCCACTTTTTTTTCTCCAAATATCCACACTTCTCTTGTGCAGCACCCAGGACACGACGCACTCCTCTAGCACAGCTCAGCAGAGCAGGATTCCTGCGTATGTTCTTAGCACTCTCTTACCTACATGGACTTGCACGGTGTTTGCCTCTCCTGCACAGCAAGTTGTAATGGACCCCTGTTCAGTTTATGACCCACCGCAGCCCCTCCATCTTTTCCTGCAGCGCAGCCAGCTGCTCCATTCTTCGCAGTCTTTTAATTCTGAAGCTGATGACGGTAAAGTGTACAGCAGTGCACCTGCTACTGAACCACATCCTGCTTTTTTCCATTTTGAATCCTAGTTCTGTTTATTCTGCCTTCAAACTTCATCTCAACTTCACATGTAGTAATTACACTCTCTCTTTCATCACGGATGAGTAATGGACCCGGGGTAATTCCCTGTACAAGCACAGATATCAAGTACACTTTTCCTTAACCAGCTTTGCAACTCCCTTAGAGCAGCATCATCTAGACTGGTTTTCCAGTTTATTATTAGAATATCCTGCAAGCCAGTGTCAAAAGCTCTACTAAAAATCAAGATATATGGCTTATACTGCTTCTCCCTTATCTGCAAGCCCTGTTATGCTGCCAGAAAAGGAAATTAAATTGGCTCAATTCATTCACAACAAAGCCATACTGGCTAGCATTCACCTTCTTGCTTCCTTCTAGATGCTTATAAATGGTTTATTTTCCTGCAGACTCAAAATTAAACTCCCTACTCTATTGCTCCTCAGCATATCTGGGAGTCACCAATCTCTCCTCACTCCCCCCACTTGCCTTTTTTTGTTGTTGTTCTACTATAGCTCATAAAACCTCACAGGCGATGGTGTCTGAAGCTTTGCAGGAGCCAAAGCACGAGATCCCAAACAGCAAGCAACTCCTCAAGGGAATTAAGAGCCAGGCAAAGTAATGCAAATGCTCTTCTATCTATATTCCAGCCAGATAAGACAGAAGGTCTTACAGCATCTGAATGAGTTAGGATGGGATTGTTATCCCCTACAGCAGAGAGCATTTTCCTTGCATCCTTCAGCCTCCAAAAGCAAGGCCACAAAGACTCCTCACATGGCAGCTCTCCAACTCTTAAAAGTCAGCCTACACCGAAAGAGCCCAAATGATCTCCCTTCAACACCTCACAACCTCCTTCCCAGGCCTACAGCTCTCCCCCGGCACGGCCACCCACAGCCCCACTAACTCCCACCCCAGGAGGCCTCACACAGCCCAGGCCCTCCACTAGCACTTGGGGCCTGCTCGCACCTGCAGACCCTTCCAATGGGGCAGCCGTGGCCTCCTTCACCTCACAAAGAGGTAAAGCACCGGGAACAACCAAAACTCCCTTTCCTAAGGGAACGTAACACCTTCCCACCCCTCTATGAGGAGCCCAACCATCCCACTGCGCATGCGCACACCCCACTGCGCGCCCACCCGCCGCCGCCTTTGTGTGAGGCGCGGGCACGGCGCGCCCCGCCCCTCCAGCCCTCCTACTGCGCAGGCGCAGAGCGGCTCCCCGGCGCGCCCCGGTTTCCCCCACCCCGTGCAGCGCGGCGGCGGCGGGCGGCGCAGGCGCGGCTCGCTGAGCGGCGCGCAGGCGCAGAGCGCGTTTCCTGCCTCCCTTGTCAGTGCCGGGTCCCCCCCCCCGCCCCTCGGCCTCCGCCGCTGGCCGCTCCCTCTCCCGCTGTCCGGAGCGGAGTTCGCGTTGACTGACCAGAGTCCGCGAGTCCCGCTCCGCTCACGCCGCTTCAGGTGAGTCCCCTCGTCCGGGGAGTCTGTCCGCCGCGCCACCGGGCCGGCCCGCCCCCGCCCCAGAGGGATGGAGGGCGGGGGGAGCCTGTAGGCCCGCCGGTGCTGAGGGGATGGCGGGCGGGGGTCACCTCAGCGCCGGCCTGCCCGGGGGCAGGGGGCTGTGCCCGGCGCTGTCGCTACACGGAGGGGGCTGGGGACCCCTCAGCCCCTTCGCCCTGAAGCGGGGGATGGATGGGGCCGGGGAGGGAGCGGCCGGGCGGGGCAGCCCCTGCCTTGCCTCCCGCCCCTGCCCCACCGTGGCCTCGGCGGCAGCACCGTGCACCTGTGTTATCAGTTCTGGGCAGGGCCGCAGCCCGCAATCCGTCCCAAACCGGTCGGCTTTATCATGCTGATGGTGTCCTGTGTCAGTAGGCTCGCCTGTGAGGAGTCACCCGCTTGGGAAAGCCGCGCTGGGTGACTTGGAAGGGGATGACAGTGGCAGGCCGTAATTGTAGGCACTTCTCTTCCAGATGTTTGAAACTGATGTAGGTGCTCTGAAAATAGGCAAGGATTTTAAAGACCCCTTTCTGTCTCACGCACACGCTGTCTCCAGTTCTGAATCTATATCCTTGCTAGTTGCTTGTCCAGAGATGGCCTTATACCACATATTTCTCACCCCACTGAGAGATGACAACAGCTCAGTCCTGTACTTCCCAAGCTTGATCTCCTCAGTCTGCATACTGAAAGAACTGCTGTACAAAGGTGCAGGATCTCCTTTTTTTTTTTCTCCTTGTGAAATGTTATTGAAACTCAAGGACAGTTACATTGCATTTGGAAAAAAGATCAGGGCTAGCTACATTAAGTCCTTGGCTAACAAAGTTATCATAACACTATCTTCCCTGTGTGAGATTCTGAGGTTGGCTGACAGGAAGGCGTTGATGGGTTTACTACATATGAATTATATCAAGAATCATGCAGCCAGTCGTGTTTTCTCTTGTGAAATGTGAGTTTGATTTTGTCTATGTATTGGAAAGGAGTAAATATAACTGGAATACTTCATTAAGATTTATCTTCCTGAAGAAAATAGCACTGCAACTGTCAGATGACAGAAATAGTTGTGCTTTTTGAGATTATCATCGTTGTTGTCTTTAATGAGTTTGTTCCTGAGCCAAAATGCTACAAGTTACGGTGCTCAGGAAACTCAATCAATGGAAAGGAATGAATCGTATCGCTTGTCTAGGCTGTCTTTGGGAACAGGGCGTAGATTAGTAAAAATCTCTGCGCTAGAAGTTAGGATGGGGCCATATCGTTTATATGGAGTGCCGGTCTGTGGAGAAAACACCGGGGTTATATTAAAAAGTGTTTTGAAATAGCTGCGTTCCTCGGGGAGCGGAGAGTGGATATTTTTACATTTTATTTCAGAAAGAGTAGAAAAGGCTGAGCATTCCTTGTTGGTAGAACAGCTCTTCAACTTTTCCTGTATATGGAAATGTGCTGCTACTGAATGTTGGCACATGCTAAAGCGAGATCGTGGAAAAAGCAATTTGCAGTCGTGTTTTGCTTATATTAACACGTGGAATTTCAAATCATGGCTGTCCAAGGTCAAAGGTAACTTGAATTATGTCAATGTTTTCACATTAATAAAAAGTAATTAATTATTTTGCTTAGGACTGCGTATATTTAATGGCTTCATTTGATTGGTGGAATATGATTCTTAGGAGAACCATGAAAATCATGCTGGTTAAAATTCTGAACTGGATTTAAAGCTCATATAATAAAAAGTTATATTTGAAGTACATTTGAAATGTAACCATAAGGTGCGTTTCTTTAAAATAGTATTGCTTGATTTCTTGGGGAAAAAAAAAAAAAGGAGAGAAAAGAAAAAATCTCTCCAATGATTTGCGTTGGCAAAGTACCATATAATCTCTGCTCCAAGATTCAGCTCTCTGAGCGTATTTGTTAAACTAGTGGTGTGATGGTAATTACTGCGCTCCGTAAGAACGTACTCGTCTTTCATTCACTCCTGAGTTTCTGTTGGACTGCCGTTCATTTCCTGTTTGCTTCCAAATTCCTACCTTGTCCTGAAGTCTCCACCCTCTGCTAACATGGCCATACTTGGGTATGTTGTAATTTCAGGCTACAATGGGTGTGGATGTCTTGGAATGACATCACAGAGATGTTTCTTTTTGGATGTATATGTAGGGGTAAAAAGACTTTGATCCATCAGCCAAGGATGAATTGTTATGAAAAGTAGTGGAATATATGGAAGGAATTGACAAATCCCAGTTCCATCTGTTGAGCCCTGCACATTTTAATTATTACAGGTGACCTTGAGTTTTTACGATGTTATCTTCCATCCATTTCTGCTGCCCTTGATTCATACAGGACATAGAATACAATATGATATTTTAAACAACTTAGTAATTGTGGGTCACTGCGGCTCCAGTTGCAGATGGTCAGCTCTCTCTCTTGTAGCAGTTACAAGTTAAGGAAAAAAAACAGGTGTCTAGCTTTTTTTAAAATGAATTAAAATACTTACAAACTAGAATGATTCAGCTTGTTGTTTTAGTGTTTGAATCTCGTGGGGGCAAAAGCCTAAAGATAAAACAGTTAAGTGCTAAGATTAATTTGAAGAAATTACTAATTAATTGATTACTAATCTTAATAGTTTTTCCCTAGGATACATGTAAATGGCTTTATCAAATCTTCGTCAGCAGATTACAGTTACATATCAATGTTCTGGACACACCAATTTAACCTCCTGAAAAAGAAGAAAAAGATTTTATTGTAGTGCTGCCTGTGAGCCTTGATACACGTCAGGATTTTGACTCAGTTCACTGAGCTATATCCCTAGGGTTTTTTTTTTCCCCGAGTATTCTATTTCCATAGTAAAATTATTAGATTTGTTACATTTACTGAGAACCTGCTGCCTCGCCTGTGAGGGTCCAGTGAGAAGCGTATACGGCTTTTGAGGAGATTGCAGTTAGCTGGAGTAAGCAGGACAGGCAGAATTCATCGGGCACACGGCAAAGGCCGCTCTTTAGTGGCCCTAGGATATTTACTGAGTAAGTTGTGATCTTGTGTAAGTAAATTGTAGTACTGGACTGAAACAACCTTGCTAAATGTTGAAGGCTGTTTTTGTTTTAATAATTGTCAAATTTTGAAATGTTTTGTTTTCAATTTTACACCTTTCAGCTTTTTCCATTTTTGCAACATAGGAATATCTTTCACTCGGAATGTCTCTACATCAGTTTTTACTAGAGCCGATCACCTGCCATGCATGGAACAGAGACCGTACGCGTAAGTAATACGTTCGATATGTTAGTTTTAGGTTTTTTTCCAGTGCTATTTTCTCTTTGCTGTCAGTTTGTGATCTTGTAATTTTCTAGATCACGTTTAGGGAAGGTATGGTCAAACAGAGAGTGCTACGTGTCAAACATTCCACTTATGATCCAAAAAGCACACATCTTCTAAATCTGAACTTTTCTAAACCATTACTGTAATTCTGGCATATGGGCAAATCTAGACTTACTAGCGTTCCAGAAAACTTTGCCTCTTGGTCTGCACCTCATGAGAATGACGTGGTCCTTACCCTCTATTTCCATACCCCAAACCAGCCCTTCCTTTTAACAGCGCAGTTTTCTAGTATAATGTGAACTGTTATGTTCCAATTGTTATTGTCTTTCTGTGCAGTGTACTCATGACCATAATTAAAGCTTGTCCAGGGATGCTGGCCCTTTATTTACAAAACCTGTGTAATGCTCTTAAATTTGAGAATATAGACTTTAGACTGGAAAGTCTTTCTAAGTAAAATATTTGTTACTAAAAAGCCTTCTGTACTATTGGATTGTTTTATTTCTTCTTCAAGAGATTGCCATTAGCCCTAATAATCATGAAGTCCACATCTACAAGAAGAGTGGGAACCAGTGGGTAAAGGCTCATGAGCTAAAAGAACATAATGGACACATTACAGGTAAGTGAAGAAGGTGCTGTGCCAGACGTTAGCTTTGTCAGCCCCCTATTTTCCGCGGTCCAGAATCTGAACAGGAAATCTGCAAGTGTTGAGTAAACAGATCTTTTTATAGGTTGGCATTCCCACTTGCAGAAAGCTTTGCATTTTTCTGGGCTACACGCAGTGAGTGTTAGGAAGAAAAGCCCTGTTTCATTTCCAGACATTTCTGTAGAGTGACTGAGCCTTTCTATCTGTTTCTTATTTCTCATCTGTGATGACATAATAAGAATAAATTTTCAGTCTTCTGAAGTATCTGGTTGAGTGTCAAGCTCTCCCGGTGATACACGCTGCTCTTTTTCAAGTGTTAGTATTAAAACTTCATCAAGTGTACAACTGTTGCATTGGTTTGTGGTTTCCAACAGCAATAAATATCCTTTTTTAGGAACTGTATAAACACTTGAAGTGGTCAGTCCTGGACTTATGACAGACCGTCAGTGAGCGCATTTTACTGCAGGCCCAGAGTGTCTGTAAATCCACAATGAAAATGTAAGAGCAGCTGCCACGATGAGTCACAAGGTGTTATTTTTAAAATGTGATTGTCCTGTGGTAGTCTTCTATTACTTTTTTTTTTTCATGGTGATATTTTTATAAGGGCTTTATTCTCTAAGGAAATGAAAGTAATTAATACCAGCACTTGCCCAAAACAGCAATAACCTTTATTCTGTTCTTGCCTCACTAGTGGGCAGAAGTATCTGCCCAACAGCATTTTGCAGGAACTTTCTTCAATTTATCTGATTCTTGCTGTCAAAGGGCAAGACTGTACCTGTTCTTTTGTGAGGAGTCGCTTGGCCTGAATTTACAAATGACGTGCTGTTTCCCAAAGACGTTTCTCTGCGTTTTTCTTGTACTTGTTAGTGTCAGAAGGCAAATATTCATGACCTGGGAAAAGAGCGCTCTCCGATTTCCTGCGTAGCGTATACCTTTGGAATATGAAATGCTGTGGTTGTTGTAAAGAGTAGACTTAAACTGCAGTTAGACACAGGAGATAGACTGATCAAACCGCTTCTTGCCTCTGACGGGAGTAATTCAACTGCTGCCACTCCAGCTTCTGATCGCAAGGGACAAGGTCCCTTGTCTTGCCTTCCTGTGTCTTGATTCAGATTTTTGTGGTGAGCTGCTTCTGCTCACTTACAGGAAAAGCAGTTATTCACTCTTTTTTGCTGGCTTAGTTTTCTGCTCAGCTAAAAAGCTGACCTTGCCATAGATCACAAGAACAGTGGTGCTGGTGCAGGGGAGGTGATGGGAAAGAGAAATAAAAAGAGGCAGGATGATCCCACTTTCAAAAGCAGTGGACGTGTGTAACTGGTTTCAGACTACCAACCTCCTCAAAATTGGACTTTCAAAGCATAAGCCTATTTGGAAGTACACCATATATGACTTATATGGCAACGTTAGCACAAATCCTTTCCTTATCTTTTATCCTTTTTTCAGTTTATGTGCTCAAGAAACATTTTTAATACAGAACACAGTTATGGAAAACCATTGGAATACAATTTTGTGGCAGGAGGGTGGCATCTTAAAGAGGGGTGCTAAAGAAAAGATGAAAAATAATGTTGCTGTGAAACTTTCCAGTTGAGGACATCCTTCATTGAATAAGAAGGGGAAGAAGCATTGGCAGGCTTGTCAAAGGCTTTGTTTTATTCTTTGAATTTGCTATTTTTGCTTGGAAAACTTTTCTTTCTCGTGGCACAGCTTTAATAGGCACGGAGAAAAATGTCGGGATTGTATCAGTACATAAAGGTTGATAACTTCTAACCAAAAAAAACCCATCTCCTGCTATCTAAGCTTTTAGATCATGACTGCGGTCTGGCAGCAAGCAGACAACGATGTTAGAGGTTTGTGCGTAGTTCTGGGATTGCTGGGTTTCAGCTGTGGAAACGGGTCTCTTGCAGAAGTCAGTGGTTTGAGGTCTGTGGACGGACAGGCTTTAGCCAGTCTGCAGAGCTCCACCTGTTGGCCAGCCGTCAGAGTGGGCTTGCTGAGCGGGCAAGTTCCCTGCGGAATCTGGAGATTTGGGATCTGCAATTTTGATGAAAGCTAGTGGGAGAAACCGATATCCCTAAGAGTTTCAAATGGTGCCTGGAGAATAAGTGGAGAAGGGGAATACTAACGTAACATTAATAACTGTCTCTCTAGGAGAAGGCTGTGAGATTGTGTCTGGTTTTGCTTATGCTAAAACAAACAGTATAAAGGGGAAATTTTATTTATGTGAACTCTCAATTGCAGGTATTGACTGGGCTCCCAAAAGCGATCGCATTGTAACTTGCGGGGCAGACCGCAACGCCTATGTCTGGAGTCAGAAAGATGGCGTGTGGAAGCCAACCCTTGTGATCCTGAGAATTAATCGTGCAGCCACCTTTGTGAAATGGTCTCCCTTGGAGAATAAATTTGCTGTGGGAAGTGGAGCTCGGCTTATATCTGTGTGCTACTTTGAATCCGAAAATGACTGGTGAGCTGTTTGAGTTTGATTTCCGGTTATACCCCTAAGGTCTGCATGGGAAAGCTAAAGCCTGGGTTTAATGGTGGTGGAACTAGGTTCCTATTTTACTAATTGCTAAAATCTTCAGGAAATGTAGATGGATAGGTCTCATCAGTTCTTTCATGGATTTTTTTCCATCTTTTCCCTCTTTTACTACTTTACTCTGGTGTAGCACCTAAAGGCCTTTGACTTAGCTGATTTTCACATTATACCTGTTGCCGTGGATGTGTGCCGGCTGACTGCTATAAATGTATGTTGCTTTTTTAAAAGTGCAAGAATTTCTGCAGAGTAAAAACTTCTTTATCACAATTGTATGACTGAAAAAAAGATAAATGTTTCCTCCTCCCACCTCCTTCCAGAATGAATGAAGAAACCTTCACTTGAGTCTTTCTTCCGTGTAGATTATTTTTGGCCATTTCTTGTTATTAAAGAGTTCAAATCCGTCACTTATCTCCAGAAGGGTCTGTTAGAAGATGTTCAAGCTTGTCGTCTACCTGTTCTGTATTCTGTTGTAGAGTCTTATCGGAGTTTATAGATTTCAGACAGGACTATCACAAATATTTCCACCATTCCAGTTATTTTTCTCTTTGGCATCTAAACGTAGTGCTTCTGATCTTAATGGATCTACGTTTGTAGCTGTGTATGTTGGAGCTACGTTTACGATGTCATCTGTAGGTGACATGGGTGTGCTGAGTATCTGTTGTTTTGGGTTGCATAAACCTGCTTAAAAACGCAGGTGTCTGTGCCCCCCGTTCTGTGTGCAGTCTTCCATGTGGAGATGGTAAACAATGAGACCATCTGCAAAATACATTGTAAAGATTGTTTTGGACTTTTATGCTTTCCAACATACCTAGTTATTAACATTTTCTCTGCCTCACTTGTCTGCAGAAGAATCAAAAGCCCATATGTTGAAGACAAGTAATTTAATGCGATCCTTAAAACTGCTTGTGCCTGATGGAAGCACATTCAAAGAAAAAGCACCATCATCTCAAAGGCCATCAAGTGAATAACAGATTTCATTACTATTTTGTAAACAAACTAAATTGGCTGAGATATGTTTGTTCATGCACTCAACATCAGGATCACTTTTCACTGTAATTCAAATAACTGGGGTGTGTACACCAGTCATGGCACTGGCAGTTCACTCATGTACTTGTTGCGGTTTATAGTGATTGTATTATAAAACAGTAGGAAAGACGATAGGCGAGAGAGATGGCTATAAAACTCATTGGAAGAGGCTGGAGAGGAAATGCACTTAGTGATCTAAGAAAACAGTGCTTCTTAGCTCAATATCACCATCAAAGCTGAGCTCTTGTTTGTAGGATGTAAGGGACCACGCAGCTACCGTGCAAAATTCACATTAAGGAGTTCAGTCCAATGCAATTTAAAAATGAGTTAGAAGAGGAATTGGATTCAGGGGAAGAGATATATCTTTAACGTAAATTTGTTTATAGTATTTAACATTTTAATTAAGATAACCATATAAAGTTCACAGACTGTACAGGGGAATATGAAAGCTTTGGGCAGAATGTGAGCTTTATCGCAAAACTGATGTGTTTAGTCATTGGCAAGGGGTGATCTTTTTGGATAATACTTCATGAAACATACTTTTGAATAATACTTTTGGATAATACTTCATTTAAGGGAATCCGGTAAAATATTTTCCTGTAAATTTTCTCTCTCTTTTCATTTAGGTGGGTGAGCAAACACATTAAAAAGCCCATTCGCTCCACTGTCCTTAGCCTGGACTGGCACCCCAACAATGTTTTGCTGGCTGCTGGATCCTGCGACTTCAAGTGCAGGTGAGAGAAAATAAAGCATCTGTAAATCAGTTTGGATTACTGGTTCGAGTTAGTCAGTAGCATGAGCCTGTTGATCATGCATTTGCTGTTGGAATAGATGGCAACTCATTGCATGCTGTTGTTGTTACCAAAACAAAATATCCAGCTTAAGAGACTTGAGTGCTGCTGCATGCAGGCTTTGGACCACTAACATGGGTCTGTTGAGCAACACGCCTGAATTTGAAGAACTGGGGGGGTTTCTTTACTGGGAGTACGTGAAAGTGCTACTGCTCAGCACTGAGTACTGAGGTGTAGTTATTAGGCTGAAGTTAGACTAACAGGTGCTATCTTGTAGAAAAAACACCACTGCTGGCTAGTTTGAGTTTAAAAAGCAATATCCTAAGGCTGCAGTTCCACAATCAGGGTAACTCAGCACTTCCAGAGGAAATATCTCACTTTTTTTTCTTTCCTGAATCGCTCGTTCTCTCCCCTTTGCCTGTGCTAGCCTTAACGTTCTTGGTGAGCAGGGTCAATGAATTGATCCACCTAAAACTCAGTGTAACGTTTTTGAAGAACATTAAGGAAAAGGCTGGTAAAAGCAGATTGGCATGTGAGATGGATGGGCTAGTCTTTCAAACTGACTGTGAATTATTCCGTGAGGGATAGGTCCTGCAAGTTGCTCTGCGCTGAGTGATTGGGGTCACTGCAATGAAGTCTGCATTGGGAACTGTCTTCAGAGTGGTTGACTTTAATTCATATTTTACTTAATCACTTGTACCTTGAGTAATAATGAAAGCTTCTTTTCTTGAATTCTTTATGTAATAAGACATTTTTAAGCTTCAAAGTGTGCACTAAAAATGACTAAGAAGGAGTGGGAGGGGGAGGTGGGACTGACAATTACATCCGTTCTTTCAGAATGAAACGCGTTCGATCCTTTGATAACTTTTTATGTAAGGAGAGACGTTAAGCGGAAGCTAGGAAGAAGAGGGGAGTTGCCTTCCTTCCCTGCCATACCTCCAGTTTTAATTAGATAAGCTATACATGTTCGCAAAAAATGTGATGTAAAACGTACTCACTCATCTTCCAGAAGCAGCTGCTTTTCACATGTGGAAATTTTTTCATGTGTGTTCATAAAGCATCTTAGGGCTCTGACATTAGGTCAGCTGATATATAGATGTGTATAAAGAACAGCTATATGACAGATACATATGTATCTTTATCTCTCTGTTACTTTGGACTTCAGCTCGTTTATCTCCAAGCTTTGTGCCCGTTAAGTACTTTGCATCTCTTATTATATCCTCTTTACTGTTTTGTTTGAGAAGTTAGACTTAAATAATTTTCTGTTCAGTATGATATTTTATTGGGGTTTGTTTCATTGCTTTTTTTTTTTTTTTTTGGAAGAAAATCCACACGTAGTTCAGTCGATTTCCTAGGAGCATTCCCTAGAAGATTTGCTTAGTCTTTTCTTTCCCATCAGAAAACTCATTTTGTCCTGCATCTCTTTTCTCTGAAAATGGGGTACATTTTGAAAAATAAAAAGAACAGATCTTGGTTTAAAACATTTGGGAAACTTTCTGCTCTTCCTTAACATTGTACTTTAGGATGAATCCTTCAATAATTTTGCTGCTTTTTTCATAGACATCTCCATATAGAAACGTTAAAGAAAGGAAAAGTAGTGGAGATTGGTACTGGGTTTATGTTTGTCTTTCTTCCTCCAGACCGTGAAAGCATGTTCTCATTGCTAAATGGTTAACATAGATCTCTAAAATTCCAGTTCTAGGGAATGCTGAGTTACATATCAAAGGTAATAAAGATATCTGGGCCTGAAGCATGCATCTGTTCTGATAGGTGGTTCTGAAGAAAATTATGACATGGATCTGCCAGAGCCACTGCCAACTAATAAGCAGCTAAGTGGGAGACATTTTGGAAAAAGAATGGAGGGCAGAAGAGGCTCCAAGTCGATAGGTATTCAGCAGAGTTTTTTTGGTGGCTGGCCTAGATGAGCTCCTCTTACGTTTGTCTTTAGAAATATATATATAGCTAACAGCACCGCATAGGTGTGAATTTCATATTCTTGCTGAAACAATGTTGCTGTGGGAATGAAAGTCATTTCCCGATGTTCTTTGAAGGCTAGGGCCTTCAAGCTGAGACGGTTTTTGGTTTTGAAAGAGAGGGAGACTTTAGTAAGGGAAAATACTTTTTTTTTTTTTTTTTTTTTTAAACAGTTATCTTCAAGGTCTTTCACTGCTTAGGAATTATTTTTCTGCCTTGTGTCAAAGGCTGTTGCTTTAAACATCTTGTCCTATTTCCATACATTAAGAGAACCGTCCTTTTAGATGTCTCTATAAAATTAAGTTTGTTGAAGGATTATCATTAGATTATATTTAAACTGATAGAGCTGAATATAAATTCATACTTAATTCTCTGAAAATCTGTACCTAATATAGCTGCAGTTAAACCCTTCTTGTTCCAAATGATCAGCTTTATTTGAATAAGCTGAATATCGGTCCCTTTTGAAGTGCCTACCCCATATACGTAAAAGATTTAAAAAACAGGGAGAGGGAGCAACACATCCTTAAACTCACTATAAAATAATTCTTTTCTCTGTTAGACTGCAACCGTGAATATTTGATCACTGTTTTTCTTTTATACTGAAATGTTTCTCTGGTAGTAGTACGGCGTACGTAGCTCACTTGCTCCTCCTGTTCAATGGACTCTAATCCTATGTTTGTGACGTCCCAGTAACTTCCATGGTAACACTCAAGAACACCATATTGTGGCATGCCTGAATCATGCAGAAGGAATTTGATGAAAGGGGGAGGCTTTCTATTTAAACATATCTTGAAAATTGCCGTGCTGGGAAAAATCCTGTTAAAACATTGTGGTATTTCAGGTTTTCAAGGCGTTCTCTTAGTAATGAGCCAGAATAAGGTGGCTTGAAGCCCCTTAGCTGGCATTTGAACATTGGTTTTCTTTCTTTGAAGTCCTGCTAAAAAGTGAATGTTCTTAAAAAGTGGGTAATTTTGTAGGTGTTTGTATCAGCTTCTAATTGTACAGTGCAATTTCTGGGTTTTTTCCTAAGAGAAGAATTGACTCTGAGAGTTATTAGCACTGCAAAAGGATGAAAGGGATAGCTTAGCACAGTGGGAAATGCAGTGACAATGTGTGTTTTTGTGCCATCTTCTGGAAAAAAAGGGGACAGATACAAGAACAGCGTTTATATGAGAAACCTGGGCGCGTTATACCTTCTGCACTATTGCTTTCTCTCTGTATACTGAAGCTTCCTAGCCAGTAGTGGCTTGTTCTTTAAAGATACTGTAGCATTTTATTTTGGTAGAATTGGAATGCGTCTAATTGTTTCCAATGTGAAAAGTGAATGCATCTCCCAGGATATTTCTCCTCTCTTTGTTCACGCTGAAATCTTTTATTTGCAGGGTGTTTTCTGCTTACATTAAGGAAGTGGATGAAAAACCAGCCAGCACACCATGGGGCTCCAAAATGCCTTTTGGGCAGCTGATGTCAGAATTTGGGGGTGCTGGAAGTGGCGGATGGGTGCACAGTGTCAGTTTTTCTGCCAGTGGTAACCGCCTAGCCTGGGTCAGTCATGACAGCACTGTGTCAGTTGCTGATGCTTCAAAAAACATGATGTAAGTATGCTCTTGCCGCTAGTTATTAGCTGTGTGACACTAGAGGGAAGCAGCATGTAGAATGTTGTGCTTGCAGCAGCAAGAGGAAAGCTGTGACTGCTCTTGCCAATTTTGACAATTCTACTGTATGTTCCAGGAGTCTTTTTTTTTTTTTCAGTCCTATATAAATAAGGTAGATTCTTTGATTTTTAGATTATATAACTTAAATTTCTTACAAGGCGACTTCTAAGCTCATATAGTCATTTATTTTGGGGAAAAAACAAACCATATGAAAAAAATACATTCCACTCCAGTGACTGGGGAAACAGTATTTACCAATCCCAGCGTAAATGGATCCAAGACTCCTGCAGAAGCACGCTCGCTCCATAACTACCAAGACCCTATCCCCAAACAGGATCTGGAAAATAAGTTGTTCCTTTCAAATTCCTGTTTCTGGTCTTCATCTTGATCTGAATAACTTTTCAGTCTGCGTGGCTTCCTAACCAAGGAGGAAGAGGTTCCCCGTACGTTTTGATAGCTGAGATCTCTGGTGGATCACTGAGGCATTGCTGTGCTTCATTTTGAATTACGGTTCTGGTGGCTGCAGATGTCAGTGCCTGGCTGGGGTATCATTAAGTATAAAGTGTTCTAGAGCTCTTTTCTCATTTGTTGTAAAATCACAACAGTTGACTTAATTTAACGTACAGACTTTTTCCTCCTGAGAAGATTATGTCAAGCACTGAAACTTCATATCCAAGTGAAATCAATAGCATCTTCAATTTGAACCTTTTTTTGGGCGTATTCTTTTTAAACTCTTGCCACTGCTTACACACAATACTAGCTGACTTCAGCCTTTCACCTGGAATACTTCATGTCTGTTCTAGATCTTCCAGGACACTTTCGTTGGGTTAAACCTTGGTATTACAAATTACAGCCTTCTGGTGTCACCTCAGGACAACTGAGCTACACTGACTTCTTTTCCAATAAGCCTTGTGTGGGAACAGTCTCTATTTTTTGTTTGAGCCAAAAATGAGGAGTTTCAATGAAGTCCTCTAACAAATGTTCTTGTGTTCAGGGTTTCGCAGCTGAAAACAGAGTTCCTCCCACTCCTGAGTGTGTCATTTGTTTCTGAGAACAGCGTGGTGGCAGCTGTAAGTGTCTATTATTTTCTCCTTGTGGAGTGTTGTAGTGTTTTGAAGAGGGATACACCATAAAGTTAGTAATAAACAAGCTCTTGCATAGTGTCAGTCTTTGCATTTCTGCAATTAACAGCAGCAGAAAAATGAAATTATGGTTACGTTGGTTGTGTTTCTTGACATGCTTTCGTGATGTCTGGTTGCAGGGCCATGACTGCTGCCCGATGCTCTTTAACTATGATGACCGTGGCTTGTTGACCTTCGTTTCCAAACTAGACATTCCCAAACAGAGCATCCAGCGCAATATTTCCGCTATGGAACGCTTCCGAAACATGGATAAAAGAGCCACTACAGAAGATCGTAACACTACCCTGGAGACACTGCACCAAAACAGTATAACGTGAGTGTCTTGGCTGCCTGTACGAGGGGAAGGAACGTTCTCCACTTCACTTTAGTTTCCCAAGATGTTCTACAAACCGATGAGAGCTCAAATTTGCTGTACCAGATGGGTTTAGCTGGCATCCAGTTCTCATTTTAGTCTTTCACGTAGAGCTGTCTATTTCTGGGACTTCCATGGAAGCTGGTGAAGTTAATCATTAACATGGCATGCGTGCTACCGCTCACCGTCACTGTGTTCTGTAACTTGAACACAGTTTATCTTATCCAATATGTAGATAGTTCACAAGAGGTTGGTGGCACTTTGGAAAATCCGGTCAGCAAAATTCACCTGAAAGAGGAATTCCCATACCAGCTTCCTATTTCAGATGTTATTTCTGTGTGTATTTATCCATGAGAAGCCACCAAGGGATAAAAGAGCTTTCAGCATCCTTTTCCTTTGGTTATTTTCCTGACGCATTGTACCAAAAATCTATCATAAGCTCTGCTGTACTCGTATCTTCCTTTGAGTGAGCAGGAGTTGAATGCGACCCAAGTTTCCCAGCTTTTTGGCTCTCTGGAACGGGTGTCTGTGTTACAGCTAGCACTCTCTGTTTTCAGCCAAGTGTCTATTTATGAGATAGACAAACGAGATTGTCGTAAATTCTGCACCACCGGCATTGATGGAGCAATGACCATCTGGGATTTCAAGGTATGCTTTTACTACCATGTTTATGTGAACTGGGTGTGATGGTGGGGTTTTTTTTTTTTTAAGCATCAGCTTCTGGGGCTCAGCCCTAGTGCAGATTTTCTTAGCAGTAGGAAATTGAGACTGGAATATTCAAGACCGTTATGGAACTCCATCAGGAAGACAGATTCAAGATTCAGCATAAGTGCAGATGCACTTTGCTTAGCAGACGACGCTAATCCAGACTTATTTTTTTAATGGAATTGCTCAATGTCCCTGCAGGAATCCCACTAATTCTTTTGTTTTCCAACCTGTACCTCAGCCGCAGTCAGGCTGCAGCCGTCATTGGTGCAAGGCCCGCTGCCTCCACTTGCTCCCATCCCTTTGGGCTCTGCTCTCTGTCTTTTTGCAGAGCATGATCCTGCCCTCTCATAATTAACTTACCAAAGTAGTAAAAAGTTACCTCAAACAGAAAATACACTAAGCATTGTATTGAAAACCTGAAAGGACTGAATAATGCAAATACTTGCTTTGCTGAGGACTGGCCGACAGAGGCCTCTGCTGGCCTCCCCAGGCTGCTGAGAGCTGTGCGCAGGCTTTTAGGAAAAGCCTAGTTTGTACGGTGTACTGCCAGAAAGCTCTGGTGGGAACAGGAGCCAGATCAGAAGTTGAGGTGATGCATAAGCTGCTTTAGTGCAGTTTCAGGGGGAGAGGGTGGAAGCAATGGCATGTATGTGCACGAGTTTGAGATGAATGCTTGCTCTGTAATACCAGTCTGTTCTCAAGTATTCAGCGTTTTTATTCTTTTTTTTTTTTCTTAACTTTGGCATTTACACCGAATTATTTACACAGGATACTATAGCAGATTGTGATTAAGATTTTTCTCTCTTTCAAGACCTTAGAGTCCTCTATTCAAGGTCTACGAATCATGTAAAGATGGATTTCCGTGATCTAGCAGGACAAACTGCTTGACGGAACGCAGCTCCCACATCTGCACAAACTCGAAAAGGGAGGAGGAAGGTGGAATATTTGGAAACACTGAGAAAATACGGCTTGGCAGATTTTCTTTTGAATCTAAACTTGGTGAATTGTGTTGGTTTCAAAATCAGCTGTGATTGTTCTTTTTTTATTTTTTTTTCGGTTGGTTGTTTTCATTCCATTCTTTACCAAAGCTGCTCCTTAAGTAGTTTATTGCAGGAAGTTATGAATCACTAACTTAAAAGGGGAATTTTATGTAAATTGTCTGCTAGAAATAATAATAATAATAATTAAAAAAAAGAAAAACTGATTGTTTGTTTTGATGCTCATTAGCAGCGATGAAAGAAGGGATGTTAAGGGAATTAACTCGGAGAGAGTGGGCGGGGAAATCCTGCACTGATGTTGTACGGCCTGAAAACAGGAAGAGTTCATCTTAGCTGAAAGTTTCACAAAGTTAATAGCCGAAGCCCTGGAGTTCTGATGATCTGGATGTGAAGATTCAGCTGGGCTTCTTTCAGGGGAATTGTTCTCTTGAGGTGATGATTTTGGAGGATGAGTGATTTTGTCCCGTTGACTCTGAGTTCTGCCTGCCTGGCATTTAATCCAGTAGTAACAGCAGATTAATCTGAATGGCTTTTTTGTCGTCTGTTTAGTGGGTCATAGTTTTCCAACGGCAAATGACCGGAATTATTTGTAGTTTCCTTTTAGGATTTGTACAAAGACTTTTCGCAGTGCAGTGCCTGGGATACGGGGTGGAAGGCTGCGTGTGGAAAGTGAGGTGAAAATCTGCTGAGCCAGATCTTAGGAGGACAGATTAAAAGCAAATCACTTTTAAAGTCCCCGAAGCTACACAGGTCTGCGTGTCGTGTTAGAGCCAAGTGCTCAGCCTATAAAATTCCGTGTTTGTAATGACTGCTGGAGAAATGAAGCACGCTTATCAGTGTGCTCTGGCTTCTGTGCAGATCCTTTGTCTCCAGGTGACTGTACCTTTTGAAGTTCAGTTCTGAGCCTCGGTGGCTCGCCGAGGCATTCGCACGTAATTTATTTTATTCACGTGGTCTAGTTAAGATTAACTCTATTGCTGCGTTGAGCCTTGAGGCCAGCTGTGCTCTGGAGGGGATTATCTGGCTCACAACATTGCTTTACAAGGTTTAAGACTTTGTCATTTCTGTTGAAAATGCAGAAGTGTCTTAAAAAAACCCCAGTGACTAAATTTACCACTTCCTCTGGAACCAGAGTTGCTTCATACACTGCTCCTTTCTCAGCTCTGAGTGATTGCAAAGGGAGGGTGGAAGATAAGCTCACAAAGCTGACAACTGTCATGGTTCTGCTGCAAGTGAGCTGTGTCCATCACACAGCTGGATCATTTTCAGGTGCGGCGTTGGTTGCATGCAGAGAATGAACTGTTTTTCCAGTTCCTTCCGATTTTCTTCTGTCTCCCACCTTCCTCCCCTGGCAGTCAAGCGTGCCTTTGCGATACCCTCTCCCTTCTAAACATAAAATAATGACTCTTTAACCTCTGCTCATCTTGCAGTCTAGTGGCCTGCTGCGTACAAGGACTTGTGGTGGGGTTGGGTTTGTCACCTGGAATACAATGCCGGTGCAGTTCAGTGTCTTCTGGATCAAAGTGACCCTGCCAGCCTCGGCGGATGGGCAGAGGAGCACGAGTTCAGCTTTGTCCGTCCCCCTACGTACTGTTAGATGCTTATCTCCCACAGACAGTAATGCTTTTGTTTCTGAAAGCACTTTTTTGAAAGTATGGTGGTTTCTTTCTAAAAAGTATTTAAAAAAAAAAAAGGATTCTAAAATACGTGGTCCAAATAACATAAAAGGATGGGAAAAAAATCATCTCATGAGAGAGTGGAGAAAATAGATCTTGAGATGTTTATGCCTCATTCTTTTTCTGTGTGAAGGAGCAGGAGAAGGTAAAATGAGCCCGTTTGCCCCAAAAGGCCAACAAACAGGTTTGATAAAACTGCTGTAGCTTACTGCCTGAGAGAAATATGTATGTTAGAAGTCTGAGGTTAAAAACAGTTTGGAGATCTTTATATTAGAAAAGGACTGAGCAAGGGCAGTATAAACCACCATCTCTCAAGGTGTAATTCAAGTTGAAACTGCCCCGCGTGCAGGGTGGGGGCGAGCTCTGCGCCTTGTGCGCCGTCTGACGTGGGAGAGGGTGGCTCTCGGGATCGCAGCCCGTCGCTCTGCTCTGGGAGGACGTTCTGCTGCCATCCCACCTCCGGTGTCTGCGAGCCGCGGTGAAGACGGGGTTGTTTTGCCTCCCCGATCTCTAACAGCGTCCGTTGTGACCAGGGTGAGTGACGAGTCCCTGGCACGCTTCGCTAACCGCAGCACTATGCTTCCTACCACGTGCTCGGGTTGGCGGTGCCTTTGGAAGTGATGCTCGCAATAAAGCTCATGGTTGCAGCCTTAATTACAGGATAGCTACTGCCTGTGCGTGCTCGACGTTACGCACCGGTTAACGGGCTGTTGTGGGTAAGAAGTGGGGCTCTACGCGAGCAGGGATGCCAGGGGCTGTTCACTGGAGCCTGCCTGAAAAACTTCCTGCTCTGTAAGTGAAAAGAAGCTGCAGAATCGCTGCCGCTTTTCATCCCCTCTCCCCACCTCCGAAGAAAAACGCCAGCAAAAAACCGTTCTGGTGTCCTCAGCGTCTCTGCGGTGGGGTAGTTCCTCTACAGCCTTTCTGCGGAGGCCCTGAGCGTGATCCCAGGAGGATCTTTCCACTTAAGGAAACGGAGGCAAAGCAGGTAAAGGATTTGGCCAGACCTTGAGTCGGATCCGGCAAGAGACCCGGCAGGGCTGAGCCTTTGCCCCTGGATTATTCCCCCGTGGGCTGTCGAGCCTGGGGGAAGCCCAAGCAGGGTTCAAACCCAGCATGTCCCCAGCGGAAGCAGCTCGCTGTGCTCGTTAGTGCAGGCTCAGAGAGGAGCCGCAGCAGTTTCAAGACCAGAAGTGACAAGGAAATGCGATGGCAGCCAAGGAACCGCTCTGCAGCAGCGCTGGGGATGATGCTCTCCTCTCCCTTCTCCTAATAATGTAGCCTGATTCCGGCTGCAGGAGTTAATTCGTGCCCCTGCCTGGCAGGGATGGGCGGAGGGATGGTCCTGCGTCCCCCCCATCCTGTGTCCTGCTGTCCCACACAGGCGAGGGTTGCTGAACACCTGGAAAACCTGAACCCTCAGGGTGAAGAGCAGAGGCAGAGCAGCTGGTAACCAAAGGAGGGCTTGAGAAAACATACAGGCAGCAGGAAAGATTTCTAAAAGCCGCACCTTTCAGCCACGTGGGAGCTGCATCTCTCTTGCATTCGGAGCGGCGGTGAGGCTGGGCGCCTCAGTGGACACGCTGCGGCCGGGGAACAGGGCAGCTCACTGCTTCCGAGAGGGACATTCCCCACTGTGGGGATTCGCTCCTGGCCATCATCCTCTGGGGACAGGTCAGCATCTCCACGCATGTCTGCTGGGATCATGGCGACACACGTGAAGAGAAGCGTGGCTAACGGACTCCAGGACAGAGGGAGAGATGAGCTGATTGCTCAGTGCCACCCCGCGGAGCCTTCGTCTGCAGCTGACCCCTCACACAGGGATCAGTTCTGCAGCCCCACAACTACGAGGTCATTGTATCTGCGTCCTGCAGCCGAGAAGTCCCCTTGGGGCCCTGCCCTCCCTGTACAAGACCCCGATGCGCTGCTGTCCCGCTTCTGCGGCGTTACTCGGGGAGGGAAGGGGTGAGTGCATCCCTCCAGGCAGGACTGCAGCCCGCTTGCAGCACGGGAACAAGAAGCTGAAGCCCATCTTTCCTTCCCAGCACTCCCAGCAGGAGCCGAGCTCCTGGGGGTTACCCTGCCCGGCCCGGAATGGGATAAAAATCAGTAGGAGAGGAAAAAAAGTAGAAGGGTGCATGGCTGGTAGGTGGGGTATGTGCGTGGTGGTGGTGGGGTGCAGAGCTGTGACTGCAGCCAGCCTGGGCTGGGGTCCCCCTGTGCTCGGTGGGACGCAGGAACCAGCAGCAGCTGCTGCTCAGAACAGCCGGATCCAGGCGCCGCGGGGTCCTGCCGAGCTGCGAATCTCCCCGGCAGCGGGAGGCGACGCTGACGTGCGTCTCGCCCCGGGTGGGCTCCCACGGCAGCTACTGCCTGCTGCGGGCCGGCATCCGTCCCCCCGCAACCTGTCGGGGACCGAGGGGCGAGCAACT
This sequence comes from Chlamydotis macqueenii, assembly GCF_036417535.1. Taxonomy (NCBI): domain Eukaryota; kingdom Metazoa; phylum Chordata; class Aves; order Otidiformes; family Otididae; genus Chlamydotis; species Chlamydotis macqueenii. Next base: position 3,862,023 of record NC_141570.1, on the reverse strand, counting down.
CTTCCCCTGCCAGAGGGAGATGACGGACTCCTTCCCCTCGGCTTTCCCAGCGCATCCTTCCCCGGTGCGCGGGGCAAGTTGCCCGCGTCCCGCCGAGCGGCGAGGGCTGCCGGGAGCATCCCGGGGCCGGCGCCCCATCCATGTGCGGCGATGGCGGAGAGGCCTGGCTCGCAGGCAGGGGCAGGGCGGCCGCCGCTGAGCTTGCTTTTGCGCTCCCCCAACGCCCACGTAAGGAAGTGGTTGCATTTCTCGGAGAGGAAAAGGGAAGTCGAGCTGCCTCGGCGGGGCAGCCAGCAGCTCCCGCCGCTCGCTTCGGGCTGCCGTTCGTGTCGACTGCCCAGAGTCCATGAACGAGCCCTGCCTGCCCTGCCCAGCAAGGTAAGGAGCCGGGGGGCAGCTCTGCCGTCCCGGACGAGGAGCTGGCTCTGTCCCGTGGCTGCTTTTGGCCGTCGCCTCTCCCCATGCTCACACCCTGCTCGAGGGGAGGTGGGGACCCCCCGGCCGGGGCCGCTTTGGGGTCTGAGGGGGGTGCAGGCAGCGCCTCGCCGCTCGTGGGTTTTGTTGCCGCCGTGTTTCAGGTTTGTTTGTTTTTTTTTTTTAAGCTTTGACAGCAAGTTTGGGTTTTATTCTCTTGCCGGAGGCCCGGCAGCTGCGGGGTGTTGGAAAGGGTTTCCCGGTGGGGGTCCCGGGGGGTTGGCTGCCTGCAATTTGTCCGCTCCTCCTTGGGCATCAGCCGCCTCCGGCTTTACCCAGTGTGAGGAAGAGGAGGGTCAGAGCTGCCCTTCGGCAGCGATGTCCCCCCCAGGACTGGGCTGGCTCCTAGGGTACCCCTCACCAAAATTGGGGACTGAGGATGGGTGTTCCCAGCCTGGTTGGCGGGAGCACGGGGGGGTGACATGGTGAGCGGAGGGGCTCCCGGGGGTCGCTGCAGGAGGACCGGGCCACCATGGTGGCCGGGGTGGGAGTTCAGGGAGGTCCCTTCATGGGGTCCCGCAGTGGGACCCTCATCGTGTCCCTGCGCTAACGGGTGCAAACCCACCGCCCGCTGCCCCACCAGGCTCAGCAAAACCCAAAAATCCAGCTCCTCCAGCATGCGGCTTCCTTCCCGGGACCGGGAGGAGCCCCCGGCGCTCGGCTCCTGCCAAGGTTTGGTTATCTCCTCCGAGGACGTTTCCGAATTGCTCGGCGCCGCGAGGCTGGCCGGGGCGATAACGGAGCCGCCGTGGCTCCCAATCCCGCCCTCTGAAAATGCCCGTTTTCCTCCCTCATGAGCCTCCGACGCTCTTCCCTGCTGAGCTCCCCGTGGGTCACCCCACGGCTCCCACCCCACGGGGGGTCAGCAGGGAGGTGGCCCTAAACCAGCTGCTGGGGAAACGAGACGCAAAGCGCTGCGGGAGCGGCCGGAGCTCCAACGGCCGAGCAGCCCTCGCCGCTCGCCCAGCGCTCCCGCCGCAGCCGCAGGGCAGCTTCCGCTCGCCGACGCAGCGACCGAGCCGGACCCTTCGGGGGCTGGCGTTGAACGGCTGAACAGCGAGACCACCTGGGAAGGAGGGTCCAGGCATCCAAACCCAATTTAAAAAGAAAAATAACGGCAATTTTCTTAGCGTTGAAGGCAGAAAGCGCCGCAGCGGCCCTGCCTCCTGTCCCTCTTCCCTGGCAGCCGTTTCAGCCGGGTCCCCGTTTCGCAGCCTTTTCTGCTCCTCATCTTCTGCGACGCCGGCGGCAGCGTCCCCGTTTGCCGACGATTTTATTCGGCCCTCGTGGTGCAGCTCCGGCCGCAGGGCCCGGGGCGGAGGCACGCGGCGGCGGCGGCTTCGTACCCTCCCGTGGGTCACTCTGGCAGGATCAGGGCGGCCGTGCCCGCGTCCCTGGCCGGGGGGACGGGCGCTTTGGCAGGGGCTCGGCCGTGGGGTGCAGGGGTTGTGCCGTGCATCGGCGCTGGGACTTCTCCCCGTGCGAAGGGCGGATGACGGATCTCCGCGGGTTTTTCTTCGCACCGGCCTGGCGACAGAGGTTTGCTAGGAGGAACTTTTTCCTTCCCCTGCACCGTTTTTAGCTGCCAAAGAAAACGGGCAGCGTTCAGGGAGTTCCTAAAATAGCCGAGAGGCAAACTGTGAGTAATCCCCGTCCGTCACGTCCTGGTGAGGTGTTTCCCTCCGTTCGTTACCTCGGCTGCGTGGCCGAGGGCCTGCACCCACCGCGGCTCCGAGCCCTCCTCCGTCCCCTGGCACCCGGAGCGGGCTTGAGGGAAGCTGCTCCGTCCCGCGGCACCGGGGCGACCGGTGGGCGCTGGCGGGAGCGGTGGGAGCTGAGCCAGGGGAAGGGATTAGTCACCGGCTCGCCGAGGCTGAGCGCACGCGGGAGGAAATGGGATGGGATGGGGTGGGATGGGATGGGATGGATGGGATGGGATGGGATGGGATGGGATGGGATGGGATGGGATGGGATGGGATGGGATGGGATGGGGGTGCCTCCATGGGGTTTTGGCTCTTCCGAAACAAGAGCTGGGGAAGGATCAAGTGGGTCCGGCCCTGCGGGGCTGGCGGGGGCAGCTGGAGGGAGTCGGTGCTGCCTGTGGCGGGACCCCCGGGGTGTACGTGGGGCTGGCGGTACCGGTACCCCCATGTGCCCAGTTGGCTCCTGCCCACCAGGCTCCAGCCGGCCGGGGGGGATGACGGGGTGTTTGGAAGTCCCTGGAAGTGGGCCCTGCTTCCCACCTGGCTGTGGGACACCCACGTGGCACCCAGCCATGGGGCGCCTGGCTACGGGGCACCCAGCCGTGGGCACCCGTCTGGCACCCGGCCACGCGTCGCTCAGCACGGGGTGCTCGGCCATGGGGCAGCACCATGGGGAAGGTCTCCTCCAGCTCAACCCAGACTCTCCCTCACCCCCCTGAACTGGAACCGCTGGGGCATCCTTCTCCCTCGCTTGGGCAGACTCTGAGCTTGGAAATCCTGGGGGAAACCCCTTCCCCTGCAGAATTGGGATGTGGTGGTCTGCAATGTGGGGCTGAACCTGGCGGGAGGGAACGCTCGGTGGGGCTGGGAGCTGGGGGGTACTGCTGGGGGCTCGTCCCCGTGGCCGGAGCAGCATCTCCTGACGGCTACGGGGGTCTTCTCCCATCCCCAGCCCGTGAGCCATGGCCTACCACAGCTTCTTGCTGGAGCCCATCAGCTGCCACGCCTGGAACAAGGACCGGACTCGTAAGTACGGCCGGGTCACCCCGTCCCGAAATCCCAAGGGATGGCCTGAAGCACCAACTGTCCCAGCTGAGCATCCCCGCGGTGGGCAGTGCCCCCCGGGATGGGGCAGAGCTGGGTCAGGGCTGGGTTTGGGGAAGCAGGTCCTGTCATGGATGGATTTTGGGGCTGGGGACAGCACTCATCCCCCCCTGCGCCCCCCTGGTCCAGGGGCAGAGCCTGGTGCGAGGGGGGCCAGCACAGCCCGAGGCAGCGCGGCAGCCGGCGTGGGGAGGGACGGGCGAAGCACTGCGGAGAGCGGAGCAGAGCTGAGCCGAGTGATTCACGGCCGATGGCATTTCCCGGCCACGCGCGGGGGATGTGGGAGAGAACAAAAAGGGCTTTCTCTGCGGGGCAGGATGGGGCCGGATGGAGCTGAGCACCCGCAGCCATCCCGTCCCATCTCATCCCATCCCGTCCCACCACCCCCAAGGGACCACGCACTGGGGCAGGGAGGACGCTGGGCTGAGGGGTCTGGGGAACTTCCCCCTTCCCTGTAGGGCCGGCTGGCAGGAGCGGGACCAGCTTCCGCAGAGCGCGGGGCGGAGGCTGGGGGGCTTGGTGGGACCCCACAGTGCAGATGGGGTCTCCCCGGCCCGGCAGAGCCCACCACCCAGGGGAGCGCTTTGCCCCCGCTGCTCTCGCCCCGCAGAGATCGCCCTCTGCCCCAACAACCACGAGGTCCACATCTACCGCAAGGACGGGGCCAAGTGGAGCAAGGTCCACGAGCTGAAGGAGCACAACGGGCAGGTGACCGGTGAGTCCCGGCTGACGGAGGGGACGGGGACACGGCTGGTGGGTGGCTGGGCTCCAGGGATGATGACAGTCCCCCTTGGTGGTACCGGCGGCTTCTGGATGGGGATTGAGCAGTGGGTGGAGGGTGGAGAGGGAGCAGGTTGTGTCTACCTCTCCTGGCCCCGACCCTGCGTGTCAAAAGGCACCCAGGGGTGGGATGGATGGGATGCGAGAGATGGAGAGGGATGGGGTGTGGAGGGATGGGGTGGGATGAGGTGGATGTGGTGGGATGAGGCGGAATGGGGGGGACAGGAAGGGATGGATGGATGAGACGGGATGAGATAGGTTGGGATGGAATGGGATGGGGTGGGATGGTTTGGGATGGATGTGGGAGTAGGGCAAAGAGGGACTCTGGTGCACAGACCACCTGGAACAGCTCTGCCTTCAAATGGCCTCCAGCCCTGCGTGACCCATCCCCATGGCTCCCTGGGCGACCATCACCCTCCTCTGCCTTCCAGGCATCGACTGGGCCCCTGAGAGCAACCGGCTGGTGACATGTGGGACCGACCGCAACGCCTACGTCTGGACCCTGAAGGGCAACGTCTGGAAACCCACCCTGGTCATCCTGCGGATCAACCGGGCCGCCCGCTGCGTCAAGTGGTCCCCCAAGGAGAACAAGTTTGCCGTGGGCAGTGGCTCCCGGCTCATCTCCATCTGCTACTTTGAGCAGGAGAACGACTGGTGAGGCTCCGCCACGGCCTCGCAGGGTCTGTCCTGGGGGAGATGGAGGGGAGAAGGATGGGGAGATGGAAAAGAGAGGCATGGGGAGATGGATGGATGGATGGATGGAAAGATGGAGAAGAGATGGATGGGGAGATGGATGGATGGGAGGTGGAAGGGACAAGGATTGGGAGATACAAGACCAGAGGAGCTGGAGGTGAGACAGGAGGAGACGGAGGAGGAGACAGATGGGGAGAGGGAGGGAGGTGCTCCAAAACCCTGCTCCTGGAGATGGGACATGCTGTCCCCATGTCCTGGCTGCTGCTGCAGGCCGGTCACCCAGGGCAGCTCCCGGGGTGCTCGTCCCCCCGACCACCCTCAGCCAGCCTCCAAAAGCGCAGGGGGGTTCCCGGGGGTGGCGATGCCCCCCCGCTGACGCCAGCGCTCTCCCCGCAGGTGGGTTTGCAAGCACATCAAGAAGCCCATCCGCTCGACGGTGCTCAGCCTCGACTGGCACCCCAACAACGTCCTCCTGGCCGCCGGCTCCTGCGATTTCAAGTGCCGGTGAGGAGCAGGGTGGGTGGGCGGGGGGGGGACACCTGAGGTGGGGTGACACCCCAAGTATGGGTTGGGGACTCCTCAGTGACGGGTTGAGGTCCCACCATGGCCAGCACAGAGGGGTGTGGGGCAGCCCAGCGCCCTGGTTCAGCTGTGGGTCAGGCTTCACCCCTCTGGGTGCTGCTGGGAGCCAGGGACAGGGCATGAAGGAGATGCGGGGAGGGCTGGGGGGTGCCCCGGGGACCATCCCAATGTTACAGCACCCAGCGGGGGAAACTGAGGCGTGCAGGGATGGGGGCAGCTCTGGAGCTGCGTCCAGGGACAGATGGCAGGGCTCTGCCCCCCCAGGATATTCTCAGCCTACATCAAGGAGGTGGAGGAGCGGCCTAGCCCCACGCCGTGGGGCTCCAAGATGCCCTTCGGGGAGCTGATGTTCGAGTCGAGCAGCAGCTGCGGGTGGGTGCACAGCATCTGCTTCTCGGCCAGCGGCGCCCGCGTGGCCTGGGTGAGCCACGACAGCACCCTCTGCCTCGCTGATGCCAACAAGAAGATGGCGTAAGTGGGGCTGGGGAATGGAGGGGGCTGGGGGTGGCGAGGGGGTCGACCCCAAAACCAACCCAGGGATGGAGACATCCGGGTTGGGTTGTGCCAAGCAGACGTGGGTGGAGGAGGTGGCGCTTCCTCTGCTTGTAGTCTGGTGGCTTCCACCTGTGTCATGAGCTGTCCCAGCCTCAGCGCAGAGAAGCTGGCGCTCAGCTCCCTGCTAGCGCCCTGCTCTCCCTTGTAGGGTCGCCTCCATCTGCACTGAGACCCTGCCTCTCTTGGCCGTCACCTTCATCACCGAAAACAGCCTGGTGGCTGCGGTGAGTCCGGGCTGGGGACACAGGGTGGGCGCCGCGCGGGGAGCGGGCAGGAGGGTGCTGAGCAGGGGCTGCCTGGTTCCCCAGGGCCACGACTGCTACCCGATGCTCTTCACCTACGAGGAGAGCCAGGGCGCGCTGACCTTCGGGGGGAAGCTGGACGTCCCCAAGCAGAGCTCCCAGCGCGGCCTCACCGCCCGCGAGCGCTTCCAGAACTTGGACAAGAAAGCGAGCTCGGACACCGCCAACGCCGCGCTGGACACCCTGCACAAGAACAGCATCAGGCACGTACTGGGGGGGCGAGCGGGTGGAGGGACAGGCTTGGCTGGGCCACCTTGGGGGCTACTTGGGGGTGCTGGCCCCCGAGCATCCCCTGGCTGTGTTGCTGTCTGGCCCAGGAGCTGGGACAGCCCTGGAGAATCCCTGGGGAATCCCTGGGTATCCCTGGGTATCCCTGCGTGTCGGTGGGGGAGACGGAGAGGTCCAGTCCCAGGAGCTGGGACAGCCCTGGAGCATCCTTGGGCATTCCTGGAGCATCCCTGGGTATCCCTGGAATGCCCCTGGGCACCCCTGCACGTGGGTGGGAGAGATGGGGGGGTCTGGCCCCAGGAGCTGGGACAGCCCTGGGTATCTCTGGAGCATCCCTGGGTATCCCTGAGCATCCTTGGAGCATCCCTGGGTATCCCTGAGCATCCCTGGGTATCCCCAGAGCATCCCTGCACACGGGTGGGGGAGAACGAAGGGGTCCAGCCCCACTCCCACCCACCAGCTCTGGGGTGGGGGCCCGGAGCTGACTCCCCGCTGCCTCTCTGCGCCCCGCAGCCAGATCTCGGTGTTGGCGGGCGGGAAGGCCAACTGCTCGCAGTTCTGCACCACGGGGATGGACGGCGGCATGAGCATCTGGGACGTCAAGGTGAGGCGTCCCCACAGTCCCCCCAGGCGGGGAGCGCCCTCGTCAGCCACAGCTCTAATTGCAATCCCCCCACCCCGCTGCTGCGCAGCTCTTGGCTGTGGTGCTGGGGCCCATCCTGCCCACGGGGGTCCCACAGTGCTGGGTGGGATCTCCTTTAACCCAGGGCTGGGTGGGGGGCACCCCTGGGTGGCACTTCTACGACTCACCATCAGAGGGGGGCGGGGGGGGGTTGACGGCAGCCTCGCGCAGGGATCCAGCCCCCTCTCCTGGCTTCGTCTTCGCGCACACGGCTGGAAAAACGAGCCAAAACCAGCCGGAGTTGGGGTCTCCTCCCCACGAGGAGCTGGCACCCCAGGGGACAGCTTCCCCCCCGTTAGCTCCCCAACCGCCTCCACTTGCCTGGGAAAGCAAAAAGTTGATGAGGAACGACCTCCCGTTTCGTTCCAGAGCCTGGAGTCGGCGCTGAAGGATCTCAAGATCAAATGAAGGAGCCAGCCGGAAGGGTGTCCCGGCTGCCGGCCTGCCCCGCTCCGCCGCGCCCGCCTGCTTTCCCCCGCGAGCCCCCGTGCCACGCCAGCCGGCCGCGGTGCCACCAAAGCGCTTCCCCGGCTGCCAGCCAGCCCCGGCGGCTGCTCTCAGACAAAAGGAAACAATTTTTTTTTTTTTTTTTTTTTACTATTTTTGTTACCATCCTACCCGATGCTGGTCATACATTGCTTAAAGAAATCAAGAATAAAGTAAGGATTTTCCTGTATAAATCAAATGACTTTTTTCGCCTTTTTCTCAAACAAATTCAACGCGATGCCCAGCCACTCCTCTGGCGTTGCCCTGTCTTAAACCGAGCATCTCCGCGAGGGAAATCCTACATTTCTCACTAAAAGGCAAAGGAACCCATGCGGTGCCACCGGCTCGTCCATCCACCACGGCGCGGGAGGGGCGCGCTGGCTGGCAGAGGGACGGTGACACCTGGGTTCTGGTCCAGATATGGGTTAGCAGGAGGCGTGTTCTACTGGGAGAAGATTTTTCCACCCATTTTGGCGTGTTCACCCCGTGTGAACAAGCCCCATCCCTCTCCCCCTCCGGCTCCTGCCCTGCTCCATCTCAGCCCACTGCCTCCCACCACCCTGTGCCAGCCACCACCCACTCAAAACGTCTGTGTCAGCTCTGTCCCCGCCATATCGGTCCTTCCCTCTTGGAGCCGACAAGCAGAGCTCCCTGGAGATATTTCCTCTCTCAGATCACAGCTCGGGGCCCCCACAGGCTGGGGGAACAGCTCCAGGGCTTACACCTTTACCCACGCGGAGATGCCCCAGCATTCCTGCCCAGGGAAGCGTGTTCCCCACCACGGTTTGGGCAGGCAGCTCACAGTGATGCTCCCCCTTAACGCACCCCTCTGTTACACCCTGGCCCGAGCCCCCGCAGCCAGGCAGGGACAGGATTACAGATCACCTCTGCGTCTCTGCGACTGTGACCTCTCCGCTCGGGGGCTGAATCTCCTCCAGCCTGCGCTGAGCGCGGCTGGGAAGTGCTGGTGGCCCTGGCACAGGCTGACATGACAGCAGGACTGCCTGGACCTCCGGGAGCGGGGGTGACAGCTCAGGGACTGGCCCAACACGGTGACAAGGTGAGACAGCGGCCCGAGGGCGACTTCTCCACTGTGCTAACCAGGTTGTGCAAGGCATCCGTCAGACAGCAGGAAAAGCTTTGTGCCTTCAGGCTGCACCTGCTGTGGAGCTCCTGAACCTCCAGCCCAATTCCGCACCATAAACAGCAGAGAGGTCGCCACACCACCAGACTGCTCCGGCACCCGCGCCCCAGCACAGCCCCTACGCTCGTGTTCACTCACACACGCGCGAGACGAGGACAGAGCCGTTATGATAACTTACACTTTAATCAGCCAAATATACAAGTTCTGTTGCTGTTGTTTTTTTAAACTTCATCAAGTTTTTTTTTCCATCTGGGACTGATACAATTAATGTTGTTGGTTGTTGGTTTTTTTTTTTCCTTTAAACAAAGGATGATGTGGTTAAAAACTGGCACTATCCCTAATAAGGAGAAGAAAAAAAAAATGAAGAGGAGGGAAAAGGGGAGACTGGCTGCAAGAAAGGAGGGATGAAACCGGGAAGGAACGGCACTCCAGATGTCCACGAAGTCAGGCTCCCAGCTTATACTGCAACACCCTGCAGCAGAATTTGACGGGCGCTCGCCCAAAAGGACGACTCGGAAACATCATCCTTCGGGCTGTCACTAGCAAGTCAGAGTTCCCCACCCCATGCCCCGCCCCACAATGACCCCACGATCTATTTTCTTGCAAACTAACATTTGAAGCATCTCCCCTCCCACGCAGCTCCCTCCCGCCCCGCCTATGAGTTTTTAATCCTAAAACCAGCAAAAACATTCATGTTTCCAAACTGTTACAGAGAATTGCTGTTCAGCACAGCTCTGCGCCGAAGGCAGCAGCCGCCCCTAACCCCAAATGGAAATCTGTGCCAGGATGAGGACAAACACATCGTCGGTGTCTCTTGGAGGTGAAGGTGACTTCGATGCCGCAGTACACCCTACGTGGCACCGATGGTATGCAACACGGCAGCGCTCCTGGCAGGCACCAGGCACAGTTCCCTGGCGTTTCCTCCTCTTGCGTGTCCTGTGCTTACTTGTTAAGGGATAGTGACTGCAGTCTTTTACCTGCCATGGCCGCTTCGTCTTTTGCTGGGGGAGGAAAAGAAGAGGTTTCGTCATTTCGGAGACTGGTGGTCTGCGAGCCACGTGCAGCAAGGTTACGGGAAAAAATCCAACCCTCCCCGTCAATCCCCGGTAGATCCCCTCCAGAGTTAAGAGGAGCAGCCTCCCTTTCGTCCCCGGCCTCTCTTCAGGCATCCACAAACTACCCTGACTCCTCAGGGTACAGATTTCTCAGTGGAAGGCACCCTCACCAACCATCTGGTTCACATCTATCGGAGCTGAAGAGAAAGTCCAGGCGGGGGGGGACCTGCAACCCCCCAGGCAGCGTGGATCCCCAGCACGCAAAGGAGACAAATCACGCCCAGCACAAGCAACTCGCCAAACCCCCAAAGGGGAGCGAGCATTGCCTGGGAGGCTGAGGACAACAGGGATATCAAGGGCAATTCCCTTCTCTCTTTCCCTGCTCCCTGTGCAGATGTCCTGGAACTTTACAAAGCGAGAACTTTACAAGAATGAAACAGCTGAACCTGGCTGCGATGAGAGGAGTTGCAATGACACTCAGCAACACCACACAGCCTCAGAGATTAGAGGTTACTCTGCGCGATATGAGAAATCACGCCTCCTGGCAGGGCAGCCGTCGCAGAGAGAAGTAGGAGGATAGGATTCATTACTCTCTAACCTTTTCTTTCTTCTTCTTTCTTTCTGGCAGCTTCTTCCCTTTGCTTCCGAATGATGGCTAGTCGGGCGAGATCTGCCTTCGCTTGCTCTGTTTTACCAGCTAGGTGCATTTTCATGTATCTTTCTTTTGCCTTTTGTTTCTCTATTTCCTCTCTGTATGAGGGAAACACACCAGTCAGCAGAGCACCCAGGTAAGCACGCAGGTACGGGCGGGGAGGGGGAGCTTTCTGACTGGGAAGGACGGTGAGGACAGAGCTGGATTGCCCACAGAGACTGGGGGGCCCCGACACCAGTTTTCAAGCACAGGTTATATCTATCGCAGGGTCTGAACGGAGAGCTTTTGTCAAGTTTGTAAGGGAAGGCATTTTGAACCACAGCGAGTCCCGCCTGACAGTTTGCTGCTGTTCAGTGGCTGCTTTAGAGAGCAAACACTCAAAGGGCTCCCCTGAAACACCACTGCACAGACAGCAGGGAAACACCTCCCCGCGTTAAGCTGCTGCCACCAGCAAGGATGAAATTCCAGGAACGCACCAGCTCCCGGTGAGGCAGCAAGGAAAGACTCACCGCTCCCGTCGCGAGAGTTCCTTAGGTCCATCCAGGTCCAGCTGAGTTACTTTTTTGGTTGTCTGAATTACACGATTGGGATTCTCTATGTCTATCAACCCTTCCACTCCTTTGCGCTTTTGCTAAGGTTCAAGAACAAGAGGAAGGTTAAGAAGCTCTCTCATACCCAACACCGTGTTGTATCAGAGCTCATCAAACACACTGCAACACCCCAAAAGCAGAATTCAAGATGTTTTCATGACCAGACAGCAAAACCATTTATGAACCAAGATTTATGCTACCAGGCATCCCCAGCTTTTTAAAAAAATATTCTTGCCTTTGTGTTTCCCCTATAAAGTTTTCATTCTGAGGACAAAACGCAATCAAGTAAAGGGGTTTTCTGGCTTCTAAAAATAGTCCTTCCATTAAAAAATTATTATAGATAGCTCTCAAAGAGAACTTGGAGTCAAGAGCGTGCATCTGTCCTGCCCCATGAATCTGGATGGTGCAAACGTACCTGATAATCCTCGTCATCCTCATCACTCTCATCTGAATCTAAAGACTTCTTCTCCTTTTTGGGGTCCCCTGTTGCTCCTTCACCTCCTTCTTCTTGCTCCTCTTCTTCCTACACGACCACAGGAAATTAGAGAAATTGTATGTCATTAAAAATCCCAAATCCAACTGTGACTCTTAAATGGGAGAGTTTTGGAGGGACAGGAGACAGCTCCGAGAGCGCTGGTGTTCCTGATGCGGCCCTTATGACACCAAAGGTGCCTGGCTGTCACAAAACCAGAGCTCATTCTCAACATGTAAGCGTGCACCACCTGCCCCGGCAGATCACCTCGAAACAACTCTGCTGTTCTCTGTAGAACAGGCCAGGAAAATTATTGTAAAAGACAGAACTGGCCCTTCACTTTCCCCGAATGAAAGATCTCCAGGAGACATTTTGGCCCGGGTTTCCAGCGCACAATATCTCAGGGACTGGAAACTACACAGATGTAGAGTAGAGCTGGATCTCATCCTAGATCTGGATTAAAAAAAAAAAACCAACAAAAGAAACCCTAGAGAAGAGCAAATTGACAACCACCGACCAGAACATTATTATCCAAGAAATTACAGCCTTTTGAGCACAGTTTTTACCAGTCAGAGGTCTAGGAATTCATTTGTAAATCATTAGAAGATAAGATTAGAAGAACCAATGTGGCTGTGAGTAGCTTCCTTTACCATTGCCAAATATCCCTTATCAGAGCAACTGGCAAAGTGGGTGAGCTATGGACAGTAGGGAGGAGTAATTTCATTATTTTTTTAAATTTTTTTTTAAGCTTTCCCTAATGAAATAGCATCAGATGTAACCATCACTATGTGGTGTGGATTATCACAAAAGGATAAATCCTTCCCAAAGAGCAGCTCTCTGCTTTGTTCTGAAACAAGACAGACATACCACGTGGGGTCCTGCTTGCTCTGTCCCACTTCCAGTCGGTGTTCTCATTAACAACTCAGAAGTAGAGAACACATAAAATCTGTGAATGACATTGCACTGGTAGAAGTTGGGATCATTTTGGAAAACAGGATCAGACCCATAAGCGGCTTCAGAATTTGGAAAGATGGCATGAGACCAAGAAGGTGGAATCAGAAAAGAAACCAAGAGGAGTTCTACTTTGGTAGAAGAAATCCAACACAAAGTCGGAATATGTGGCTGAGAAGCAATCATCTTGAGTCACAGCTGGTCAAAACATTAGAAAGGAGCCAACAACGTGGCTCATAACTGCTTGAAAGAGTAATCTTCTTCTGGGAGGCATTCATCAGTATTTCCCATGCAGGGTACAATTATCCTACTGTAGTCAGGGCTGCGAGGCTTCAGCTGGAATGGTGCACTCGGGCTTAAGGAGCACTTTCAGACAGTCACAGAAAAACAGCAGCGAGAGCGCCATCGTAGCTGTGATAATCTGGGAGCACAAGAGAGTAAGCACTGCGACAAGCAGCCAGTAATATGGCTTTATAATACCAGGCAGGGAGCTGTGGAAGTGAGAGGAGCGGTTACAATCCCGTGCTGGGACATAGAAATGTGCCCACACCAGAAAACGCTGTTATCTCTCCCTACAAGTCAGACGGAAACAAGAAAACCATGTGTGCAGGAAGAAGTCAAAGGAATTTGATCTTTTACATCTTGAAGAGAAAAAGGGCAAATATAATAACTTCAGTATACAATAGGACGTGAACGCTTTTCCTCCATAGCACGGATAAAAAAAAAAAAATTAGCTGACACCGGAGACCAGAATGATGAAATACGGGGGTAAAACGATGTCTAGAGCCGCTGTATAACCACCGTCCCCATCCTTTCACCTCCAAATTGTGACCTGGATGGTCCACCTGGCCTCAGCTCCGTGAGGAACCAGAGTGGATCACATCTTGCAGACTCCCCAGCCAGAGATATCCGGAATTCACGCTGTGATCACTGGCAGAACGATCTGTGACACTTGATTAAGCTGCCGTTTGTCACGAACCTCAAGTTCAGGATGCTGCACAAGCCAGGAGTAACGACAGCAAGCGCATAACGTAGGCAAATACGTACCCTTGCCTTTTGCTTTTCTGCTTGGAGCTGGGCATCAATCTCTTCGGGACTTGTGTACTGTCTTGCTCGGCCTTTGTGGCCTCCTTTTCTACCTGTACAAAAAAAAAATAAAATGAATAAACGGTTTAGCGATAAGCTTCCAGAAAGATTTACTGCTCCTGCAGCACTCCCTCTGGATTTTCAGTGCAGATAGGAGAAACCAGAATAGCTCCTCTGACAGAATCTAAACAACAACGAAAAAAAAAGGACACATTGAACTGGACAGCCACGGTGAAACATTTCGGGGACGTTGCACAGAGGATTGGGATTATTGATCCATTGAAAGACAGATGGAGAATCTGTTCCTTCTTTCCTCCTGGGCTGGTTTTGGACACCGGAACAGAGAGCTTGCCTCCTTAACCCCTCCCCTGCACTAGGGCTGTGCCAAGGGAAAATAGGAAGCTAATTGGGCAAAAGCTTTGGGAATTATAACGAGAGCCAAAGAACTACTAAAAGGAGGCTCTGTGTTTTACCGCTTTATAAGGAAAAATGAAAACAGCGTCTAGGAACCAGGCAGAGGAGAGAGTCAGCTTCGCTGGCTGGACTGCCTGGCTAAGACCTGCTCTCCAGTTCTAAATTCCGTTGATTAATGAATTCCTGAAGCCATTAATGCTTCCTGCAAGTGACTGCTCCACTGACAGCTGCTCTTACAGCTCAAAGGACTGCTGGAAGGCAAGCTGAATAGAGCCGGTCTCTAGCCGCCAGCTAGGGAGCTCAAGGTAGAACCGGTGCAAAAAGCAAACGGCTCAGGCAAGGGAGAAACCTTACGGCGGGGAGCAGGGCGGAGGGGACCATCCCTCCTTCCCTGGGACCACGCAGGATGCGCAGGAGAGATCTGTCACTGCCGTACCGCCGTGCCACGGCCACGCCTGGCCGCGCTGCGGGACTTGGAGGGGCAGCACCGGCGCACGCAGCGGGCTTTAGAAATTCAACGTTTTCTCACCGGTCCTCCTGTCTCAGCAGAGAAAAACCCTCAGACATTTTAGCTCAGTAAAAGCGGAGCCGTGGAATAAACGATCTCAAAATCCCCACTGTGAAGCCTTACAGAGACTCCCGAGATGGTTTTATCACCGGGAACGGGGAAACGCACAGACCAGAGTCTTCTCTCCGCACTCAGCTGTGGAAGCTCGTGGGCACCCCAACCATAAACGCAACCGAAAGCCGTGCAGCGCCCACAGACGTGTTTGCTGTTTGTCTGCTCCCAGCCACCCCGCGTGGCAACACCGACTCCCTCTGGGAACCAGAGCTGCGCGGGAGCGCTCCGGCCCCGGGGACGTCACCTCGCTGCCCAGCAAATGACATCACTCCGAACAGAACAGCAGCAACGTCCCTGACACACCACGTAACACCGAGAAAACCTAAATAAACCGGACCAACGCTGCGCCGGGAGGGACTGCGGGGAGCTCAGCGCTCAGCACGGGGCCGGGACGGGGCTCTGCTCTTCCCAGAGAGACCAAATCGCACGTCAGCCAAGCGGAGCGCCGGGTCCAAGCCTGCCACCGAGCGACCGCATCGCGCTGCGCAACGCCCTTCAGCCCCGTGCCTCAGTTTCCCCATCTGTAAAATAGGGGTGACGATTCTGATCCTCCTCTGCGAAGCAGTTTTAAAATTTGATCGCCTGCAGGGAAGACCCTAAGGCACGCACAGCTTCCACTACATTTGTCTTCAGCTTTAAACAGCATAAGTAAGGAATTAAATCAAACAGAATGGAAGAATATTGAAGGAATAATTTTTTTAATCAAGGTATTAAAAAAAAAGGCAAAGTAATCAGGATTATTATTATAATTACTGCAATAAATTTCTTATTAGCTGGTTAAGCTGCCACCATTTTATATGAAACAGCGAGTGCAAAAATCCACTCCGCTGCTAGCAATACAGCAACTCCCACTGACCTGGGGGGAGGAGGCGGGCAAAGATCCCTTTTTTCCCCAAGAAGCTGAAGTTTTTAAACAAACATTTTACAACAAAATACAGAGCAGGAATTCCTGAGTCACGGGGCATTTAAACATGGGAACTGGGGTTATAACCCCCCAGCTCTGCGCCTTCCCAAAAAGCACACGAAAGCTTCAGCCCCACCTCCTAACTGTGTGCACACAAACACAGAATAAAGTGCTTAAAGAAATCGGAATGGGAAAGCTGATTTGGTACTGCAGCTTGGGAAATGCTGATGAAATAACTTGGAGCAAGCTACAGAGAGGAGGAAGGACGAAGGCTGCTTTACGTGAACGTATACGGCTGGGGTTTCAGCGACGCCGGCACAAGAGCCAATTATGCAGATGGTGCATCTGGAGAAGGTTCTGGGTGGATCCAGCTCAGCCCTGACAGCCTGTCAGTCCCTCGTTACTTCTCCTTAATCACACGAGCAAGTCGGTACCCGCTCCGTAACGCCCAGACGCGGAGCAGCCGGAGCCACGTGAAAGGAGCCGCGTTTGGAGCCCCCGAAACGACCACCTCCGCATCCCCCCCACGCCGCCCCTCAACCCCGCACCCAGCCCTGAAGGCCTCCACCACCGAATCACCGGGAGGGGCAGGCCGTCAGCCCCCCCGGGCCCCCCCCACGATCCCCGGTGCAGCTGTGAACTCCCCTCCCCGGGTGCCCGTGTGCCCCAGTCCCTGCCCCGGGGGAACCGGCTGCAGTTTGCAACCCAGCAGGGAGCACATGGGGCCCGACCGCAGAGGCGGGGGGGGGGGGGGGGGTGGGGGTGGCACCCCACGGGCCGGGCCCCCCCGGGGGCTGCTGCGATCCCATGGCACTTTTTGGGGGTGGGGTGGGGGGGACGCAGAACGGGACCCCCAGCTCCGAGAGAAACGAGGAGAATCGGCCGTCTCGTGGGGACGGCATCCTCCCGCCGAAGGCCTCCAGGCGCGGGCTGCGGGAAGAACGCCAGACCTCCCCCGGGAGGCCGCGCACAGCCGGCGGGGGGCTGCGGCACCGGGCCTCCCTCCAGGGCCCCCCGCGGCCGAGAGCGGCCAGAGGAGACCCCTTCCCCCCCAGCGAGCTCCCCGCGGCCGGAGGGACAGGGGTGGAAAAAAGAGATCTCGCTCCAGACCCGCGGCGGGTAACCGAGACCCCCCCGCCCAGCGCCTCCCCAGCCGAGGAGGGGAGGAGGAGCCCTGCCGCCCACCCCCCCTCCCCGGAGCCTCCACAGTCGGGGCCTCCCCCCGCGCCCCTGCTCTCCTCCCGGTGCCCGATGGGCCTACGCCCCCGCCGGCCCCCTGCCCCCCCCGGCCCCCACCTCCTTTGGGCATCGCGGCGGCGATGGCGGCGGCGGCAGCTGCAGCGAGGCCCCCCCGGCCCCGAGCGGCGACCCGGAAGCGGAAACCGCCCCACCCCCGCGCGCGGCCCTCGGCTCCCGCCCAGTCACCACGACCCGCGAGGCCCCCGCCGCGGGGCTGCCCTCAGCGCCGCCTCTCCCGACACCCCTCCGGGTCCCTCCACGCGGCGGAAAGCGGGGCCGCTTCCCCTCCTGGTGAGCCGCGCTCTCCGTTCTGCCCCGGCCGAGGCGGGAGGCTTGCACCGTGGGGAGTGTTTCCTTCGGGCGGCGCGGCGGGCACCCCAAAGGGGGCGGGGCCACGGGGCGGCTCGGGTGCGAGAGGCCCCGCAGGTGACGAGGGCGGCGCGGAAGTGGCGGCTGCGGCCCGGGCGGGTGAGCGGGGCCGCGGGCCGGGGCCTCCCCCCTCGGCCGCCAGCACGGCCCGGCGCTGCACTGGGGCTGGCGGGACCGGACCGGACCGGGCTGGGCGGCCTTTTCTGGGTTTTCGGTCGGAGCTGGGGGAAGTTTTTTGCCTCAGAGTAGGCCGCGGGGGGGGGGGGGGGGTGGCGGCGGCTGCCGCCGCCTCACTCCGCTAGAGACAAAACACCCCACGGCCTGCTGCTGTCCCCGGGGCCGCACTGGGCGAGATTTCACCTCTTTTACGAGCTCATTTTTATTATCGACGTGGAAAATGATAAAGAGGCGCAGAAATCTTAGGAGAATTGTCTCTAACAACTGTTTCCCTTTCGGTTTTCTCCAGTGGTTCTCCGGACTTTGAAGCAGCCGCGCGTGTGAGTGCCGGGAAAGCCTCGTTCCCTCGCCTTTCGCCTTCCTGGTGTCTGAGGCAATGCCCAAAGTGAAGAGGAGCAGGAAGCCTCCCCCGGATGGCTGGGAGCTGATTGAGCCAACGCTGGATGAGCTGGATCAGAAGATGAGGGAAGGTAAGCGGCAGAGCTGGGTCTTTCCAGGGATGTGACCCCAAAACAAACTAACCCTTAACTGCTGCAGGAAGCACAGCTTCCCCTGTGAATACAGATTGTCATTCTGGTTTTATAGCCTCAATGAGCGGTTCCGGGTCAGGTCCCTTCTGTTTGAGTGTTCTCCCATTAAGCACGGCCTTACCTCTGTTATGAATGTTCCTGGAATGGTGACTACAGAAATGAGTTGGCTGCCTGGGATGGTCAGCTGAAACCTGGTGTTTGTGTTCCCTCCCAGCGGAGACGGAGCCTCACGAAGGGAAGAGGAAAGTGGAATCCCTTTGGCCTATCTTCAGAATCCATCACCAGAAAACACGTTACATCTTTGATCTGTTCTATAAAAGAAAAGCCATCAGCAGAGGTGAGGAACGCAAATGCTTTAGCCTGGGCAGGGGAAAAGAGAACGGAGGAAGATGTCCGCCTGCAGATGTGGCTGAACTGGGGCGTTGATGGGCAGGATCAGGTTTCTGGGGAGGGAAGACGGAGGGAAGGCTGGCAGCTGCCTGCCTTTAACTGCTGGTTACTGCAGTTAGTAATTCCTGACAGCGAGTCTTCTAACGCTTCCTGGGAGCTACTTGTGATGGTGTCTGCTCCTCTACAGAGCTCTACGAGTACTGCATCAAGGAAGGATACGCTGACAAAAACCTCATTGCAAAGTGGAAGAAACAGGGTTATGAGAACCTGTGCTGCCTGCGGTGCATCCAGACGCGGGACACCAACTTTGGAACCAACTGCATCTGCAGGGTCCCCAAAAGCAAGCTGGAAGTGGTAAGGGTTTTCAGCTTGTTCCTCTGCTTGTCTGGGCTCTGGCAGTACCCGGTCTGACTCCTCCCGGGTCAGAGACAGAGGGGAGGTAGTGCTGATCTTTCGGGTAGTTTCCTCTAGTTCTAACGTTTTCTGTCTTTGCTGGTAGGGTTGGCATCTGGGTGGTTCTAAAGTTACTGTCAGGTTTGGCATGCAGTCGTTTAAAGTCATTAAAGTATTGGAAGCAGCAGAAAACCGGATGGCAGAAACCCTTCCCATGGAGGGCCAAGCCTGCTGGTGTGTCTGCTCGCCTAGCTTGGCTGAAATCCCCTCCTCCTGTTTCTTTTCCAGGGGAGAATCATTGAATGCACTCACTGCGGATGCAGAGGCTGTTCTGGGTGAAGCCTTTAGCCGCAGGACTGCTTTTTGAACTCTGAGGGATATCATCCTGCACAATGGACTCCTACTGCATGGACAGCGTGACTGGGATTTCTGCGGAGCAATGGAAACGGCAGCGCGTTCATCCGGATCGTATACGCAGCAGCGGCCGGTTTGGAGTAGGTTTTGTGTAGCCATTTATTTTAAAATAAAGTCTGCCTTCCTGAGAGAGTGGTGCGATCTTCTGACAAAACATTTCTGCGCCCCTCTTCTCCTGTTGGCTGTGCTTTGGCTGGTTGGTTTGTTTGAAGGCTGCTCTGTTTACTCTGAGGTATTCTAAATGCGGGTGGTTTTTAACCAGCTCTTCCTCTTTCTCAACTAACTGAATTTAAAAGGCTGTGTGGAAAGGAAACTGTAATAAGAGTTCTCCAAACTCCAGTCTGAGTTAAGCTCTCCCCTGATTGTGTGCAGAAGGAAGCTAAATTTCACGTTCCGAGGTTCGTAACCTGGAATTAGCGTGCAGATCCATTCAGGAATGCCAGCAGTCTGTAGAGACTTACAGGTCAGGCATTGAGTGCCCAGGTACACACAGAACACAGCGAAGAGACAAAACTAGCACTGAGCTAAACCCCTGTTAAATCTGATCTTACTGCTTCCTTGTTTAGCACGTGGCTTGTTAAACTACAGCCTATCTCATCCTTCGCAGTTTAAGGAAATTCCCTGGACATGTATTTGCTTCTCCTTAAAACAAAGGCAAATATTTTATTATGTAGTTATCACAAAAACTCGTATTCATGGAAATACAAAGCAGCTTTACTACAAGACAGCTCAAGGGAGCGAGTTCCAAGTTCTTCCAGCGCAAGGAAAATGCAGGAGTTCAGTGTCCTCCTCACTGCTGCTCCTGCCCTGGCTGCTCCTGCCCGGCCTCCTCCCGACTGTCATCTCCCGCGCGTTTGGCTGTTCTGTATTTCTCCCAGGGATGAGGGGTCTCCTCTGCCGCCATTACTTTTAACCACCGGTAGTAGTAGCCACGGAAACCATCGATTTTCTCCAGGTAAGTGTTCTTTGACTTGTACTGCCAACAGAAATCCAACAAAACAATTGTTTATTAGACGAGCGCTCACTTCAGTAGCAGCATGCAATAGCCACGCGCTGCTGAGAAAGAAAGGGCTATCGAGTAACTGTCAGCCAGATCAGACAAAGCCAAGGGAAAAAGGCTTAGGCAGACGTCTGTGTTTCCCCTCCTTGGTGGCTTTCGTGATGCCTTCACGCTCTGACCGGTCGTGGCTACTTACCCTGTCAAATTTCGGAGGGTACTGTGCTGCGAACTCCAGCTGGCGTATGATGACTTCGTTGGGAGGCACCTGGTTATTCCTCATGTCTCGCAGGATCTCCGTCAGGTATCGGTAATCCAGCTGCCTCACGGCGGCAGCAATCAGGGTGCTGTAGATGTACTTGTTGGGAGTTACTCCAGACCTCTGGAAGCAACAAACACTACAGTGAAACTTGTTTACCTGCTGACTAGAGCCGAACTCCTGGAAGGAGAAGGCACGCGGGCACTTCTGAACACAAGGAGCAAGGCTCTTACGCCAGAACACGTGTAGCAGCTTCTGTGGTGCCAGCACACCCCGTCCCGTGAGCCCTCTCCTGTCCCAGCGCAGGTACAGCACAGACCACCTGAGCTACTACTCTAGAGTTGCGTGTTTTTGGAGTGAGAACACAACCACTCACGCAGAAACCCCAGCAGGTCTTTTTAGAAGCAGTAACGCTTCGCTTTGCCTCTTCCCGCAGCTCGAGCCCCAAGCAGCGGAGTTTATTACCTTCAAATCTGAGAGTAACTGCAGTCCGTCCTCCTCCTGGTGGCAAGCGATCGCCAAATTACAAAAGGTCTGGAGGTTGGGCGAGAGGCCCCTCTTCACTAGAGCTGGCAGCACGCTCTGCAAGAGACAAGTGTTGACATCAGTTTCCAAAAAGTCTCACTTTCCAGCAGCTTTCCAGACAGAGAGGTGACGGTGCTAGGACAGGATCCGTAACTACTCAGAAATTAACCTGAGCACTGGCTTGTAGGAAACGGTGCGAGAGCCCCGGTTTCTACAGCAGATGAACACGTCTCCCAGCGAAACACGGCTAACGCTGGAGGCCTGAGACAAGGGGGTGGTGACAGGACTGGTTCTGAGTTTTCCTCACCTTCGCTCCTTCCAAGTCTCCCCGTTTACTTTTCTTTCTTATCAAAGTGTTAAAGAAGGTCACGTCTACTTTCACTTTATGCTCATCCAGGAGTGCCAGCAAAGAGGACTCCGAGGGGCTTTGGGGTTCCACCAGCTCCGCTAGTAACGTGAAAGTTTTAATGTTGGGTTCTGCATTGTCCTCTTTCATTTTATTCAAGAAGCCCTCCACGTCCCCCATCAGAGCCAGTCTCTCGGACGGTGTGGCCACCGTCCCCAAGGAAACCACGGCTCTGCCGGGCGTCCTGGAATCCAGCAAGTTGGGCGGGTTGCAGAAACGCTGCTTCCGGCCTAGGCGCGCTTGTTCCCGCTCCACCTCGTTCCAGCCTCTCCTCGTCAGCGCTCCAGTCCTGCCGTCAGCTACGCTGGGGCTGTCCAGAGCCGCTGGTTCTGTTTCAGCCCGATTCGCATCTTTATTTTGTTGCTGGATCAGTTCTTCAGGCTGCAGCGAACTCTCCTGAAATAACTGCTTTTCCATGGCTTCCACGTCTAGCCGGACAGGAGCTGCGCTCTCTGATCCCTTCTTCTTCTTCTGACTTTTCACCTTTTCCTTCTGCCTCCCGGGTGCAAGCCTGAGCTGAGGTGAGCTCTCGCGGGCGGGTGTAAGCAGGAGCTCAGACGCCACGACCGGATCGCCTACTCCGCAGTCCCTCGCAGCACGCAGCAGCAAATTGTAAGTGTGGCTGTCGGCCTTTATTCCAAGTTTGGTCATTTGTTTCCACACCTGAAGAGGAGAAGATGAACACCAGATGTAGGTGATATGAAATAACAGGAGCACTTCTAGCACACTGCAAGCCCATCTGCTTTGCCCTCTGTTACAGGATCTGCTTTCAGAAAAGGAGTGAGTTTGCAGCACGACGAGGTGAGATCGGGGCAAGTCACTGGTGTACGTCTAGTTCACAGAACTCCTCGGAGGAGCTGAACTCCTCCTGCTTCACCAGCTCTGGGCAACCCGCTGCCTTCCATGTGCTCAAGTGATGAGTTACAATAAGAAGCACTTTTTCCTCCCCGCTTGGAACGTGAAGACAAACCTGTAAGGCGTATCGGAAGCCACTTTCACTGTCCTTTATGCAGCTCATGAGAAGGAAGCTGAAGGTCTCGGCTGTGAGGACGTGGCCCTTGTGCACGATTTCCTAAGAGAGCAGAGAGAACGTTAAACTTCCCAGTCACGCAAACAGTTTGTTCCAGCTGGCTGTGAAGCTCAAATACCGCTGCTGTCTTCTGGGGGACACAGCCACAAAGCGCTGGGTGAAATCCCAGTGCTGCGAGCAGAACAATAGCTCCAAGAGAAAAAGAGCTCCGAAACACCTGCGCAGATCCTGGCTTCTCCCTCACGGGAGCTACAGGGAATCGGAAGCAGGAACAGCAATCCTTTTAGCTACTCCCAGACTGGCCCTTCTGAGGAGAGCTGCTGGAAGAGCTCTGAAGGGAACTAGGTCTTCAAAACTGAGACAGACGCAGTGGCTGTGAACCCCACAGAAACTGTTTGTTAAGGCTTTAACGCGCCTGACCAGAGTTGTAAAGCCAACCTCTGCAGCCGCCTCCTTTTATGTACTTAAGCTTGACGTCTGGTATGTACCAAGACCATCTCATTGTATGAGAGCAAGGATCAATGAAATATAAACCTGTGATCTGTGATCACCTCTGCTGGAAATGAAATTAAAAAGTCTGTGCAATATGGCAACTTCCCGGAGCTTTAACCAGAGCAGACCACGCTTAACAGGAGAAAAAAAAATAACATCTTTACCTTCAGTACATCAAGGCACATCCTGAGATCAGAGCACAGGGCGCAGACCTTCAGCAGCGCGTGGTACGTGATCAGGTTCAGCTCTTCATTTTTGCTCTTCAGCCGCTCCCGCAACGTGAGAGCGCTCTGCAGGCCCGAGTCCTTCCACGGCGATTCGGCGCAGGCGTTGAACAGGGCTGTGTAAGTGGCCTGGGTAGGAGTTAATCCTCGTTTTTTCATCTGAGGGAAAAGAAGAAGAGTTAGAACCGGCTTTTTAAGAAAGGACTTCTAGAATTTTGTAGTTTAAGAGTTTCAGGCTAAAGAGATGCAAACGCTAACTCGGAGGCGTTTTGGAGACCAAGTAACCTGACCAACGCTTGGAGTTTCAGCTTAGAAAACCTGACGAAGGTTTGAGAGGGGAGAACGTAAACCTACATCATTGTAGAGCCTGAATGCCTTCTTCACGTAGCCAGCCCTGCCGCAGCCGCCGATCAGGACAGTGTAATTGCTTTCTTCGGGTTGCACGCGCTCTTCCTTCAGCATCTGCACCTCAAACAGCTCCAGAGCCTCCGCCAGCTACAGGGAAGAGGAAAATCCACGATGAGGCTGCATCAGAATTGATTACAAGGGATATTAATATACACAGCTGCGGGCAGGGTACGGTAGAAGTCCTACAGGGCACAGGATTCCTCAAATTCTTATTTTATTTGTTTCTGTAAAGACACTGAGCGCTAGGGCGACAGCGATGGGGCAGAGCTCTTTCATCAGCGTCGTTACAGATTAAAGAAGGGAACAGCTGGGCCCAAACCTTGTCGTCTCTGATGAGGGCCTTGCATTTTAGGAAGTACCAGTACGGGGTGTTCCGGGGGCCGCGTCGAGGTTTCCTGTCCGGTTCTTCCTCCCCTTCTTCAAGCTTTAAATTCTGAAAGCGCGACGTGGTTTTGTGATAATATTTCCTAGATGAAAATTTATTAGACAGCGTCCCGAACTCCACGCCTTCATCATCATCCTCCTCCTCCTCCTCCTCCTCCTCACCAGCAGCTTCAGCGCAGCCGCCAGCATCGCCCTCTCTCGGGTCGTTACCGGGCGACGAGCGGAACGGCCTGCGGCCCGCCAGCGGCCCCGGGCCCGCGCACCGGAGCGGGCGCGGCGCCTCCTCGGGGGCCGCCCACCGCCCCCGCGGCAGAGCGGAGGAGGCCCAGGCGCAGGCCCAGCGGCACGGCGGGGCGAGGAGCCGCACGCACCTCATGCTGTGCCCGGAGCCGCCGGGAGGGGCGGGCACCGGAGAGCGGGGTCCGGAACCGGGCCCGCTCGCCTCACCTCAACCACGGCGCCTGCGCGGGCGGAAAGGGCGGGATCAGCTCGAAGCTTCGCGCCGTGATTGGCGGGAGCGCGCGCGCGCTGCCCGCTGGGCGGCGAGGTCAGAGGGCATTCCCAGCATTCCGCTGGGCGGGCGGCGCGGGGCGGCCGGGTGCTGCCTCCGCCGCCTCCCCTCTCGTCGGGCGCTGCCGGCGCGGAGCGGAGCGGGCCGGGCCGGGCCAGCCCGGGCCCGGCCGCCCGCTGCCCCGCCCCCCCCAACCGCCACCATACCGCCCCTTCCTTCCCGCTGCCGCCGCCCCCCGGCTGCCACCATGCAGGAGCTCATCGCCAGCGTGGACCACATCAAGTTCGACCTGGAGCTGGCCGTGGAGCAGCAGCTGGGGGCGCAGCCGCTGCCCTTTCCCGGCATGGACAGTGCGTGCGGGCACCGGGCGGTTGCGCGGCCCCCTTGTCCCCGGGGTGGTCGGGGCCGGCTCTTGTCCCCGGTCCCTGCGGCCGTTCGCGGGGATGGGACCGGCCGGGGGGTGGCTGGGGGTGGAGGGGGGGTGGGGAGGTTTCCGTGGGTCTGAGGGCCTTGCTCAGCCCTTATCCTTAAACCCACACAACTTCAGCTTTCCCTGTGAGGTTTGCCTCTTAATCCAGAAGTTTTTCTTTCCTGCTTACTGAAAGCTGTAGTCAGTACCCAGCCAGGCTGGAACATGAAAGCAGAGGCATTGGCATGAATAAACATCGCTCTCCTGCACAGGGCTTTGTTATTTTTCTTCATTCTCTTTTGATAGATGAAGATTTGATGGTAGGGGGACTTCATGTTTAGGTATATCCATGGCCTGGTCTCTGAACCTTTTCCTCCGGTCTGATAGTCTGACACGGGTCGTCTCAGGAGACTTGTAGCTTGCTGAAATTTTCTGGCTGGGGCTGCTAAACTCATGTTTTAACTCCGTTGAATGTTGTGATACCTGTTGGTCAGGGTCAGCATGGGATAACATGCTAGTGGTTGTTTCAGGCTGTTCTGGTAAAAAAAAATGCAAGACACTTGTCGTCAGGGCTGTAAATACAGGGTTCACTGACATGATTGACTTAACAGCAGAGGAAAACCCTGTCAGCCAAACCTAAATATCTGAAAAGCAAACCAGCTCACCAGACCTCTGCGAATTCCCTTTGGTGTGCCCCAGGAACAGTACAGGTGTTTGTGAGGGCCAGACTTGAACGAGGAAACGTGGGAAAGAAAATTTCCCCAAACCGAAACACTGCTTTTCTTTTGATGCTGAGGACCAGGTTGTCTTTCTGGGGAAGGAAATATTTTACAAGTTGCCATGAAACTTTGCTCAAATTAATTATGTTTCTTCGTTCTCTCTGCAGAATCAGGGGCAGCTGTCTGTGAATTTTTTTTAAAAGCGGCTTGTGGCAAAGGCAAGTAAGATTTCCAGTACAATTATGCTCATGGGAGCGGAGAGGGGAAACGAGATTTTCTACCGCTGTCTACAGTACCCATCTTTTTTTCTGTGAAGACCGGGGGATAACCTAGATAGAGGATAAAACCAAAAGATGTTGGAATAACTGCAGCAGTGGTGAAATAATGATGTTTTTTAAGAAGTTGGGAGGTGAATCAGCAAAGCTACTGGTAAAGGAAGGCTTGAACTTATCACAAGCAGATCTTGCTGTGGATGTGCCTGTATTGTCGCTGTGGTTCGTGCTTGTCGGGATTAAGAGCCGCAGGCTGCGTTGCTTGGCTCGTTAGAGAGTAACATCAGACTCATCCCAAGTGGCCGTTGCCAGTAAAGGCTAAATTCGTAAGAAAAAGTGATGTCTTCTGCAAGAGAGGAATAAAGTGTTGCTGTTGCCGTGTGCCTCCTTGCGTGGCAGATTTTAATTGTTCTTTTTCCCCTTCTCCTTGCCTCGTCCTTCTGCAGGAGGCATGTGCCCGTTTCGACACATCAGTGGGGAAAAGACCGTTGTTTGTAAACACTGGCTACGAGGACTGTGCAAAAAGGGAGACCAGTGCGAGTTTCTGCACGAGTACGACATGACCAAGATGCCTGAGTGTTACTTCTACTCCAAATTTGGTAAGGGCATTGTAGCTCCTACTTAGCGTGCCTTGCTGGCGTTGGAGTCCGGAGAAGAGGATCCTGGTGCATCCCTCTCATCCGTCTTCAGAGCGTTACCGTTCTTCTGTGTCTGGTGGTGGTGTTAGATTGTAATTTTTCAGATCTGCTTATTACCTCTCTAAATCTGTGACATATTGTAGATGTCTTCTCCAGAGAGAGCTTGTCCCTCAGAGGAATAGGGGGGAAGTTCAGGTTTTTACTGGGTTTTATGCCTTACGTTCCATTTTGGGTATGAGACGAGTAGGCTGAGCAGTTGGTCTTTGCATGACTCTTATTTTGGGGAGCTGATGAGCAGCAGAGGGCACGGGGGTGCAAAACTTTTATGCACTTGCTTTCCAGCTCTGGAGATCTGGACATAATGAGGCAACTTGCTGTCAGAAACCTACAGTCTTGTAGGTTTCCTTGGACTGAGGTTAGTGCGCAATTTGTAGTTTCTCCACACTTCTGGTGCACTAAATGTTTGGTTTTTGTTCTCATGACTGCTCTTTCAAATTTAGTTTCCCCGTTGTTTTTAAAAACACACATAAATGATCCAGTCTGGTAGAACTTTACTCGCCGGGGCCGAGTCCTTGGTGGTGTTCGTCTAGGTTAAGGCAGGCAGTAAGACTGTTGTGCCTGAGCTTATAAATGTTGGTCACAGCTTTGTGGGAGCTACACGATCCAGGTAACGTTTTGAGTTGTTTATCTGGAACCTGCACAATTGACTAAGAAGTGCGTTTGCCTTTGGTACAGGGGAATGCAGTAACAAAGAATGCCCGTTCTTGCACATTGACCCGGAGTCTAAGATCAAAGACTGTCCCTGGTATGACAGAGGCTTCTGCAAACATGGTACGTATGTCGCGCAGTTGCAGGTTCTGTGGCTATAAATCACGGGTAGGGTGTTGCTCTTCTTCTTTGCGTGATCTGCTTGTGTACTTGCTACTGTTGGGTGCTGGGGTACGTATATACGAAACGTCAGCTCCTGAGCTTTGTGTTGCAGGTCCCCTCTGCAGACACCGGCACACTCGAAGAGTCATTTGTGTGAATTACCTAGTGGGGTTCTGTCCAGAGGGGCCTACCTGTAAATTCATGCAGTGAGTATGCTTCCAGCCTTGTCCTGTCATCTCGTGTTTCCATTGTAACCCAGCCTCCGTCAAATGAGGGTGCTCCAGTGCTTCCCAATGGCTTTGGGGATTTGGCCAATGTTTCGTTTGCTGTACCGATCTGAGGATACGAGGCAGGGCTTCTTCAGGGAGTTACCGATAAGACTTCTGAGTGGTGATCAGATGCCATCGGTGCAGTGGGATCACATGGGTTTACATTCCAGAAGACCTCCTAGGTAGAGGGATATGCTGTGTACTGGATCGTCGTTTTTGTATACGTAATTGCTGAGCATCAGAATGCAAAGAGGAGTGGGGACAGGGAGGTCTGTTTCCCGTGAGTCAAATTTAATTGGCTGAATGTTTGTTTTGTTGTTTGGAGTTAACTTGGCTGAGCTGATGGTAAAATGTTGGCATACAATTTGAGAATCGATTTTCTTGTTTCCGTCTAAACCAGCCCTCGGTTTGAACTGCCAATGGGAACCACAGAGCAACCACCACTGCCTCAACCGACACAAACACAGCAAAAGGTACACAATTCCCCTGCCTCCCCTACACAGCCACCCTCAAAGCATTTAAAAAGAGGGTGTGTGTTGTCTAGCGGTCAGAACTGGACACCTGGGCTCTTGGATCTGGCTTGCTGGAAAGCCTTGGAGAAATACTCACTGAACGAGGGAAAACCTTTCCTATTTTACAACAGGGTGTGATATTCTTTCGTAGTTAAGAACTTGGAGGCAAATCCTAATAAGCCACAAAGCACTCTCCCTTCTCTTGCCCAGCCCTCCAACATCCACCATCCGATCACAAGGGACCGCTGCCGCCTTCATCCCGGGACTGCGGTGTTTTGCTGTGTTCTGTTTCTCCCCTCGCCTTGGTTAAACTTCTCGGTCATCAGTGCTGTCCTCCAGCTCAGAGGCCAGCAGCGGCGGTTCTGTTGCTTGAGGCGCTGCCTGGGAGGGTGCTATGTGAGAAATAAGCAGTGAGCAACCCCGCGTGCCGTTACAATGCTCAGAGTCCTGCAGTTGCTCCAGCTTTACAAGGAGATGTGGTCACAGAACACGCCCACGTTACGTAGAAGCACGTCATATGTGGCTGTGCGGCAATCTGCCAGTTTTTGTAATCTGCGTGACATCTCTCAGTTGTGGCAATGATATTTTAGCAGCCTAAACCTACTCTCTGAATCTGCTTCCCAGAGAAAAGCAGGATCGCTGGGCTTGGTAAACCTTAGTGCTTGATTTCTTCTCTCTGGTGCTCCATCTGGCAGAGCACCCACGCACAGATTGGGAGGAAAATTGATCATTTGATATATGGGGTGCTCTTTTCCATTCTTAACAAAATAACAACCGTGAAGATTTTTGTCCTTGATGCACTTAACGAGTCACAACTCTTCTCCTAACCCACAGAGGACACCCCAAGTCATTGGAGTCATGCAGTCTCAAAATAACAACACTGGGAACAGAGGACCCCGGCCGTTGGAGCAGGTCACCTGCTACAAGGTAATTCGGAGGGGAGGGACGAGGAGGGAAAGCAGAGGGTACTGGATGAAAGAAATACGGCGTGCACGTCACCTGGGCTACATTGTGCTGCTTTGCTGCTCGTTGCGTGTCACGGGCAAAGGAACGGACTGTGCTGAGGAGAGGTGTTGGTCGTGCAAAAGGGTTTTTCACGGTGTGAACAGGTTCACAAAATGCGGGCTCTGCTCAACAGACATCGCGTTTTGTGCGCGGATACAGCTGGGGGAATTGGTGTTGGAGTTCTGAGGCCTGTGGTCGCTGGTTTGCCAGCTGACAGACTTGCTGTGACAGTTAAGGCTGCTGTAGGACAGACTTTGCTCATCTGCTAACAAACAGGAAACCCTACCCCAGCACAGTTAAAGAAGACTGCCAAACTGTACGTCTCAAAGAAAGAATTAATATTAGTTTTGTCTCCTGAATTATTTTGCTTACACTTGGTGACTGTAGAAAGATTTTCTTCTCCTCTGTTAGCACGTAAGGCCCTTGTGAGTAACAGAAGTTGAATATGCAGAGACTGTTCAGTGTTTCGGCTGTAAATGCACCCTGTTGCTGTCAAACCAAGGAATGAGCTGTTCACCTTGGTTGCTCGTAGAGGAGCACCGGTAAAACTTTTGACACAACTGAGTTTCCGTCTCTCTCTATTTTTCCGCAAAAGCCCCACCCCTAGCCACTAGAAAAGGGCAAAGAATCTTCCTGTCCCATCAGCTTTGACAGTTACATCGCTGTACATCCCGATTTGTGTGCCTTAGG
This sequence comes from Chlamydotis macqueenii, assembly GCF_036417535.1. Taxonomy (NCBI): domain Eukaryota; kingdom Metazoa; phylum Chordata; class Aves; order Otidiformes; family Otididae; genus Chlamydotis; species Chlamydotis macqueenii. The sequence continues at coordinate 3,832,412 of NC_141570.1, read as the reverse complement.
TGCTTGTTTGGGTAAAAATTACTATGATTGGATGGGTATGAAGTAGCTGAATCCATTTTGCTGAAAACCTTGAATGGCTGGTTATTATTTTAGCTGCAAGTAAATTGCATATCTGGAGAGTGCTGTAGCATCGGATGCTGACATTTCTCTCTGGGCTTGAATAGCTTCAGGGTACAAAGTCATGAATCTCTTGTTGAGATGCACTTTCCTTTGTCTAATTCGGGGCAGGCGATCAGGAGAGTCCCTGTGTGTCGCTGGTGTAGCGCACATCAGATGGAGCAGTCTCGGAAGCCTCAGACATTGAAATTCCCCTTGTGTGTTACAGCCCCTTGCTGTTTGGAGCGGTGCGCTGAGAGCTCTCTCCTTTGTAGTCGTTATAACAACGTGGCATCAGGCTGCTCCCAGCACAGAAGCAGCTTTTGCTCCAAGGAGTGGAAATAGCCCGTAAATCGCAGCCCTTGTGACACCGTGTTTCGCTTCACCTGCTAAATGCTGCATCTTCCATACGCAGAAAAGCTTCCAGACCGGAACCGGTGCCAGCTGCCGTGATAAAGGCAGGTAGAGGGGAAAAAAGCTGTAACTGTGTAATAATTCCTCTCTCTCTTTCTCTTTTAGTGTGGTGAAAAAGGTCATTATGCCAACAGATGCACCAAAGGACATCTGGCCTTTCTCAGTGGACAGTGACAGAGCAGAACGAAGAGTGCAGGGGAGCGATTAACGCTGAGAAAAGGTTTCTGCCTAGCACTATGTCTCGAACTATTAATCAGGTTGTTTTTTAATGCCATTACTGAAAGAACTGGTCAGAGGCTGGCTGCTGCTAAGCAACATTTTTGTAATTGTCCACAACATTTTTTTTATGTTTTAACCTTTTTAAAATCGATTTTGGCCTCCGCCTCGTTTCATTGAGCCCTGCTGAAAGGTAGATCTAAAAGCCAATAGATATGCAAACCCCTCACCTGTGCAGCACTCTACGTAAACACATCTTAGCCAGTGTTTCTTTAAAGTGTTTTCCTTCTGCCACTTCTCTGTGGAGAGAACCTGCAGCGTTTCAGCCCTCCCTGTGGAAGCAGGAAGTCTGACTGGGAAAACTTAATACTTGAAATGCCTTCCCTTCAGTGAGGAAGCAGGGATTCTGCTGTCCTGTAGCTCTTAAAAAGCAAAGTTGCGTTCCCAGGTCCAGCCTGTTGTAGTTGGTAAGCTTGTCCTGGTGGCTGACTTAACGCATCACGCGCGCCAGGCTGTAAAACTCTCGTCCACTTGCTTTGTTTCTGTGCTTCCTGCTATACTGAAGGTTAGAAATCGATCTTCTGGGTGAGAACCGATCAAGGGGAGAATATATTGGCCTCTCTGTGGTCAGCCGAATAATGAGGAACAGTGGTTGTAGGAAAGCTGCGTCTGTGCTCATTTTCAATTTGCAGAATCAAGGAGGGAAGTGAACACGGTTTGAGGTGTAGGAATAGAAAAGCCTTGTCTCGGCCTCCGTCATCCAGCTCGCACTGAGCAGGTCTTTCCGTAGCCTAGAGAAGACCAAGAAGTGGAGATGTGTATTCTTATGGAACACTGCTTTTAAAAGTGGTAGAGCGTTCTTCTGAGAGCCATTTTTGCGAGCCAAAACCCATTCATATTGTGAAAAGACTGTTTCAAAAGGGCCAATGATAAAATGTGAATTAAAAAAAAAAAAAATTGCACCTACAACATGAGCCTTATTGATTCCAACCCATCTCTCATTTGTTGACTGCCTTTTTATTTTATTGAAGCGTACCGATGGAAAAAGCTGGCTGTGAATTTATTTTTAAGAACAGGTAATATGGCTAGATTCAGAGAAGTGACTGGGGTCACGTGGGTGACGGTGGGATGCAGCTGCTTAGCGGGGCGCGTGAGGAGGGTCGGCAGCTGGGGCCAGACCCACAGACGCTCCTTGAAGCTGTGTTTAGCGTCTCCTGTTAAACTTCTCCCCGCTGCATTGTAGTCAAGAAGCAAAGTTTTCCTTCAGTTTAACTTAATGGACCTTTGTTATATTAAAGGTCTTTTAAGCTCCTTCCAGGAATAACCTTCCAGCTTCTTTTAGTAACGAAAGGAGGCGGAGTTTTGATAGAAATGGGTTATCAGAGGTAAGAAGCTTTAGCATCCCAGTGACCTCCTTGAAGCTAAATCCATCTTACCTGAAGCAGTGCTCTGCAGTGATCGAAAACTGCCCCAACACCTCCAGTCCCCAGGTGTGACAGCTTGACTGAGGATCAGAAACGCGTGGCCGCCCCAAGCCACTTAAACCTTAGCTATTCTTTCCAATTAAAAGTCTGTCCTTTCAGCTGCCTGTCCAACCTGTATGTAATGGCCATTAAGAAGCAATCCAATCCTTTTTACTTTTATCAAATAGTTAAATAGGAATCAATTTTAAGTTTCCCCAGCTGATAACGCAACCTAAGTAGCAGATGCTTTCCCTGGCATCTCTGAACTTACCCTTGAGGGGTAAAACTCTAAGACAAACTCACCCCCACAGTCCAGATAACAAGTCAGTTATGAGAGTGTCTGCTCGGTAAGTGTATGCACTTTTTATTGGTCATAACAGTACAGATTTCACTGTGAATACTTCCGACGTCCTCTGTCAGGATAACTGTCCTAGTAGCCAAGCCTGATCGAGAGCTGCACCTCTGCTTCCTGAAGTTCATGCTTCAGTGGTACTTCCTGTGGCGTTCGTGCTCTGTATCAAAGTAAAGCAAGTTCATTTTACTGAAGTCACAAGGAAAAAACACATCTGAAATTACAGGAAAGAAAGCACTCTTAAAAGAAAAACCAAACAACTCTGAGTATGTAGTTTAAGTACTGTCAGGTCAGACAGGCAACAAGATCTAAGCTTTCTTCACCACCAGTACATACTGGCCATCTGATAACTTACTAAACGCACAGAAGTTCCCTATGGCTGAAAGAAGTTTGCTTGCCCAGAGTCTTGGATTCAAGCAGGAATGGTTAGCACAATGTTTCAGTTTATTTCTAAAAGCAGCAGCAGACTAATAGTTTTTATTGCCCCAAGCAATCTTCCAAGCTGCACTATACGCACGCAGCCGTGCTGCTCTTACTTACTCAGGTGACTGTAGCTCCAGATGTAGCTGACAAGAACGTAACCGGCAAGCACCATGGAGATGCCACCGAGGCCCCCTTTCTTGACATTGATATATTTATTGTAGTATCTGTCGTAACCTGTGCAGGAGAAAAGTTTTCATAGCAGACAGATGAGTTGCGTGTTTTCTGTGTCAGGAGGAAGCAGCCCCAGTTTCAGAGAACCTCGGGAAATTGTTTCTAATGAAACGTCTGAGGGTCTCAGAAGCAAGTCTGAGAGAAGGCAACCGGTGTGTTAGTTAAGCAAGGTGAAATCAAGTTAATAGTGCTAAGCCTTAAAAAAAAAAAAAAAAGGAATAAAAAAGCCATTTATCATTTTTCTCTAGACATTATTGTGACTTTCATGAGCTCAGGCTGCTTTGGAATTAGCTAATTCTTTCACACTAGTGTATATACATTATGCAGACACTTGCATTTGATCTTTTGTGTTTGAATTACCCAAATGCCGTATCTGTATCTAAAGCAAAGGGTGTTGGTCAAAGCCTTTGCCAAGTGATCTATAAAAGCCCTGTGTCCTTTCTTATAATTTTTAGTGATCAATTGCTTTGGTTTTTTTATTTACTTGTGATGTTGTGAAACCTCAAGATTTTCAGCAAATAGGTTTAGGAGTAAGGTCACTGTATTTCCTCTTTATACAAGAAGGAATACTGAAAACTATTTTCTGGTAGATAAAGCCTATAGAATCACAGAGTGGTTTGCGTTGGAAGGGACCTTAAAGACCATCCAGTTCCAACCCCCTGCCCTCTGCAGGGACACCTTCCACTGGACCAGGCTGCTCACAGCCCCGTCCAGCCTGGCCTTGAACGCTTCCAGGGATGGGGCATCCACAGCTTCTCTAGGCAACCTGTGCCAGAGCCCCACCACCCCCACAGTGAAGAATTTCTTCCACTACAGGGTGCAAAACCTGCCCTGAAGCAGCCCCTCTGCTGCCAGCTGCCACAGCCGACATCCACCCCAGCAGCCAGACGTGTTTATGCACTGATCTGCCCAGCTCCTTCAGGAAAAGGGATTCAGGGCCGCCGGCTCTTCGCCGGCCCGGGGGGGCGCGGAGCTGTGCCCGCAGGGCTCCCCCTCAGCCCCCTCTCACCTCTTCGAAAGGCCCCCACGATGCCGCCGGGGGTGAAGTCCCTCATGGCCAGCCAGGTGGGCAGCTGGCCCAGCTTCACGTCCAGCAGCTTCGTGTCCTTGAGGGGAACTGCGGCACAGAGAGAGAGACACAGCCCGGTCAGGAGGGAAAGGGAGGAGGGAGCCGCGGTCACCTTGGCGGCCCGCAGCACTCACCCGGCGGCTGCGCCATCTTGCCGCTGCTGCTCTGCGCCGCCGCGGGAAGGGGCGGGGCGCTGAGGCTCACGGGAGGGAACCCGGATGTCGGGTGGGTGGGGAAGGGCCGGCGCCATGTTGGGAGCGTCGTGCGGCCGCGCCTCAGGGCGGGCCTGTCGCCGTGTCCCCGTGTCCCCGTCCGCTCACCGCGGGCGGTTCCCCCACGGGGGATGCACACGCTGCGTCGGTTGCCACAGGCACCGTGTTGAGGTCCGTGCGTGCGGGGCGGTGCCAGCATGGCGGCCTGTCACGGGGCTGGGGGCACCCTGCGGGGTTTTCCCTCCCTGTCCCGCTCCAGCAGGTCTCAGCAGCCGGGACCCTTGTCAGGAGATGCTGGCCCAGTGACGCTGGATGACTTGTGCAGGGTGGCCTCCGATGCGTCCTTGCACTGTCCCCGCTGGACGTTGCGGAGTGTTGGGTGCCAGCGCTCGCCAGGGCTGCAGAGGTGAAGACTCTTGCAGATTGTGAAAATAGAGAGAAAAATTCACAAATCTTCACCAGCATTGTCATGAGACGTCAGCAGCAGCCTTTTGGGGGCTGTTGATGTCCCACAAATGAACTTTTCCCCTTGTGTTCTGAAGCTGTTGCAGCCCTTAACACTGTAAATGTGCATTCCCAGATTGTATATACTGCAACATATATTTAAATTGGTTAACGATGTATTGTAAGGTAAGAAGTGAGGGCTTCTCAGACCTCTTCCAGGAGTCACCTGCCCTCTCCTGCAGTTTTCTTAAGGGGCATCAAGAGGAGGAATGTTAAACTATTTTTCACAGGGATTAGGTGACAGATGAATAACGTATCACGTCCCGTTTCAGTGCCCACTCAGGACTTTTTTTTCCTGTGGAAATACACTGTGTCTTGCTACAGCTCCTCTGCAAGGATGCCAAAGGCACAAGGAAAGGCTGGGCCTTGGTGCATGGTGGAAGTAAACCTGCAAAACCAGAGCGGCGGAAGAGGTAATATGCAGAAAAAGACAACCTTTGCCTTCCTGCAATAGGAAAGATTTATTTCATGTTCCCAAGTGTCTTTCTGGGGGATTGAGGCAGATAGACCCCCCTAGAAGGACCACCCTGGGCAGACACAACACCTGCAGAGCTGGCTGTGGTGGGACGAGCGTGGGCTTTGGGGAAGGGGACCCCAGCAGGTGTCACTCGCATGTAGCGGAACGCAGCTGCTGGCAGGATGCTCTCCCTTAGCCTGACCTCTAGAGGCTTTGGATCGTATAATTCAGGTTCATGAAATAGAGTCGGGTTTTGTTGTTTATTGTGCTGAATCTGGAAAGGAAAGTGATGCAGCAGTAAACAGGGAGCAGCCGTCCCCCGCTGTTTCTGACAGGTCAGCCAGGACCCCACGTTTCCTAGCTATTAAATCTCTGTCCCACAGAGGACTGTTAGAACGGATCAGAGATGATGAAGACTGAATTGAGGAGGCTGAAGGGGGCCCACAGGGCTTCTACGTAAACACTGAGCTACTAATCTCTGCAGCTTTTACTTCTTTTAGGTTGTAGAGTCTAATTCCACGTGCCTTCCTGCTGCCACTGCAGGATTCTTGCACTGTTATCTGTGGGGTTTGTGTTACCTGGTATTAAACGAGTGGAGGCATGGGACCTCTGTTGGCTCAAGGGTTATGGAACTCTGTGACGCGTCTTGCTCAGAGGCCAGTCTACATGTCTGGCTTCAGCCTCTATTTTACTGAACTTAATTTATTTACATTGAATAGTGCTCTCCTATAACATAAAAATAAAAGCAGAAGGAATAGATTACTGCCTGTATTTTTCTTTTACTTATTAACAGAAAGCAGGAGTAGGAAAGTATACTGTGCCTGATCCCTTTGGAAGAAAGGGTTCCAAATTTAGTCCCTGTTAAATGGGTTTAAAATCCCCTTATTAAATTATCCTTTATTTTATTATTGGACTTTACCGGTAACTGTCATTTTATTGCTGAAGTGTCCCTTGATAAACTGCTATATGGCCTTTTTACAGTACTTGCATAAAAGCATGCTTCAGACTTGCTTCCCTCATTCTTGCGAGGCAACCTATTGTTTTACATAGGATTGCTCATGCAGGGCAGATTAATTCACCTCGACGAAAAAAGCCAATGGCGGGTGCCTCATTTCAAGGAGTTCCCTGCAGAGCAGAAGAGCACGTAGAGTTGGTCAAACTGCTGACAGCAAGGTCTGGGGAAATTGAGTTCGTTAGGGTAGGAATGGAAGTCCCAAACGAGGATACATCTCCAGTGCAATTAGGGACAGCGGTCACGTAAACCTTCGCCCGAAGTGCCCGCTCTGGCAGAGTGAGAGGAATAGTGCTGTTGGCTCTGTGCCGTCTGATTCCTGAACCGAGGAGGACGAGTTAAAGGTGCAGATGTGTGGGAGGGTTTTGCAGCACACGTTTCCTCCCTCTGACCCGTGCTGCTGGCCAAAATTCAGGGTCTTGTTGGTTGATCCAGATGGGAAGAGGAGTGATGAGGAAAAGTATTTCTCATGTATTTCTGTTTGCTTACAAGAATGTTCACAGCCCTCCTTTCCTGAACACAGAAGAAACCATGCAGTTGAGAGCCAGTTTCCTTGCTTACAGCTCCAGACCTGCTCCAGGCAGCAATGTGACCCCAAATCCCTGTTTCTTGTATTCAGTCCAGGTTTTCTATCAGTGATTGTTCAGGCTGTTTGAAGTTTCCGTTCCCTGCCTGTTTCAATATGCTCTCTTTCTGTCTCCTCCACCTGAACTGCATTGTCCATCCACATGTAACTTTCTTTCCTTTTAATATCCTACCCAAAACTGTCCCCCTAGAGCCTTCAGGTACTTCAGCAATTTGCATTGTGAGTGGAAATAGACTTAATGTCTCCTTCAGCTACCCTAGATAAAGGAATGCAGTTAAATCTACCAGTTTCGAGAAGATTTAACCCAACCTCTAAAAATAAAAGCTTAATGGAGTGGTGCCCTGAGGTTTTCATCTGACTGAAGACCCCTCTAGAAAATGCTGTGACGTTTACAAGTAATGGCATGGAAATAATAGGGAGTACATCATTCAAAAAACTCAGAGTGTTTTGCCAAATACGTCAATAGATACGAAAGAGGTTTCCTTTTTCCGGTAGCAAGCGTAACACATAATATTGCAGCTTTCAGACCAAAGATTTCTTTGTGGCCTGAAAAGTTAAGTAACGCTCTTCATTAAAATAGCTGAAAAGGACAAGTAAAAAACATAACACAACCTCCCTCCGACTGCAGGATCTTAGAGGCTGGGATCATCTTTTTGTTCTGCGCCAGGGTCTCACCTGGGCCTGGTGGGCAGTGATACCTCAGCAATCTGCAGACACGGCGTCCACAGGTGTGTAAAGCAGCACGGAGTGGCCTTCAGGAAGGTCAAGAGAGGAGGATTTACCTACCTGATCCCGCGCCCACTGGAACTGATGACAAAGCACCCGGTGCTTTTAATAAAGGATCAAACCTACACGAGTGGACAGATACTGTTCTGAAACGCGCGGTTTGGCATAGGATGCTTCTTGGCCCCTAAACCCTTTTTTCAAGCTGATGTCTTCTCGCTATTGCAGGTTAAGCAGCTGCAGCCATCAAGGAGAAAGAGAAATCATGGGCTACCAGCACTTCCCGAAGCTCAGTGGAGAGATGCACGTTTTATCAGCTGGTGATTTGGAGAAAAGTTATGGTCCCAGGTAGCTTCACCCAGCCTGTTATTTTTCAATTGTATGAAGAGTTTGGTGTGGTAAGAGTGGAGCAGCTGCTCAGCAATAGGTCTCAACCTCATCCATCTAAAATTGTGCTTGCAGTGGAAACCCCAGTTGAACAGAGTGAGAAAGGGGTGTGGAGTGTGGAATCTCTTCCATGGCCAGGCTTCCTCAGGAAAATGGTGAATTGCCTTGCACAGATAATAATACCTAGGGATTGACCCCGCCAAAGCAGTTGGGAGAATTAACCTATGATTGTAAGCGGATTGCTTGCTCTGAGTTATTACAGAGCCATTTCCCTTAGTCAACCTCAAAACACTTTACAAAGTAGATCGTGTAGCAATGATTAATAGTTTAGCATGTACATAGTTCTTTTCTCCTTCGCAGCGCTTGAGTATCGATGCATCTTCATGCTCCTCTGATAAGATGTGTAAGTTAACGTTATGATTATCTTTTCCAGTGGAGAAATTTGAGCCCTGTGTTTAGGACTGTGTAAGGGAATTCCTCCTCCTTTGGTCCCGTCTTGCTGGCCTTTGCTTGTATCTAGTGTCAGTTGCAAAAGCACCTTATTCTGTAGGTCTTTGATCAGCCTGCTGGTTAGCTAAATATATACCTGCGGGGAGATAATTACATGCTATCAGCTGTAAAGTGTAGTAAAATAATTTACGTTAATGAAAATACTTGCAAAACTAAAGCAGGAATTTTCACTAAGATAAATCTGCTACAGTGACAGCTGTATCTGAGACAGCCTGCTCCCCATAGACAGACATGAAAATAAATCCAGGGATCAGTAAAAACTAGTTTCTTCATTCTAAAAAGAGGAAAGACATCTGCCCGCGGGATCGATCCAGAAGGGCAGGGCTGAACACATCTTCCCTCTGTGCCAGCACATCTGCATTCCTGGGCATGGGGGAAGATGGGAATCCCATCTTATCAACGTGTCTGTTTGGCAAAGAGTGGCCCAGCGGGAGGGCTGCACAAATGGGCCCCATGTTATCGGGGGAGGATTTGGAGAGTGATTAAATAGTGTGACAGAGGCTTAAAAAATCACCTTGTTACCATAATTGAATCCACTGTCTGTTCCTCCAGCACAGTCCTTGTACTTTTCCTCTCTTCCCGCATTTATGTCTGATCAAAATACTCAACACTTGTGTAGCCATGAGTGGAAATTGTCTATCTGACCTTCTCAGCTGAAGCAGTCGATGGCTGTTCTCCCTCTGCTACCTTGTATCTTGGAAGAAGCTCAGTTGCTGATGTGGGTCTAATTCAGACCGAGAGCACTGGTGGGTTTGAGATGTTGTCGCTTCCGCAGCCCTGTGGCACCCACTGATGTTGCTTCCTGCAGATCTCAGACCACAGCCTGCCTCCACTTCAACCCAGTGTGTCTCCCCACTGAGCACATCTCGAAGGGTTTCTCTTTCTTCCTGATGGCTGCAGTAGCTTAAACTGCGACAATGAGAAGACAACAGACTGAAGTAAGTCCTTAAGAGTCAAGAAGCACTACTGCTTCATTTAGAACTCTTTTTTTTTTTTTACTGGTGGGTGAACTAAGCATCTTCTTAGAAGACACACAGGAATCAGGAGGTTTGTAGGGTTGCAATGGGAGATCCACAGCTCAGCCCCAACAGCAAATTGCCTCTCGCTACATACATAGCCCAGGCCTTCCAGTTTGGTACTGGCACATCCAGAGATTTAGACCATGCCTATTTTTCCAATCAATAGATGCAGTCACTGGTAGAGGATTCACATCTGTGTTGATTAGTTGGTGGGTGAGTTGGTGAGATACCTGCTGCTCCATCTGTTCTCCCTTTTCTCGGAGCTTCTCTGCAGTGCAGCATGGATGCACACATGTGTCTTTGCATCATTCTCTCCCTGTCATGCTTCACACATAAATGAGTGATACCTTTTGCCCCCTCCCCGACTTGCACCAGATCAAATTCTGGCTTTTTGCAAGGTAGTGAAAGTGGCACAACAGAGCTCTCTAATGGAGCTTGCCCAGTGGCCGTGTTATCCTATACGCTCGGCAAGAAAGGAGCTTAAAGCCAGGGTGAGGAAGAGATTCCTCTCTAAAGATCAGCTAAGAGTCGGGTGGGATTTCAGCCGTGCGACACTGACATTCAAGCAGGGCGCACAGGCACCCCCCTGCCCTCTCCTGCTCTGCAGCGTGAACTGGGAGGGCCCACAGGGGACTGGGACAGGGGAGCCAAGCTGCAGCAGGAAGCATTCGAATGTATTTCATTTCAGGGTGACCTTTAACAGGTGTGGATTTACTGATGGGGAGGGGAGAGGGAAGTAAGCAAGGGATTAAGGGGACTTTACTCTCTCTCCACTTTAAGCACCAGCTTGCACAGCATTCCAGTACTGTGAGACGCAATTTGTGGCTCTATGGCTTTATATCTTCTGCTTCCCTCAGTACTGGTCAGGGTGGTGGCTGTCCCTGGTCTTTAGCAGGGCTGGGGATTCGATCGATGGAATACTTGTTGCAGAGATAAGGCATGCCGTACTGCCAGGTGTCTCAGATACAAACCTGGGGTGCGAGCTGGGGGAGAAAAATCATCCTCTTTTCTGCAAGAACTGGGATTTAACCTGTAGTGGAAGTGCACAATTCAGGCAAATACAAAAGAGGGATGAGTGAGACATTCCCTAGGTGACTTTGCCTGGAGATTTTCTCTTCGTGTCCCAGTGCTGCTGCGTGCTGTTGAACAGCTGCTTGCCTCTAACCAGTGCCTGCTGCGTTTCGGTGATGGATTAAGGCAACTCTCCATTTTCCTTATCCTTCTCCAAGGGGAGTTGTAAAGTTTAATTAATTACATTTTGTAAAACATGATGAAATTCTTGGATGATAAATGCTACACAAATGTAGAGTATTTTTTAATGAGCGCTGTATGACGGCTGCAACAAAATGCTTGTTTAATCAAACCGATCTGAGCTGCAAAAAATCCTCTCCCTGCTGCTATCAAACAGAAGGGTTGCCAAGCGCTCTGTCTTTCACAGGCTATTTGATTTGAGGGTCTCAAGGCATTTCTCAAAACTTTAACAAAATCAAAAGGCAAGGAGTAGATGTATATATCTGTGTTTTATAGATCTTCCCCTTTGTGTATGCAGTTTAGATTATATAACAACACCGCTTTGCAACAGAAAAGGGAAATATCAGTTAACGGCGTGGCTGGATGTCCTGGCTGCGTGGCAGGGGTATGTGTACCTGCTCTGGTTTTGCCTGGCCGTGTCAGGCATCGCAGTTCTGGCACCATCTTTTTTTGTGTGTTTTTCCCACAGCTGTGGGTATGTGAAATCAGCCTGGCTGCAGCTTCTCTAGGACTCCCATCCTAAGCAAACAAGGTTAAGATGAACTCTGGGAATGTCTGTCTTTGTTGCACACTGCGACATAAGCTTGCTCACAGAACTAAAGGTCGTTTCCATAATGAAAATCGCAGCCTGCTGTAGTTGCAAGCAGAGTGCCATTTCTTTTGCTGGAATTCAGTCAGGAAAAAAGAGAGTAATTTTTTGAGCTAAAAGACCTGCCTTGGGCTTCTGAGTGGCTAGAACTTCATCCTTTCCTCCAGAAAGCTGCTTCTGCTGTTATCAGAATGCTGAAGCATGAGATCACTGGTGAACAGAGGGGAGATGCGACTTGAAGTAGCACTTAAAGCAGAGCCTGGAAGAAGCAGTCTATAGTTTTCCATCCAGTGATGATGCAGCCCAGTCCCACCCAGCCTTTGGGATCTGAGGATGCTCTTAGCAGAGGCTGCTATGCTTTCTGGCACTGGGGGCATGGGATTGAAATGGTGGCAGCAATCAGTCAGAGCTCCCTGTATTTCACCTGCACTACCTTTTCCTTAAAGCTGCTGCCCTGCAAAATTTGCCTCTTCTGAATCTTTTATAATCTCTGTTTCTTTTGGCCAGCTGGAGTTTTCCTTAAGGGGAGAAGAAGAGGAGGAGGATGGGCTCTGTGCAGATATCGGCTGGCTGGCTCTGCTGGGAAGGAAAAAGAAGACACAAGAAATGAGTTGTTGAACCCATGGTGAGATGAGAGGGATGAGTGAGACATTTTGTGGAATAACCAACCAATCAACCAATCTCACAAGCAATTTGTCTTTCCTTATTATCAGGCAACAGCATAGTGGGAGAAATGTAGGGCCATTCTTCACAAGATTTATTGCCCTGTAGCATCTGTGTGAGAAAACTCTGAGTGCTGAGTAGAGCAGGAAATTGGAAGTAGATTGCACAACCTGCAATTCAACAAAGTTCTTGGACCTTCTGTGGAAATAGAGTGCTGGAGTTTCAGAGCTGGCTCTGGCTTGTAAGGCTTTCCTAGTCCTGGGAGAAGTATAGGTTGGGTTAGAGCTGATGGGGGCTTTGTAGTTTACTGATCTAGCATCCCAGAGCGCTGCTTTAACCAGTACAGAGGAAAATACCTCCCAGTGCTGTGGTGGATCTAACTGTGCCTAAGATTAGTGAACCAAATGCACTTGTGTGAGCTGTTGGAGTTTACAGGACCTCTGACAAGAGAGGGGTGCCTATGTTTCCTGCCTGTGAACATATCTCTTTACAGCCCTCTGTATGTACAGCATTTTCTCAGAAACCAGCCTCAGGGACAATTATACATTAATAGCTACTTCTTTCAGAAGCAGCCAGCCCTGCTCCTGAGAAACAGCTATTTTCAGGCAGTCTTGTTCCTGAGGAACTGCTATTTTTAGTGAGTTCTATTTCTGAGGGAAAAAAAAAAAGAAGAAGAAGCCATTTCTGTATCCCTCCACCATGGCCCAGACCCACTGGCTGTGGCTGACTTGCATTTCGCAATAAACATTTCCTCTTTACATCTCAGTAGCCTCAAGAAAGCAGTTCTCCAGCCGTTACAGAAAGCAGCAATCAGAGCTGGGGCTAATTATGCAGGGAGGGCTTGTGGGAGGCAAAGCCGTGCTCACGTACTATAGATTCCATTAGAACGAGTAGGGAGATGTAATGGGGCTCTCCTGGGAGATGCAGGACTTTTAGATACCTAATTTGGAAGTCCGTTCTGGTATCCAGTTTCAACATCCCCAGAGTAATGATTAATCCTGTACTCCAGGTTTCTCTGAATCAGTTTGTAGCTGTAGTAAATATGGGCTGAACATGATAACGTCATTGATGCTATGGGTAAATGACTTGAAGCAAGAGAAGCTCAAGTTTTGTGGCCGTTAACTCACTATGCACAGTCATCTGGCAGCGATTTCAACTCGGGAATCTGCAGCTGAGATAAAAGAGGCTCCATCAGAGCTGAGGAATGTGGTGTTTTGCAATGTAAGTATCTAATATGCTGAAGGCCCCATAAAGGCACCCCAGTAATGCTGTGTTCTCATTCCTGCAGCATCCCAACAGCATGGACCTGGAGATCTTCCGTATGTCCTTGCGGCCATGGCCTTTCAAGGGGCGTTTGGTAGATGCAGCCATATGAAAATTCCGGTAATACCTTTTGGTTATTCACAGATTTAATGCAAATATTGGTGTCCTGACACAAGGGTGAAGCCGTCCTGAATTTCTGCAGAGCTTACGCGAAGTTCATCTCAGGTGTGTTATGATCTCTTCCCTGCAGCTACTTCTGCCCGTGATGGGTGTGTGGCTAAAGGTAAGAGGCTTGGATAACAGTGGCATCAGCAAAGAGCATACGCTGGAACCATGTCTTTGCCGGTGTGTATATACTAGTAGGTTTTTCCTTGGCAGGGAAGGAATTCAGCAGAATCAGCAGCTTTACTCTCTGAGCAGGATCACGGCACGATTAAAAAAACCCGCCCATCCTTGCTCCAGCACCGTTTGCTCTGGGGCTGCTCTCTGAAGACTCTGGTGTGTGTGTGTGGTCTGAAGGTCACTCTTTCTCGGAGAGAGGCTCTTCTTTCCTGTCTGAGCGAGAAGGGGAGGCTGTTAGCGGTTCAGCGTTGTAAGCAGTTTCCCTCTGCTCTTGTGCAGGCAATACTGATGAACTTGGTCTCTAAGTGAAGATTATTTATCTTGGTTTTAGCCCTCTGCAAGAGAGGAACTCGTTTGTGTTTGTCCTGTAAAAACAGACACTCCCCCCACCCCTCTTTTGAAAAATATTCCTCGTGTCCTCCCACCTCCAGGAAAAGTCATTATCCTTGGACAGTTTCTTGAAACCCAATTGCCTTTGTATTCTGGTCATAAGCAGAGCATTGTTCAGCGTGCGAGTGAGTTGTGGCTGCTTTTATCGCAACGAGAGCCCATTATTGGCACTTTTCCCTTTTTACTGCTTCACTAGAGAAAGGCAGGCGAAAAATGGGACAGAAATCTAGGAAGTGAAGGGTAATTTACAGTTCACAAAGGAGCAGTAAAAATTAATTAGCTGTCTGAGGATCTATTCTGACCTGGGCCACGGAGTTTGTGCCAGCTCTTTGCACTGCATAAACATTCTGTGCTGCGCTGGGCTGCTGAGATCGGGCTTGTGCTGTGAAATTAAGGCTCTTTGCTGAGGCAGAAGTCCTTTGGGGCGTGCAAAATGTGTATGCACACCTAATTTGGTGTGCCAAAGAGGCATGATGGTGCATATAACTCAGGTCATTACATGGTCAACTGGCTACTTATGACGTTCACTGTCAGTTGTCACAGTAACTGCTCATGTAAATTACAGATGCATTGTCCACGTAATTTAACCCTGAGCTCCTTTGGAAATCCTTTGGAATTCCTCCTCCTTTTTCATGTTTGTGTCGGCATGAATGAAACACGCTTTAAACACCATATCCATATGGTCCAATTCCAAAAGGGGACCGAGGCCCAGAGGGACCGGAGAGGTGACAAGACACTGGCCCAGCTGGGCTACGGGCCGGTTTGGTCCTGCTGCGGGATGCGGGAACTGAGCAACTCCAGCATCTTGCCAGTCATGTTGCCAGCCCTCCAGTCAAGCCTGAGATCCCCACCTGGAGAAAGAACTTCACAAATCAGAAATGTCCTAAATTGTAGCCTTTTTTGGTGCATAATTTTCAAAACTGTAATTTCCATTTGGGAACTATTTGTCCTGATCCTGAGCGTCAGCTGAACTCTTTTTTTTTTTTTTCCCTGTAGTTTAATTTAGGCAGCAGATGCCATCAGAATGTTAATGCCTTCTTAATTCTCACCTACATGCTTTTATTCTTATTAATTTGTTATCTGGGGCTTTAATATTCTATTTTTTTCCTACTTTGATCGGTTGAAATAATTTGATGGCAGCATTTCAACAGGGCTTGCAGTGGGGAAGTGTGTAATGGTGCATCACCAATGTATGTTGCTGTGTATCCTGCAGCGTGCTCAGCTGTTGTACTGTGAGAGCATGAATCATGTGATGTTTTTAGGTGATTATAGATGAGGCCTTACTTATCCCTGCTGTGAATAACTAGAGAGGGAACACGCGTTAAGGACTTTTCCTGGTTCAGGATTTTGCTCTGCGCGATGGAAGGGTTGCTACACTGCCATCCAGGAGTGTGATCCCAGCCCATGGAAGTGCGACTGAGCTTGCGTCCAACGTACTTGGAGAGCTGCCCAGCCACGGCGGATGCTTTCTGTCAGCACCCTTAAACCATTGGTACGGGGAGAGGATGGAGGTGCACCCACAGGACTCCCGGTTCTCAGCTCAGGGATGGTGCCTCCTAAATGAGAGCCATGGGGAGTGGGGCAGGGACCTTTCCCGGCTGGGATGCAGTGCTGGAGGATGTCACCTCCCAGGACCAGAGGGCAGCAGGAGCTCTTTGCAGAGAAGTGGGGATGGAGGAGTTCGTTGCTGCTCCCCAGCCAACACCAGATCTGGCTGGACAGGAGTGCCTCCATGGCTGGGGTGCAGGTAGGCAGCAGGTTTGGCTTCTGAGACAGGTTTAGTGGATGCTGCCTAGGAAAGGATGCTTCAAGTTGGCTAGAAGTAACAAAAATAAAAAGTTAAGGAGTGCCAGAGAAAATTAACAACTTTACTGGTTTAATCAAAACACTTCTGCTTAATGAAAGAGGAAGAAAAATGCCCAAGTCCCAGACAGTTCCTCAGTCAGTGTGGGTCACTCCATCCTGGCAGTAGGGAGAGGGGATGCCTCATCAAACTTTACTGACTACTTTGGTACAACTCCAACAAGGAAAGAAGCCCTTCTGCCCAGTAGAGGATGGGAATGATCTGAATCCACCTACGAGGAGGTGAATAAGTAGGAGGAGAGGGGAACTATTTGACCCTTTACGTTATGACAAAACTCCCCTCTTAATGCTCTGACACAAAGGTTTGGGGTAGGCAGCTGGAAAGTTATTTTGTCATAACTGAAGGATACACGATGAGATTTTCTAGATGAACTCTCCCTACTGTGAGAGAAAAGACAGAAGAGAAGGAAGGGGATGAGGATGAATCAACATTTTTCTATGTTTCTTCTCAAGCCTAGTTTCCACAATGGGTTCCAACATGTTCATACTTAAATTGGGTCTACTTAAACTATTCAGTTTCTCCTCGTAAATCTCAGTCTGTGGGCTTGCAAATACAGCTTTTCCTAATGCCACTGGCTCAATTTTGTGAGGCAGTAATTCAGAAGCAAGGGTGTGATTCTCTGTGTTCTTGTTATTGCTTGTTATTTAGGGGATGGAATATGTCTTGGGTTGTCCCCAGACTTTCTGGAAAAGCACGGGACCGGGTTCCATTTTATCCCTCCAGTACTGTTTGCAGAAACCAGGAGGTCAGAGCAGACATCTCTTTTCATTGGATCCTACGTACAGGATGAGGGGTGCGGAAAATTGCAAAGTCACGTGGCCGGCTTTTTGCAAAGAAGTTTCTGAAGGTGAGGTTTGTGTTCAAGTAAGCAACGGCCTGCATTTGCACTCCCAGACACGTCTGAGTAAAATCCCAATCCAGATGTGCCCTTTCTAGACTGTTATGAATAACTGGCCAGTCTGCGTGGGTTTTTGCACAGGATCTGTGCTCCAAGCCAGGCAAATGCTGGCCAGTGCTATGTGCTCGGAAGTGCTGGTTGTGTTCGTTAGAGCTCAGTGACTCCGGATCAGAGCTTCCTCAGGTCCAGGCAGCCTGAAGGGTGACTGAAATGATAACGAGCTTGTAAAAGAAAATCTCTGCATTCAGACCAAAGATTTCATAAGGCAGAGGCCTGGATAACAGCTGCATCCAGCAGTTTGTTGGGAAAAATCCGAGTAGGGTGAAACTGTGGCTTTCATTTGGGCAGATGTAGTCCATCTGCTGATGGGATCAGGGATGGGACAGCATCCTCTGGAAAGCGGGGATTAGATACACAAGCAATGCGTGCAAATTAGGCATCAGATTATGCACATGAGAACCGCGACGGTCTTCTGGTATTTTGGTTGGCTTCCAGATTCGGATTTGGGATCCTTTATTTCTGGTGCGTGAAGGCAGCCGCTGGCGTGCTGTGCCTCAAAAGATGCTTCTCTCCCTGACGTCCTGATTCCAGCATGACCTGGTGCAATGGCAGTCCACACTCTGCACAAGCTGTCTCCCCTCCCTCCGTACTTTCCTCCACAGGAGGATCTACTGTCCTCCACAGGAAAGTGGATCCTTCTGCAAACTGGTCCTTGCTTGGACAGGGATGCCAGAGGAGAAAGTTTCCAAGGCCAGGTCCTTCCACAGGCTTTGCCCTGTCTGTCACCTTTGCAGTTCAGTCCCATTAAGAGACAATAGCTTTCTGGCTGATGCGAACTGCTGCATGACACATCGGATATTGTGTATAGGACTTGAAGAGGTCGATGAGAGCTATCTGAATCATTCATTACCCGGTGAAGTGGTTGAGTGACTCCTATTGTCCTTATTCTTTTAAAGAAGGAAGCTCATGCACAAAAAGGTTGAGAGATTTAGTGAAGGTGCGTAAAAGAGGGAGCATCAGAGCTGAGAAATAGTGCTTGGTCCCATGCTCAGACAATTATTCTTCACTTATTCCTCTCTGAAAATAATGTACTAAGGATCAGTGTTATCCTAGCTGGTCAGTTTATGCTGTAGAAACACTGTAATGTGAATTTAGCGTTTTCCGCTATTTTTCGGTAGTCCATGCATCAATCCCAGTTCACCAAACAGTTCCTGCTGTGTCTTCATGATAAGCCTTCTCTCTTGGTAGATGTTCTGTGTGCTTGGATGGTCATTCAGTTCACACGGGGGTTTTCCTGATTCTTGTTCCGAGGAATTAATCTTTTTTTAAAAACAAAAAAAAATCCTAAAAGTTAGATTGCTGTTAACATTCCCTGGGGCTGCGTGGAAGGGTTTATTCTTTGGGTTTCCTGAATGGTTTCTTTGGTTCTCAGCAGCTCTCGTGCCGTTCACGAACAATGTCGTTATTTGTGTCGTTATTGCAACCAGACGTTGATTTGGGCAGCAGTGGTGCTAGGTGCTGTACAACTACAGAGCGACTGGGTGGTCCTTCTCCTAAGGAACTTGTGAGATCAAGGTTTGCAGTGTGCTGCGTGTCATCCTTCCAGCTCTAATGCGATTGTGAGAGGTAAATAATGGAAGGGAAAAAATGGGAAGAAGGTCTTTTGCCTGAGATGTGTATCTAAGGTAATTCCAGGATAGCGGGGAATAGATAAATTCTTATTTATGCACTGATAAGTGTGTATAAATGAGGGACTTGAAGAGACTTTCTGTCTGTTTGGGGAGAACTAGAATTCCTGCTAAATAAGACTCATCAATTCATGTGGCAACTAGGGTGGTCTTGATTTTTAACCAATAAAAGAACCAGCCTCTTGATCCCTGGCTTTTTTTGCAGTATCTGTTTCTTTCTCTCTTTTTTCTTTTTCCATTTCCCAGCCAAATGCTCAAACATACCCAGAAAAGCCTGTTCTTTTCCCAGCTGGCTGCATCTCTGTGGAGAGAGCCTGTGGCCCTCTCCCGTTTCAGGCCCATTTGACCTTGCCTTGTAACCAGATGTTTCACTGGAGAACTTACATTTGGGAGAGCCTGAGTTGCGTTCAGCTGCTGGTGAACTCTCTGCCTCGGTCAAGCGGCTGTAAACAAAACCAGCCCAAGAAAAACAAAACCTTTTCTAAGCTGAGCTGGCCAAGGACAGGACTGAATCCAGAGATGCAGATGGCTGTTAGCATATTGATGGGGCTGCAGAGAGAAGCTCATCTACCATCCCTGATCTTCGAAGATGTGTTTCACTTAGCTGAGAGATCATTTTGGGGGATAACAACTATTGTTTCCCTGGTTTCCAGGGGTTTAGAGATATTTAACACAGAGAACTCTTCCAGTGCTGCCCACAGTGCATTATACTGTTTGCAGCTGTCCATGCGTTTGAGTGAGTTTCTGGCCAAGAGTATTTAGGAAGTGGTGGCTTGCTGGCCTGAAAGTCTCAGAAGAAGGAATGACAAGAGCACCATAGCAAAATGATTAGTCAGGGACATCCTTTCTTCTGAGAGGCGTATCACGTGCCTGTTGAGATTATTCAGCTGGCACTTGTAGACAGACTTTCTGCAGAAACAGTCCTGTCTTCCACACTTAGTCAGGAGAAGACATGAGCAATGTCTTTTGGGGTAAAAACTACAGCAGGAGTTTAGATTGTCAGAACGTTGCTCTTCAGTTTGGGCCAACTCTCAGAGTTCCTGTTTTGCACAAGATACGGTGGGGCTGATCATTAGCTTAGATATGGTGAGGCTCTCACTTGCCAAGGAGATGGCATCTAGAACAGCATGGGTTCCCCTCATCCTGTTACAGGAGGTAGAGGCTGCTGCCCCAGGCTTTCCAGCTTGGTTTGGACCTGAGGTTCAGATCTGAGAAGCCTTTTTTTTCATGCGAGTTCTTCTTGGCCAGGTTAGAGGACAGAGGAGCTGTGCAAACACTGAGATTTGCCCCATCGTCTCTGAACAGAATCAGTTCTGGAGCCACAGCCATCCTCCAGTAAAAGGGTGCATTATGCTGGGTTGAGATCGCTGGGAGAGGGATTGCTTGGCACACTGATCACTGCTGTACCAGGAAGGATGGAGGCCTGTGACTGAGCAGCGTACACACAGAATCGTGTTGATGCCCACATCAGTGATTTCTCCTCCGCATGGGTCAGGCTTGCCTGTCCCCGAACATCTGCTACCACTCAGCAGACATCCACCACTGTGTTGAGATATTTATCCAATATTCAGTATTCCCTCAGAGGGAAATGTGCCATCTCCTGCTCCTACATGTGTACTGACTCCACTTTCTACAGCCAAGTACCAGCTTGCCGTAGGAAATGTTGAGATGACCTGGCTGCAGCCCATGGCCACTTTTTCCTCTGATCCATCTCTGGCCCCGTAAATCATTTTTAATAACCAGAGTGCTCTTAATGCAGCAGTTCTAATGTGGGCTGGATCTGTTTAACCTAATCTGAGTATTAAAGCTGGTCACAGTGATATCTGAGCACCTGTGACTTCCTCAGACCAGCTAGAATTCAGGACTGTGAAGCCAATGGCTTTTCCTGTTCATGCTGTACTGCCACATCCCTCCTGGGGTGATTAATACCTTCCAGGGACGGCACTAAGGTCAGTTACACCAAGGTAAAGAAGAAATTAATGGAGCCGTAGGGCAGATATTCCTTTCAGATTCCAAAATGAAAAAGTTTTCAGACTTTCCAGACCTTTGCTTCAGCATCTCAGGAGACATTCTTCTTTTGTAAGGAGCTCTGGAGGTGGCATTGCTCAGCCAACTGGGCGCAAGGAGAGAGCTGGAAAGAGGAAGGGATCCGATAACACTATTTTGCCCTCTGCTTAGATCGACACTTCACTCTGTTTTAAACATCCGCTTCATCATTCCTGCTGTCCAACATCCCACTATGGCCCTAGCAAGAGCTATTTTAATCCCTCATCATTCATCGGGAGGCCCCTTCCTGTTCCCTTTCTATCTGCTCCCGCATGCATGTATGTGCATCTCTCCACCGAGAAATCCCCCGTGCTAGCTGTTGTTGGAAAGGTCACCCAGGGATATTCACAAACAGCAGGTGTAAAATTAACAACTGGTGCGGTTCCAATCATCTGGCAGGAAGGAAAACATTGGACAATAGGTAGAGCCAGGGTAAAGTTTCCAGCTGAAGGCTCATTGCCTGATATAGGACGGCAGATCGGTGGGCTGGGAACTCTCCTAGAAATGTGAAACTGATAGGGTATTAGCAGCCCCTCTCTGCCCCTCCAACACAATTGTTTTCAGCTTGCTCAAAAATATTTGGAAATGTTACCGAGCGGGATGTGTGGGCGAGAAGGCATCCTCCAGCCAATCAGCCGAGTAGATTTCAGCCCTCCCCTTGAATTTCAAACTTTTGTTTTCCCTGATGGAAAGGAAGGTGCATCCTCCATGATTAATTTAGGGATCTTAAAGCATTTTGGATGAGTTCCTGCAGCACACTAACAAGTGGTGCTCTCAAGGATTACGGAAATTGTGGAGAAGTGGCAAGATAGATGGGTGGATGTATGATCGATACGGATTCTGACCCCTTATCATTATTATTAATGGAACTGATTTTAGCTGCGTGGAACAATGTGAGTATCACTGGATAATGGCATCTTGATGGTATGAGTTTTTTGGAGGCATGAGTGGTAGATCTTGTTAGACCTTGACTAATGTCAACAACCAGAATGGGAGCTTGAGTCCATGAGTGCAGGAGTAGGATTTACTGCATAATTCAGGCTGTGGATGTACACAAGGAAAGTTGGCAGCACTGAAAACAGTGAAGACAATGGAGAGTGGAAAAGATCGTTCAGAAGTTTGGTTTAAACCACAGTAAGTTGAGTTGTTCTGCAAGCATTAGAGAGATTGCAGTATAGAGAGATTTCTCCAGCATGGAGGAAGAGTTTGTCCAGAGGTTTCAACTAACACACAGTCTTTCCTCCACTAGAGTTCGAACAGAGAAATCTTGCCTCTATGACGCAGGAGTAAATGTATGGAGATTGCTGCACCTCCAGAGGGATATGTTGGTTCCTAGAGCTCTCTGGCTTCTTTATCTCCTCTGCCCTTCTCCTCCCCCACCCTCAAAGCTGTCAGTGTGATGTGACACCAGGTATCTTTTGGTAAAATGCTACTACATCGCAACCAGAACTTGTAGGCTTCTGTCCAGCTTAGACAGTGTCCATCCTCTGCTTAAACAGGTTTGGTACAAGCTCCATCCACCACCATACAGTTAGTGCTGAAAAACTGCTCTTGCGGGTCTCTGAGCCCGTGTAGGGCTGCCATTGCTCTCGCTGAGCAGGGATCTCGCACATGGACTGTGCTGACAAAGGATGCCTGGGCTGAGAGGAGGTCTGATAACGCCGTGTAACCCTGACATAGGTTGTCAGCAGCGCTGCTGTCGCCAATGAGAGCAAGGGGGAGGACTGAAATTCTCCCCTTCAATTGGGCGAATCTGACACCTTCTCGTTCTTGTGCCCTCGTGGCTCGGCCACTTGACATTTCTAAACATTCTCAAGCAAGTTCATTGGAAAACTATCCCCATGTCAGGAGCTGGTGATGTCAAGGCTAATAACAGTCCTGGGGCCAAATCCTTCTGATCCTTCAGGCAAGGACCTCAAGATTTGGCTCCAAGTCAATAGCAAGGTCTGTCACGTCGACGATGACTTATTAAGAATCCCTGCTCAAGCCTTTCCCAAACAAAGGGCGTTCGTTTGGTTTTCCATGCAGGAAAAGGTTAGCAGTTTCCAAAGGCGGGTCCTCTCTTCCTTGCGTGGAGCAGTGAGCAAAACCAATGAGGTTGGAACGGGCAACAGCACTTCGCCTCAGAGCAGGTGACAGGGACGGTCGTAAATCTTTATCTGGGAAATTCTTCTCTTCCCCTCTGGAATGGTGCAAGCTGATTGCTTTAATCTCTAGAGATGTTGGGGTTTTTTTTTTCCTATGTCCCCTTCCATCATTTGAATGTTAACAATACCACTTGGCTGCTTTTGTTAATGCTACAATGGAACTCAGAAAGAGGGAGCTGGCCATATTGGGAAATCCACGGCTGGGTGTCGGGGAAGGAGATAGCAGGGATCTCACTGGCTCACGCTTGTGCTGCTGTGAATAAAGGAATTGTAGCATGACATTCACTTTGCTATTACATTGTAATCCCGACAGCGCGTTGAGAATGATGCCACTGGAATGGTGTCCAAAATGATAATTATAACCACTTCCTATTTTTAATTTCCTCTTAATAAGGGAAACAGTGATCATCATCCTAACAATAATGATTCTGCTCTGCCCTTCCAGATGTCGGAACATTATAAAGCATGGGATAACAAACACTGATGTCTCTCTACAGGCCTTTCTTCTGAACTGAAAACTCCTGTGCAGCCCCGCCCACCCAGACACACACATCAGCAGGTACAAACCAGGGCTACAGAAAATGCTGTACCTGCTTTTTTGTTGGCCTCATTTTACAAGGGAATGTTTGAATTGTGGAGAAATGAGGTGACTCGCTCCATGTCCCTTGGGGAGTCAATGGTAAAGAACATATTCAGCTGTTCACATCTCCCTGTTTTTCTCTGCCAAATGGCCTTTTTGCTATTTTTTAGAAGGCATTTAGGTTCCTAAATATGTAAGCTGATGTTCAGAATTGCTGAGTTTTCACTAGTTCCCCTCCAGGCAGTACCTAAATAAGATATCCGTGGGGAAAGCTGTCTTGTCTTGAATATCAGGAACCGCTAGTGGTTATTCCTCTTTGTACACTCGTATACATTTTTGCAGGTGGACCCCAGCTCTGCCCACCTGTCCAATCTGATGCGTGCAGAACCAGCACAAGACAAGGAGGACCACAGCAGATAGCTCTGGTTTCCTGAACTACTGTTATTAACGAAGTGACTGTTTCACACATCCCTCCTGAAGACCCACCTGGTTATAGGAAGTCCTTTGGCTGGGAGGGATTGAACTATGGTTGTCAAAAGCCTTTGCTAAGGGAAGGTTCGTCCATGTGGCTTGGCTGAGTGACACTTTGCTTCTGAACAGCTCTTGATTCCAGAGAGAGTGAGTTTCTCATTTTGCAAAGTGCTACTCTGCTGGTTCACAGAAAGTTTCTGTAGGATCTCTCTCCATTGTAGGTCAGATTTCATGTATCTTCTGAGATCCTAGAACCGGGGCTCTGCTGTGCTAGAAAAGCAGAAAGGAGAAGACTATATGAGGCTAGCAACATCTGAGCAAAACAGCATTCGTGGCTCAGAGAGCAATTCTAATTATCCAGCACTTAGGCATCGAGAAGACTCAGATAAGAGGTCTCAGATTTAGCTCATCTCTTCTTTCTGCAAGTTAATGTGCCACTTTTCTCCTTATTTTAAGCAGACAATCAAATCCGTGATAGCGAATTTCAAGTTAAAAGATTGTCTCTGCAGAGAATGGAAAGAACCATTTGGCTCTAGGGAGAGTTTTGTGATCCATGTGAGGCATGGCTAGCTGTCATTCCGCACACGTTAAACAGAAACTAGTGAGCTTGTTGCAAGAGTAGCTGGGTAAAATCCCATGGCTTTTTATATACAGGTATCGGACCAGATGGGTGGTCATATCTCACCTCAAAATACTTGAGTCCATGATATCTCATTTGCTTTACTGGGTAAAACCTAAGTAAGCTCCTGTTCTGCTTCACCAGGGCTATTTATACACTGTGACAGTGCAGGAACCTAGTTTCTGACTTCTGCCTTAAATCTGAGAAGAGTTGATTGGAAATCATATAATTCCTGCAGTGTTAGATCATAGAAACACCTTAACAAAAGCCCTGCTCTGTAGCCCCATCCGTTTTGTCTCCATTGCAAGGGGCCCGGTTGCCAAAAGAAGAGATGTCATCACCAAGCTGATAGGAGCCGTCTCCCTCCCTTCCCTGGAGTATTTATACAGGTCAGCCCCTCTAATACGTAAGCTCTCATCTGCTGGCAATTTCCTCATAGGAGAGCTTCCGAATTTTCCTTCTCTCCTCACTGCATAGCCACCCACAAGCAGCCTTTCAGTCATCTGAATGCTCGTAGATCACTAGCATATAGCAAAGGAGCATGCGCAAACAACCTATATACTTATCCAACAACACTGTCTTGAGGCTTTTCTTTATTTTCTGGGATAGATAAGAGCTTCTTCCTTAACACCTTGCTTCTAAATGCCATCAGTCCAATCCAACCCTATTTTCCACCAAGAGCTACAGCTCTGAGCCCTGTTGTACTCCTGAGTGATGCCCGTGGCACTCACCCCTTCTGGCTACGTCTGCTTACGTAGGTGTGCCAGCAAAAACTTCTGCAGGGTCCTGACGCCTGGTGTGAGGGTTAGGTGGTGGAAAAGCTCTGCTTCTCTGAGCCCTTTCTGTCCACCACAGATTTGATGGAATCTCTCCCCCTACTTGCCTTTTGCACTATGCTATGGGGTGAAGAGGAAGCGATCCTCTGAATCTATAACTCTCCTACCCTTCTTTTCCCACACAAGTTAACTCCCAGCCCTTGCTTGCTTCTGCTCCAACCCCCTTCTGAGCGTGCTCTCATTAAGACCCCAGAGGGAGGAGGTGATGCTCTGAAATTGTCTTAATTGCTCTTGTTTATGCTGGTTACGATGGCAATAAGTTGCCATGCAGAGGAGGCTTTCTTCAGATGTGCAGGTTCTCCATTGTTCCGTATTCTGAAGGATTGTCTGTAGGCAGCTCCAAGTCATTTACAACAATAGATTAATATGAAGATCAGTAATACTGAGTGACTCACAGTCACACACGCGCGAGACCCGCCAATCGCTGTGACCTGCCACCGGATTTGAGGAGAGGTTAAATGTTGCTGGTGTGCTCTTGCAGGATGCTGAAGAGATAATGCTGTGCACTTGCATGGTTTCTGCTATCCAGAGGTCCCCAAACGTGAGTGGAGAATGTTGTTTCGCTAAGGCAGGCAATGGCTGTTACAGTCACTGGAAAGCAGGGAACTGGAACAGTGTGTCTTGTGTCCAATGTAAATTTTCAAGTGCCAAAGTTTAAACAACGCTCAGGAATCCTGACTTTCAGTCCCTGATCTGTCTGCCAGGCACTCTATCATCCAGATCCTAAAGAGGAACCTTTATTTGTGTTGTGTGCTACTTGTACTGTGTCTTATTTATTACCCTTGAAAAATGACGGAGAGCAGCTCCATCTCACAGGTTCTTCTCTAGACCTCTGCAGTGCAGTGTCTGGGTCTTCACTGGGCAGAGACCCATGGGAGATGACGTTGATATACCCCAGATGTGGGTTTGCCCCTTCTGTCCCAGTGTTCAGACTTTGAGTTTCAGTCTGGGACTGACTGCATTGGACTGGGGGTGCTTTGATTTCCATTCTTACTTTTCTGGATAGTCCCAGTCAGCCGGATAAATATCAGAAACACCCTGCATCCCTCTGATCCATCCCTTGAACCAAGAGGTCTGTGTGCCATCCTTTCCCCTATATCCTTGGCTCAGGTACCCTCTTACTATGTCCCCACTAGTCCCTGTTCCTCCAGGATTCACCATTCTCCTTCCATGTGCCAGACATTCCATGCATCCCCTGCCTCTCACCCATCATTTTCTCTACTTCTCCCTGCTGCCAGAGACTCACCGTTCCCCTCATCTTTCCTTTCCCCCGTGCTGGGTGAAAGGGGAGATGCCCACTCCCATTTTTCCCCTTTTGGGAGAGACATTCTTCAAACAGTAGGGAGCACAGACAGAGCTGAGGGTTGTGCTGGAAGGGTTTAACAGCTCTCATCAACCTGCTTGTGACTCTAAAGTCCGTTACGGAGCTGGGTCAAGTTGCTGAAACTCCTCACCAGTTTTCTATTTTCTGGCTATTTTCAGTCTTTTGATGCTGACAACAGCCCCGTAATTTCAAGTGTTGGTTCGGTTTGGTGCTCCGTCTTACCATATTGCACTCCAGCAAACAGGCAAGTGGAGAAATACTTTCCAGCTGAGGGTGAAAAATGGCCTTGCTTCCCCGTATCAAACAGTGCAGTTTCTGCATAATTTTGTGCATAACAAAAACACTGGATCTCAAGAGCTTGATGGTGGGCCAGGCCCCAAGTGTGTCGCTAAGCAATTACTGAGTCCCTGCCTGCCTCAAGCTGAATAAAACCTTGAGGCAGAAGCTGAGGCCCTGACCCCTGATTAGATCTGTGTGCTTTTCCATATTCATAACGACAGAGGTGTGCTCAGCCTGGGTCAGCAAAGGGCTGATTCAGTGTCCTGGCTTATATATAGCCCCAAAGAGGTTGCCTAGGAAGGACTAGGAAGATTTTTGTTCCATAAATATCTATTTCATTTGGAAATATAGCTTATATAAATGGTTAGAAGTTCTGTGTAATTAGTAACCTTCAGTGGATTTCTCTTCCACAGACTTTTCTAGACTCCTCTTAAGTTCATACGTATTTTTAGCCTCTTCAGCATCTTGTGGCAAGGAGTTCCTCAGCTTGACCACGTCTCCTTTCATTTGAACCTGAAATCCCCCTGTTCCCAGAAGGTTTTGGAACACTAACCTTTGAGCTAGCAGTGGTACACACTCACAAAGAGCTTGAATTAGCCATATATTTAGCAGTAAAGTTTGTCTACTTTCTCCATGCATTTGGTCCACTATCTGCTGTAAATCTGGACTGGAGTGTAGTCACCATGCTGGAAAGTGAAATGCGGAAGAACTTGAAGATCTTTGAATGAAATAGTGCAGAGCCCTTGCGTGAGGTACCAGTGGTCACCTGCGAAACAGTTCCCTTGCAGTCACCACATGCTGCCGTCACCAGACGGTGACATCTCCCAAGCTTGGGAGCAAACCAGGTTGACAATCCAGAAGAGGGCAATGGTGACACATCCTCACTGATGCTCTGAGCACCAAATCAGCTGAGGACAGCCACTGTAGGAATGTAGCCAAATAGCCAAACCACCTTGGCTGGCAAATCTGCATGTTCCTGGCTGTTTTGTGGCAAGCAGATTGAAGTGGGAGGCAGCTTTCAGCTACTGTCTCAGGTCAGATGGGACTGTCAGTCAATTGTTAATTATGACTCTTCTTCTTACTAATTTCTGTAACTTCTATCACCATGGCAGCTAACTGCCGTGGAAAGATTCAGCCAGAAAAAGGAGAAGACAACCAAACTTTTCATAGCAAGGGAACAGGAACTAGCTACAGAGGAGGCAGGGTGGAGGAAGAGATCTGTAAATTGTCTCCTAGGAGAGTCTAACGCCATGTTCTGAAACCTGGTCAGGTTTGGCTTTGCAGGGTCCTGTCAAAGGGAGTCAAACCTGTGTTCTGACTGTCGTCTGCTTGAGACCTTGTGTTCAGCCAGCCTGGTCCCAGCACAGCACGTGAGGAATATGTGGGACCTGTCCATTGCACAGGATGCTGGGCACTGTGATTCTTCTTACTCTGGAAAACTGCGTTATTATTACATCTTCTCTGCCCTGACCTGGTCAGTCGATCATTTCTAATCTTTGGTGATGGCTGTGTCTGCATAGAGAGGGAGGAGGAGAAATTCGACAGCACTTTGAGCTCTGATTAATTTTTAAACTTCCTTTCTTTCTGCTTATTTTGTAGCTTTTGTCCTGATGCTGGATGTGTTCTTTCCCCCATGTGTCACTTCCAGAGGAATACTGTGGAGATGAACTGCCACTCAGCCATCGCGGGAGCTGGATGGAAAGCCATGGGCTGGGACCATAGAGGACAGCCACCCACATGGACATGCTGACACAGTACCTGAGTAAATCCACAGCATGGGCAGAGCAGGGTGCATGAGATTGTTGAAACAACAGCCATTTTTTTTTGCTGTTTTGCAGCAAGACCACATGATTCTTGCTAAAATGACTGCGTCTGGCCCGTTCAGCGACTTTCCTTTCTGATTAAGCTTTCCAGCCTGTAGGTATCTTCTCTCACACCTGTCTTACCATTTCCATTTAGAAGGGTTTAATTTAGAAACCCATTGTACCTGACTCTGCACAGACCAAGCCAATTTATTTTACATAATGCCTCAGCACTTTAGGGAAACAGACTTGTTCTAAGTCCTTTCTGAAGGGAGGGATGGACTTGTGCTTCAGGTATTGGTTTGAGATCTAGGGGAAACGGACCCTGTTCTGACAGCGTTCACGGATTTCCCGAGACCTTTATCAAATCACTTACCCTGCCTTGAACATAATTTCTGTATCTGGAAAATAATCCACATAACACTTCCCATACCTCTGGCTTTAGGAGGATAAAAAGCGTATCTAGATGCCATCAAAGTGCTAGTGTTCTGTGCCTTACAAACAGAATAAAAAGCTGATTTCTGTGCTGGTGGGACATCAGTGCCGAAGTGCAGGATGGGGACATCAGGCCAGTGTGAGTCTGCTGAGAAGCAGTGGAACAGGGCAGAGCTGATGGGCCAACAGACCCTGGGCGTTACCCACCAGCTGCCAGGCTGCTGCCAGCCTTTCCATCAGCGTCTCCTCAGGGATGTGCGGGGAGAAAACGGATCGCTCTGTGGGCGTTTGCAGGAAGCTACCCCCGAGTGCGAGGGAGGGGCGCGGGACGATGCACACGAGGGGCGGTTTGAGAATCTACGTGGGTGATCTTCCCGGCAAGCCTGGGTGGCCGGGGGCTCCGTGATACGCCTGAAGGAGGCACAAACACCCCCCTCCTCGGCAGAGAACTCAGCTGGCAAGGTTGGATCTCTTCATTCAAGTGAGGCTTTCTGTTTGCTCACTAAATGCCCCTGGACCTTGCTTTTCAAGTCCCTTTTCCTTCTCTTTCTTTGTCACTGCCACAGCAACACGTGAGTTTGAGAAGTTACGTGCAAGGAAGAGGAGTTCGTGCTGAGGAGGTGACTCGAATCCTTTGCAGACCCCACTGGAGCCAGTGGATCTGAAGGCAGGTGTTCTCCATCCGTGGGACCACGAGCATGGGTGAAACTTCCAGTGGCTACGTGCCCTCCAGAGCTCCTACCATCAGTCAAGCTCTTCTCCATAAAACGGTAGCAGAGGAAGCTCGAGAAGTATTGCTTTTTAATTTCAGTGCTGCCACAGTCGCTGACGTCCTCGCTAATCCTCTTGCGGCAGCAGGCTGCTAATCAAAAACTCTTTGCTCGCCACTTTGGCATAATTCTGGGAAGCCAATGGAGCGCAGAGATGCTGAATTCCTCCCCCTCTGCACACCTTCCATTGTCTTCAGGACTGACAGCTCTGATGTGGAGCAGTGATAAAAGCCAGCTGATGCTGTCAGGGCCTGGTACAATTGCACCGCAGGGAAAAAGGCGACCGGCTCTGACTCATCCTCGCCGCCTGGAGCTCAAGATGCCGTGCACGCGTGCTATCTCCTGGCATGGCTCAGCACAGAGCAATGCACCTCTGGTGGGTTCTGGATATTGCCCTGTGAGGCCGGAGTTGACTTTTGAAAAGGCTAGCACAGGAGGCCAGCTGGGTGACCAGCCATCCTTTGAAATGCTAGAAAAATCCACAGGAAAGAAAAAAAAGACTCGTTTGCAGATCTGTGACAAAGGCTTTGGTGTGTATCGGGGAATAAAGGCAGTTGGTTGGATGTTCCTCTCCCTGGCCCGTGTTCAGGGGTGTTTAGCAAAGCATTCGTGTAACTCCTGAGTGGAGATCTATGGCAGCAGCACCTCTCCTTCAGCTCCTCACATGCCCATCCTTATGGAATGAGCTGAGCCGGAGCTGAATTTCTGGGAGGCTCCGAAATGCAGGGGTTCCAGACTTAAAAGCATCAGGAGCACCAAGCCAAGATGTGAAGGACATTCAAAGGGGGGAAGTTGGGCTGTGATGTGAACTTCTGGGTGACCTCGAGGAAACGGGCTCAATGCTGCCCATCCTGGCCAGGTCAGCAGCTGAAATTTCCGTTACTGAAGGTAGCAACTCGGGTCATTTCTGTTTCATTTTTCACTTTTTCCCAAACATGACATTGAATGAGAGGCATTAGGAGTTCCTCCTATAAATAGGATCACCCCTGTCAAAGCTGGTTAAGTCATAGCCAGTGTCAAGCCCGTAAACAAGGTGCCTCTCAGATGCACTGTCTGGAGGGTGCAGAGGGGTGTACGGGGAAGTTTGACAGCTCCCTCTTTGACTAGTTGGCATTGGGACACCAGCTATTTTCAAGGCAACAAACGTAATTGTCCCCAGCTCTGTTGCAGAGGAGAGCTGCATCTCCCTTTTCCTTTAGAGCTGCCCAGTTCTTCTTCAGCTCCACGAGAAGCAGCAGTTTCGGCAGCCTCTATTACAAAGCGGCTTTGCTGTGCTGGAAGTCAGCTGGGGCATGGCAGCGAAGCCAGAGACATGAAGCAAAGCATCTTTGAAACAAGAGAGTGTAAGTGTCCGTCCCCCCTGCGCCGTGCCAGCTGCAGGGACATCTGGCTGGAGCTGGCTTGGCAGAGCCGCCGTGGTCACCAGGGTAATGCGTCACGGGTGGCTCCGCAGCAGAGCATCTCGGGGTAGCGGGAGCTGGAGGAGGGACCCTAAGGTCCCTTCGCTTGCCTTCTCATCCCTGGGAACTTCTTCCCACCTCTTCATCAAACTTTGTGCTGCTCTGAGACTGGGGGCTGCGAGGAACCTGTTCTGCTGAAGTCATGCTAGTGAACGTGTCTTAAAAAAACAAAGAAGGATTTTTTTTTTTTAAATAAATCATTTCTGTGGTCTGATTTCCCCACAGATCCACAAGCAGTTGCATCAGTACAGCTGAGGGGGTGGAAAACTGAAGTGGGGGCAGAAAGGAAGAAAAACTTTCTAAGTCAGCTCTACCACTGACTATTTTCTGTCGCTGTATGGAGACCTATAGCTGTTGGTGCCTTCCAGGCTTTAGGAGCTGTCTGGTTCTTGTGTGTGGAGACACAGGCGGCAGAGCAGAGAGGAGACATGATTTGTTTGAAGCTGAACTGAGAAAAGCTTAGCAGGGGAGGAACCGCTACGTGTTCTGAGATAGGCTACTTATATTCTGTGTCCTTGGAAGCCAACCCTTTTCTACTCTGCTTGCATGATAGAGATCCTATAGCTTTTCGCAGAAGCACAAGGGTTTCCCTGCCGTCACCGCCGCGCACAGCCGCCTGTCCCACTGCCAGCCTCCACCCCAGAAGGGTCAGGATGTCAGTCCTGCGTTCCCCGGAGGGCTGCTGAAGCACTTTGGATTCCTCAGAAATGGAAACCTTTCTAGAAACGCCGGGTGGAGTTACTCTAATTCCTTGCTGTTTGGGATCAAACTGAAGCCTGCTGCTTAATGGGGGATAAGTGGATGTAATGCAGTCAGGCAATAACTTCATGCACGTGTGCAGAGCCCTTTGGATTACTGATTTCCAAAAGACAGAGTCTCCCTCACGAACCCTGCAACACACTGACTCAGCCCTGAACCTTTTGGCTTTGTTTTTCCTTCTTTACAAAGTGATTTGTACTTTTAATTCTCCCCCCCCCCCCCGCCCCGACTTATTCATTTTTTTTCCCACTTATTCATTTTTTTCCCCCATAAAAGTTTTCAGCTTGTCAAACGACTCTCCCTCTCCCTGTCTCTTTGCCTTTTGCAGTGGGAGGAAAGATAATAATAAAAGGAGCAGTTTTCAAATAAAAAGCCCCACGTGTTACCTGGGAACTGTCTCTCAGCATCCACATACCCGCTGGGGCAGAGATCGCCGAGTCCCCACTGTCATTTTGTACCTGCCAGACACTGTTTGTGTTTTGTCACTAAATGCTCCTGTCAGGTCTGTCACTTGGTACAAGCGGGACTGGCTGGGCCCTTGTGAAATAGGATTTCCCTTTACACCTCCCCGCTAAGCGCTCCTCACTCCTTCCCTTCCTCCTCATAGGGGAAAATGCTGCTGTGGCTGCTGCCGTGGTAGTTCCCAGGCTGGAGGAGCAGGTTTGGGAGCGTTTGTGCTCTCTGCCTCGTCGCTCCGAAATGCTCTTCGGCTTGGACAGCCTTCTGGTCCTGCCGTGCATCTCAGCAGGGAGGGAAGGGTGAGATGAAGGAGTCGGTGAGCCTCCCTTCCTCTCTCTGCTCAGCTTCGAGCTGAGCCCTTCAGAAGTTCAGCGCTCTCCAGCAGCCTCCTGGGACACCTAGCTTTTGGCCAATTTTTTTATGACCCTACTGAATGAGAAACTTGGAGGAGGAGGAGCCCCAGGCCAGGGTATTCCTGTAAGATGGAAGGACTGAAATGGCTCCCTTGGGCTCACCAGATGGGGAGATGCAGGAGGTGATGGCCACGCTGCCGCACTTATCCCAGCCCTCTCCGTTCCTCCACAGGCTCTGAGCTGAAAAGCTCATTTGACTTTTCTGAGGGCTGGAGAGACCAAGCAAACAAAGCCTCATGGTTTAGTCAGCCCCAGCAGGTACAGCACGTGCCTCTTCCTTCCCTCCCTTCCTTTCATTCCCGCTGACAGCAATCCCGGACGCGTGGTGTCTGCTCAGCTCGGGAGCCTCTCCTCTGGAACGAGCCTGTTGATTGGGACCATCTCAAGTGGGGGGCACCTTCCCTTTCACCTGCAGGACATCTCAATACTCTCTGGGCTCCAAAGAAGCTGAGAAAGGCAGGGAAGAAAGGGGAGAGACGCTGAAAGTGTCTTAAAGCTTGGAGATGCTCTGTTGCGTGGACAAGTGGTTCAGGCATGAGCCCAAAAGCTTACAGGTAGAAAAGGCATGGTATTTTCCCTCCCCACTCTTTCCCAGAGCTTTGACCTACAACCGGAGCCTGTCCTTTCCACTTCACCAGTGATGAGGGTCACAGACCTCGAGTTATGGTCCCCACACTGTCAGCCTCCCCCAAGTTGAGGGCCTGGCTTGGGTGGCTGTAAAGGTAGAGCTGGAGGCAACGTTTGGAGCTGCAGCAGAAGAGCTCCTTTTCCTACACACTGCTGGGTTTTGTTGGCTGGAACAAACCTCTCCCTTGGCTGCTGGGACTGTGCTCTGGGGCTGGGAATGAAGCAGTGCTCATCCTGCTCATCCGTTCAGTACAGGAGTTTTGGGAATCTTTGTAAAGAAGCCAAGAACATGAGAAACAGAAATTCCTCCCGTTCCAGGCCCTGCCTGACACTGCACAGATCCTTTGTTCTTGGCTTCTTTCTTCCTCCTAAGTCCTCAGAGAAGTTCCTCCAACAACACACCCCCCTGCTCAGTCTCTTCCACCAATTAGCAGTTACCCATTAACCAGCCATCAATAATTCCGTCAATTAGCCCGTCTCTTGAGGCTCTCCTTCCCCAGGTGCTAGCAATGCTGCTTTAGCACCAAGAAAAGAGCACTCGAGAGCTAAATGTATAAAAGTGCTTGTGTAGGACCTCTTTCTCCTCGCTAATTTTATTGTGCTCCTGCTTTCAGCTAGTCCACAGAGAGCCCGGATCAGCCCATATCCGTCTTATTGCTTGGAGCCCTGCGTTCTGGCCTGTACAGAGAGGGGAATCAGACCTTTCTGGCATCAATTTCCTTGCATTTTTTTTTCTGGAGGGAGTGTGTGGGGATGCCAGGAGGGCTTTGAAGCAGCCGGTGGTATCCCGTGACCTGGTCAGGCCTGATGGATCCAGGATGGTAAGAAGTAAGCTGTATGTGTTGCGATGGAGGCTGTTCAGTAAAATAAATGTTTTCAAAGGAGAAGGAAAGTAGCAGGAACTAGTAGAAGAAAGGATGTTTTCAGCCCTTGAAGGGGAATCTGGAGAAAGAGAGATCCTTTCTAAAGTGTGAAATGGTGTCAGTGGGAGCAGAGTGTTGTTACTGCTTTGATGAGAGCAGTCAGCTGGAAGCGGGAGGACTTGCAGGTTATCCCAGGTAGGAGGAGAAAGTCGCAACGGAGCGGAGGTTCCTTTGAAGTGTTCTAGTCCCGCAAAGAAAGGACATGCTCCTGCTCGCCTGATCCCAGCAGGAATCGGAAGCAGGGGACGCAGCCATGCTCACAGCTCTGCCCTGCTTTGTCAGTGCTCGCACAGATGTCTCTGCCCTCGTCTCTTCTCTGGGCCGTGCTCTCGGAGCCCTGCCAGCCGATTCCTTGCTGCTTTCCTCCCTTTTCTATGATTTCTCTTGTTTATTGCCCCCAACACAGGTACGCTGCTTTGCGATTATGACATCACCTGGCAAATTCTCTCAGCCCGTTCCTGGGTGCATCCATGTGCTTTGTTTTTGCGTTCTTTGAGGTGCAGATGGCTGCTGGTTTGTTATCTTCCATCAAAGCCTGTTCTGTGCTAAAGGTGAGCCGTCAGGCCACGACCAAGGCACAGGAGAAGAGGGAAGGTAAGTGGATTAGCCAGGACAGCTCGGCATGTCTAGGAGCTCTTAAACTGCATGGTGGTCTTCCAAGGGAAAGGATGGAAAACTGATGGAGCGTGGCCAGCTATTTCCTAGTTCCTAGGGAAATGCTAAAGAGGGACCCGATAAACTAAATTCCCAAATCCCGTGAGCACGCTGCAGGCGCTCCGCTGCCCTAAGCTCAGTAACGCAGCTGGGCGGTGCGCTCCGTTCTGCTCAGGTAACACAAAGCAAAAGGACAGTGGCTGCAAATTAATTACTGCTAACGATGCCACCTTCCTGCAGAGCACAGCGACTTCTGCAGAGGGCACGAGGCTTGGTTTTATCGAGTGCCCAGCCTGTAAAGATGCCTTCTGGCGCCCCTGTGCCATCCCATATGTTCCCAGCGGGAGCCACGGAGCCATCAGGCAGTGCCGGATGGAAGCACGTTTTGACTCATGGGTCAGAGGCTGTGCAGAGAAGTCTATCGTTCCCAGTCACTTCTTTAATTGACACAGTGAAAGAAGCCACATCTTCCTGCCTGATTCTGACCGGGTCTGTAATTGAATTCAGCTCAACATCTCCGCTTCGGCCCCCCAGGGGCCCGTCAATTAATGATGGATTTTTTTCTCGCCTTGGGGATTTCTCCTTGCTCCCATTCTTTTTATTTAATAGGATCTGGTGACAAAACTGGCAGGGGTAAATCTCCCACCCCCCATTTCATACCTCTTCCAAAGGTGACCTGTGAAGAAAGGTGCTTGGGTGCGTGAAGAAGAGACACAAGTGAACTTCAGGGACTGAAAACTTGTGCCGCTTTCCTGTCTTTTGTTCGTTCATCCTTTCTCTCGCTCCTCTCAGGTCTTTTGTTTCTCCTTGCTGAAACTGCTTGCGCGCACTTCACTCGGAATCTAATGAGGCTGCTTTAGGAACTGCAAAGCAGAATTGGATCCTTTTTTCCCCACAGAGCGCAATGTCTGTTTAACCTTTCTCCCTTGGCGTGTGTCTCTCCCAGCAACCTACTTGCAGCTCCTGTGGTTGCAAAGAAATCCCAGTGCTGACTGGGTTTAAAATGGGAGTTGCTGGGGATGTGGGCAGGAGCATGTGAGATCTGCAGGGTACGATTTTCGGCTGGCTGCAGGGGGCAGTTACTCCATGGATCTGACTGAGCCTGGTCTCGCCAAGCCCTGCCAAGATGTAGAGGTTTGTCATTGCTCCTTGAAATGGAAATGTGATTTGCATGTCAAAGACAGAGAAAGGACAGGGGTCGGCGGTTCTCCAGCCTCTTTATCCTCTTCTAGTTGCTCTCCCCCTCCCCAGCTTTTCTTTTGGCATTCCTATGCCGCTAATGAATTATTGCTGCGTTAAAGCATCCAGTCGTCATGGGAGAGATTTGGGGATTTCTTAAACTGTTGGATCCTGTTGAACACCTTTGTTAAACTTCACCCTTGCTGCTGCGTGCGGGGAGCTTCCCACGCAGACCAAAGTTCGGTCCCCAGCCCACCGGTTCTCCTCCACAGGCAGTGACGTACGAGCCTCTGCACGCGGGAGGCGGTGAGGGGAGGGTGTTTGGGAGAAACGTGTCTCTGAAGCAGTGACTGTTTGGTGAGTGTGCAGAGACAAGTGGATTGGGTTTGGTGGTTAACCAGGCGAGAGCACAGTGTCTCCAGTCCCTGCTTCTAGAGAAAGGCCACTGACCCTGCTCCTTGTCCTTACCAGTCACAGCTGGTGATGGATGGGAGGAAAGAGTGGAGGGGGTGATCCTTCCCTGACCCTCTCCTTGGTGATCCACTTCTCCTGTGTACACATATGAGAAGGAGTGGAGTTGCCCAGGTTTTGGAGGAGATCTGGGTCCATCACACATGATGCCTTCCTGAAGGACCAGAAGGCAGAAAGCTTTTTTCCCCTAGTTCCCTTCACTCTGTGATTCTTTCCTGGTTTCCAGGGCTTTTTGTGGTTTGTTGTTGGGGTTTTTTGTTTGGATTGTGTTTTGGTTTGGTTTTTTCACATGTGGCTGCCAGGTCTGTGCTGCATTCCTGGAGATCCACATTCACTGCCCAGATCGCCTGGAGCAGGACAGCCAGGAAGCTGCCGATACACTCTTCCCAGCTGTGTGTGAACCTCAGGATGTTGCTTCCAGCCACCTGCTCCTGAAACCATTAAGGCAGTACCTTCACATGCTGCTGAGGCTGGTTCCACCAAGAACTCATAGGACAATACAGGTCTGCAGTGTCCCAGAGACACCAGCACCTTCCATGGCTGGTGAGAGCAATAACCCACACTCTGCGTGCTGGGACCCTCTTTTATCTGGCAGCGACAGAGGAGGAGATGTTTGTTGTTAGGCTGTGCTGAGACATCAATGGGATCATGGGCTCGGGGAGATGTAAACGTTTGTTTTCCGTTCATGGTGTCTTGCTTTCCTAGGCCTGGCAGAGAGCAGGGAAGAGTCATCTGCAGGTCTGAATTCAGATCAGTGGGAGCAGAGCTGTCACCCTGCGTGACAGGGTTGTTCTCACACCTCATTTCCTTTGTGGACGGAAAGAAGAGTTATCAGGAGCCTGCAGCAGCTTCCAGCTGAGGAGAGGAAACGCTTCTGGAGGGAGCAGAGGATGGTGGTGGTGATGTCTCAGAAGTCCAGGAAAGATCAGGGCTCTGTTGGGCTCGGCGTGGTAGAGACTGATACTGCAAGGTCAGGGTGGTTGGAAAAATCATTACCCTCTTGTGAAGCCAGGACATGCTGTTTTCCAACCGTGTATTAACTCCACACTAAGAGGCTTCCTAGAGGTGAGCGGGGAGGAAGAAGCCAGAAGATGGAGGGAAGCGCTAGAGAGCAATGCTGAGATGCTGCTCTCCAAGGGTCACGGTGGATCTGAACTCCCCATGGACACTCCAGCCGTGGGGCACGAGGTGGTGACTCGGCTCTGGAAACAACAACCCCAGCCCTTCCCGAACGCCCATGTGTCCTTGAAGGCACCTTCCCACATGAGGAACTGGGCAACAGCAGAACCAGGTTCCCCTCCCCAGCACAGGGCACCCAGCAGCTCCACCTGCTTTTGTGTGATAATGTTAAATCACGGCCTCATTAGAGCCCTCAAATTAAGTCACCTTGCTGGATCGATACTGTTTTCCATGATGCACTTGTCACACTAAGTCCGGCAGATGGATTGATGCTGGGGGGCTGAAATGCTGCAGGGGAGCTCCAGTTAAACCCAGCGCTGGGTGGGGTTTGTTACTGGGGGAAAAAATAGCAGATTTCCATGGAGAATAGCAGCAGGTGATGGGAGAGGCTGGAGGTGCAGTGGAGTGGGGACAGGAGGAGAGCGCCCATGTCTCTTGACACCTCATGAGGCTCGGTGCTGGACCCCGTTTCAGACTTGCAGAGCTGTTTCAGGGAGAGGGTCCTTGTCTGTGAGAAGCTGGTGGCAGCAATGATCTCCTCCAGATGTGTCTACGCTCCAGTCTCAGGCTAAAATGGGCTGTTCTGTTCTTCTCCACCATTCCTTCCCTCTGAGCACGGTCTGGGAGAGGGAGGGTCAAAGCAGCAGCTCCCATGGGATGACCACAGTGGCATGCAGGCGTTTGGACCCCTCTGCGCAGGAGATGCAGCCTTCCCACCCCGGCACCCACCACCACAGAGGCTCCCCATCCCCAGGAACTGCCACTGTGCACCAGCTGGGGTATGACCAAAGGGGCCCCCTGGGAAGACTTTAACTGGTGCCCACCAGGTTGCTGTGGTTCAGCTGGGGTCTGGATCCAAGTGAGGAGTCCCTGGGGGTGAATTTGGGGTCAGCTGTAGGACAGTTTGGGACCCTGGGTGCCAGATCACTGTGCTCTGAGCTGCAGCCAGGCCACAAAACGTTTGTGGCCAGAGTCAATCCTCGCAGTCCTGAATCCCAGCCCTGGGATGTTTGCGGTTCTGCTGGCTCCCCATGCAGGAAAGCTCGGAGTGGACATCTCTGCCCCTTTCCAGGGATGTGGTGTGGACCAGAGACCACCCACCTCGTCCCAGCCACCTGCCCCGCTCCGGATGCCAGGGCTAAGGTCACTCCTGCATCTCTCACCCCCGCGTCCCTCGCCAGCAGCCTTTGCCCCCCAGGACCGCTAAGCGGAGGATCCCCGATGCTGGGTGCTTGTTCAGCTGGCTGGGAGGAGCA
This sequence comes from Chlamydotis macqueenii, assembly GCF_036417535.1. Classification (NCBI taxonomy): domain Eukaryota; kingdom Metazoa; phylum Chordata; class Aves; order Otidiformes; family Otididae; genus Chlamydotis; species Chlamydotis macqueenii. The sequence continues at coordinate 3,793,101 of NC_141570.1, read as the reverse complement.
GGCAGGGCAGCGGGGTGGGTGGTGCGGAGCAGCTGCAGCTGAACACCACGGGGCTGGGAGGGGAATGGGACCAGTCAGGTGGGTGGACTGGGTGGGTTTAACCCTTCCAGGACAAGCCTGGCTGTGTTGAACATCTCTGTGCAAAATCAGAGCCTGCTGCAGAGCCAGCACTTCCCAGCCCCCTTGCTGGGAGCAGAGGGGGAATTCAGAGGAGCGATCGTAGCCCTAAAACTGTTCCTCACCCCCCACCCCAGACCCAAACACCTCCTGCCCCCAGGGTGCCCACATCACTGCCAACCCAGAACTCCTGGGCACTGGCTGTATTTTCTTTCTAAATCTGTAACAGCACAATTTACTTGAGATATTAGGCATAAAAAATGGGATTCCTCCTCTTAATCCCTCTCCAGGCATGCCCGGAGGTGACTTAGTGGCTGTCACAGCCGCGTATTTGGGCAGAGGCGGAGGAGTGGGTACCCAAGCAGCAGGCTGCTGCCCACCCTGAGGCGTGAGGAGGGTGGGAGTTGGTGCATCTGAACAAAATGCTGAGGCAACAGGAGGAGGGCAAGGCTGAGAAAAATGCCCAGAGCAGCTGTGGCAATGTGGGCAATGAGGTGATGCTGCAACCGGCTGTCGCTTATTTTGAGGCTTAGCGTCCCTGGCTTGCTTAAGAAACCTTCTTCTTTCTGTCTCAAGAGCCCTCTTAGGAGCTGAAGCGTTTCTGCAGCCCAAAGGTCTCAGATCTGGCTCCAGCAGCGATGCAGAAGAAAGCCCAGGGAGCAGGACAGGACCCGTTGTGAGGAGCAGGGGCTGCTGGCCACTTTGGGCTGAAAAGCTCTGGTTTAAAGGTGAGAGGAAGGAAGAAACTCGCGTGTTTCTGGCTCACGTGGTGAGCTGCCACCCCAGGGAGCTCATCCCTGGCCTGTGGAGCAGGGAGAGGGCACACGGCTCATGTCGGCGCTGCTGGGGCAGCGGGGCTTTCCCTGCAGAGGCAGAGAGCTGAGCTCTTTGTTCATCCCTGCCCTGCGATGAAGCACGAGAAAAAACACTCCTGCTGAGCACAGCCAGAAATAACCCAGGCTCCAGCAGCCAAAAAAGCTTCCAAGGAGGAATTTTGAAGTGCTGGGAATTTGGCCTCTCAGCCTGTGCTTTGGGCCCCTCTGCTGTCGTAATGTCCCAGGCAGGGAAAGGCAGACCCTGAGCACAGCCCTGCTCCCGATTGTCCAGCAACCAACATCTCAACGGGGAACGGTTCACTCCCGGGTCACCTCAAGACCTGCTCAGCTCCGGTTTTCACCCCAGTCTTTTCCAGCACCATCATCACCGTCACAGCTCCTGCCTTGAGAGGACGCTGGTGGTGGACGGTGCTTCCCCCATGGGCTGTGCTTCAGGGGTTGTGGTGCCCCAACGTCCCTCCAGAGCCATTTGCTTTGGGGCGTTGCTGGCTCAGGACACCGCTGCCATGAGGCCACCCTACAGTGACAGCCCTGCCGCCAGCGAGGCCAGAACTTGGGTTTTTATAAGGGAAAATGTAATAAGGGTGGATAAGCTGGATCGGTCCCGTTGTCCATGGGAGGGAGGAGTTGGGGGCAGTTGGAAACCAGCCTTCCCTGTCTCTGGAAAGAACAGCTGATTCCTGCACTGCCCGGGTGGGATTTGAGTCACACGGTGAAGAGAACGTTCTCTCCGTGGCACTCGTCAGAGGATGCAGAGAATATAAATGTTGCTTCATTGCTCTGGCCCCACTGTTCATTCACCCACAGGGGTCTTCTGCCCGACTTTTCCACGTGTCAGCATCTTCTCACCACCCCAGAGCAAGGGCATCGCGTGGCAGATGCTCCACGGAGGAGGAGGAGACACCTCGTCACGCAGCAACAGCTCCGCTCCAGGTCCTGGGGCGGCTCAGGGCCGCTCCATCGCTTCACCTGGGGACATAACCCAGCGCATTGCTCGGCTTTTAGCATCCACGGGCAGGCTGCAACCTTTGGAAACCTCCTGTGCCCCCGGCCTGGCCCTGCACACCCCAAACTGCCCCTCTGGTGCAGAACACCAAGATGGAATGAACGCAGCAGTCTGGGTACATGCAGGAGGTCACTGAAGACGTGCTGGCTTTGCAAAACAGGTCCCGTGATGGATACAGGATCGTTGGGTTATTTTAAGTTTTATAGGGGGCATTTTCCCTTGCCAGGAGCTGGAGAACAGAGGACCCGGGTACCATCTGCCCAGGGGACTGGTGAATCATCCTATTTTCCCGTTAACCACACTTGTTTGCTTTGGGAGATCTCCAAGTTAAGGGGGAAGAAAAAGAAAACCCAACCCGTGGATCTTTTCCCACACAATAAGAAAAATGCCTTTTTTTTTTTTTTTTTTTTTTTTTTCTTACAAAAGCCAGTGTCAACTCTGCTTTTACTTAGCAGTGGGCTGGATAAAAATAGACAGTGAAGTCATGACGCCTTCAGAAGAAGAACCAGGTATGGCCTGGGGAGAGGGTGAGTGAAGTCAGGCCCGGGGGAGAGGGACAGAACGCCAGCGGGATGGGGACAGGAAGGGCTTTTGTCCCAGGGACAAGGAGAGATGCTCGCCCTGGTGACTTGCGATTTCCCTGGCGCGTTGCTGGGAGCGGCAGGAGGCTCTTTGGTGGATGCACCGCAGTTCAAGCTGTCGTTCACGTGGTGCGGATGGGGCTGAGCCCCAGCAAACGCCGGGAGATCGGCTCCTTGCGCAGCTGAGGCGTTCGGAGCTTGAGGCCCGGTGGAGAGCGAGGGTAGCGGCAGGGAAGGGAAGCCAAGGAGTTGTGCTCCTGCTTTCTCCAGGACCATGTTGCTGCCACCTCCTCCCTTCGTTTTCTGCTCAGATCTGGTGTTTCCTCCTGTTGTATCCCCGTGCCAGGCTGTGAGCACGCTGGGCTGTTTGGAAGGAGTGCGCACGTGTGGGATTTTGATGTCTCCAGTTCAGGGCAGAGGCCCTGGAAGCCACTTGGCCACCTGGAGCACCAGGAGGTGCAGCTGATGGTCACACCTCAGTTCTGCTGGCAGGAGGCTGCTGTGCCAAAGCCTTTGCGGGGCTGGGGCGCGTCCCGAGCTCGGCCAGGTTCTGTGCTGGGTGACTGCAGGTGAAGATCCTCTGGGGCAGAGCCTCTGCAGCGTTTCTGCATCACAGGAGAAATGAGGGACTGTGAAAGCCCAGCAGGTACCAGGGAGATGACTTGTGTCACATGTGTCTTGGTTGGGTGCTAAAGAAGACCCCAAATTGCTTGTCCTCCCCAGCCCTCCTTGTGATGGGACTCTCTGGTGTCCCCTCAGTCACCACACAGCTCTGCTCTGCTCCCGCTAAAGCCACAGCTACTGTGCTGGCTTTATACCCTTGCAACCAAGCACCACCTTAGGTCACAACTGAAATGAGTTTGGCAGGCCTCAGCATGCCCTTCCATGGATGTGGTTTTTTGGGTTTTTTTGGTTGTTTGTTTTTTTTTTTACAAGCTTGGGAACACCATCGTAGCTGCAAGGAGATGCCAATTTTATGTAGCAAAAGGATGCTGCGCAGCAGGGGCGATGTGCCCTGCCAGAACGGGGAGAGCTGGAGCTTCAGACTTTTGATTTTCAGGACACAAGGTGAGGAGTTTTTTGCCCTCCTACTTAAACAAATAAAAACTTCCAAGGAAAAAATAATCCCTGTGGAAACTTCAGCCTCGCCCACAAGGAAGGAACCTTCTATCAACAATTCACATGAGGGGGAAGAAAACCACATCCTTTTCTGCTCAGCTGAGGGCTGCGGGGCAGCAAATGCCTCCATCCGCTCCTGGATGCTGAACCGTGGTTTCTCTGCAGCGGGAGGCTGGAGAGGCGCGAGGGGAATATCTGCATTTCTCCCCGATCAGTCACTGGAACCAGCGTTATCGCTGGAACAATGGGCTCAGCCCAGGCCCGTCTTGCCAGAGCGGCTCCGCTGCAGCGCTCCCGGATTTATTTTTGTCTGGCCTTGGAGCGGGTTGCGGAGATCAGGTGACGGTGCCCAAGGAGCGCTTGGCATCGCCTGTCCTGCCACCGTGTGTGCACATGTCCATGGGAGCAATGAGCCGGCAGGGATGATGGAGCAGGGCTTGACATGCGGGGTGGCTGCACTCCCGTTACCGGATTCTTTTTTTCTTGGCTGAGGAGCTCGTGGGAGAAGGGATGCTCTCTCACAGCGCGGGGTCCGCTGATGCTCCCGCTTGACCTGGCTTTATAGCTTTGCGGAGCAGTCTGGGGAATCAAAACTAGTGACTGTGCTTTGGCCCTGGGATTAGGACCTGGAAACCAGTTTCTGATGGAATTGAGTCCCGGGCATTGAGGGAGGTGACCAAGGTGACGTGCAAGGGACTGTGGCAGAGCGGGGCAGCCCAGCTTCCCAAGGACTGCTGCAATGTCTCCATCTCTGAGCTTGCCCCCTTTCCGTACTGGGTGGTGTTTGAGCAGTGACTGGGAACCCCGGCCATTCCCAGTGCCCCTGTGCTGTTCCAGAAGAGTGGGCAGCCCGGCAGATGTGGCTGATACAGCCTTTGAGCTGGCTAGTTCAGCAAGGTAGCCACATCTCAGCAGTCTTGGACACAATGATAAATACTGAGGGTTTGTGGGGCACATCAAGGAAACCACCTGCGAGGATGAACCGATCCTAGACTTGACATGGTCCTGAGCAGGGATTTTTGGAGCTCCAAATATCCTTTTCCAGAAGGACCCAGTGAAGCTGGCCACAGCAAGGAGCCAACCTCGGGCTGTGGCACCTGCCATGCTCTAAGTGAAAATGTCCCCCAGCAGTACGCTTGGGCTTGGCTCTCCACAAGTGACGGAAGGTACCGCAGGGGTTCAGGGACACCTCGCTGGCTGCCAGCGTCCTTGACTGCAGAGGGACACCTTGTGCAGAAGAAACCATCCTGGCTTCATCCCCAGCCTCAGCAGAGCCTCTTGTTGGAGGTGAGTGGCTACTGCTGGTAGGGTCATCCCCCTTCTTTCTCCATCACCTGGAAACAATCTGCATCACTGGAGGTTTTTATTTCCCAGGAGACTGTGGAGAGAAAGGAGCCTGGAGTTAATCAAAGTCTGGGGAGTGCAGAGGAGTGGCCATGGCTGCCAGAAGCTCACAGGCTTCTGCGCTGGAGAAGGAAGGGACAGAGCTATGCTGAGCTCTGGGGAAACAGGGCGTGTGGGAAGTGAGCAGCACTGCTGGAACACAAGGAACAAGACCTTAACTTGTCAGGTGTGAGATGAGGAGAGGGACCGGGGTGCTGTGCCGCATCCGAGGGTCCAGGCAGCGCAAGGGGCACGTGTAGCATCACTTGATGTGCACGAGTGGCCCAGAGCCCTGTTGTGTGACTTGATGTCCAGCTTGACCTCAACGAGAGCCACGTGCTCTGCGGCAGAGGCTGGGGCTCACCCTGATACCGGGAGTGTTCAAGCTGCCATCTGAAAGCGGCACGCTACGAACATCACCCTCCACGGGTCAGACCATCCTGCAGAGAATCCCCTCTTGTATAAATCCCAGCGCATGATGTGAGAGTGGAAGGAGGCTACCTGGCCCCAGCAGGTCACTTCAGGCTTGGCTGAGCTGCTTTCCTCGTGAGGGGAACGCTTGCCAGCCTCTCAGAAATGGCACCAGTGGGATCTGCAGCCCAGGCACAGCACTGTCAGGCCAGGACCTGCTCTCTGCAACCCAGAGCAGCAAATCCCTCTTGCAGCAGGAGGATGAGGATGGATGGCATGGGAGCAGCTCCCTCTGCCAGCCCGGCGCCGTCCTCGCCGAGCGGGAGCCAGCGGTGCCCGCTCCCACATTGGGAACTCGTGGCTGAGTTCTCATGTGCAGCAGGGACGTGGTGACAATCTCGGCCTCGCCTGCTGTGCTCCCGTGGCTTCTGTGGCTCGTTGTCATGTGTACAACCGATGATTTATGTTGGCGCTGGGCCTCAGGGGATGCTTTATGGCTTGTGGCGTATGGAAATCTACGGACCTCTCTGGCAACGGGTGCATGGAGTCTAACACGGCTCCAAGGGACTGACCCTGCCGGTGCCTCCCAGCTGCCTTTCCCTGGATCGCCGAGTTTGGATACCTCTGATGTTGAGATCAAAGAGCCCATGTTCATCCACAGGACTGGAAACACCCACTGGAAGGGATGCAGGCACGAGGTACCGTCCTCTGCTGCGCTCTCAGCATAACTTTACGTTGCTGCGTGGAGAAAGGACACAAACAGACTCAGAAAAGTAAAATTGTGGCTGTCACCTCAGTCTTCTCGTGGGGAAGATTACCAGACTGCTCTTCTGGGTGAAATTCTGTAGGCATTTAATGCTGAACCAACCCAGGGGAGCTGGCTGCGTTGCATGCGGGATGCGTCCACATAGGATTTGTACTGGGGTCCAACGCACAGCCCAGTCGCTGAATGTCGCCATCGAGGCAGGGTCTTTCTGGGCTGATTAGCGGAAGTGTCAGGGACCTTGCAGCCCAGCGCTGTAAAGCAGCCAAGACTGACAGGCCAGGGCTTCTCCTCTCACTGCTGCTGTGCCACTAATTGCGGCTCTCCCTAATTAGAAGTCAGTGATGTGACTTTGGCAGCTGCAAGCCAGGTCCCCCCGGGCGAGCCCCGGGCAGAGGTTGCCGGTGGAGAAGGACGGGATCGTCCCTGGAGCCCGGCACGCTCCCTGCCAAGCCGCGGGCAGGCACTGCAGAGGAGCCAAGCTTCCAGGAGAGTCTGGAGGAACAAAATCAGAGCCAACCTTGCCGGAGACGTGGGGCAGCTGGGACGTGCCTCGGCCCCCGAGCGCTCGCGCTGAGCTGGAGTGAAACGCTCCGCGCCGGCTGCGAAGTTGCTTTCCAGGTGAGGCTCCGCACACCGCGCGGCTCTGGGAGCTGGGGCTCGGCGGTGGAGGTGGAAAATCCCACGACAGACTCATGTGAGCTGGCAACGCTCTGCCTCTCCCAGGGGAAGGGAAGGGCCAGCTCGCTGCCAGGCACTTAAAATAAGACAAAGTAAAAGCTGGATGAACTTTAGAAGTGCAGTCTCCCGTTGGCTTGTTGACTGCTGGTCTGACAGCTCTTTCTCCTTCCTTGTTTTGTGTGAGGACAACTCAGTTTTAGTTCAGGTGTGTCTTCCCATGGGATAAAAATCTCTCCAAGAAAACTCATCCTGAGCAAAACCAGGAGGAGCAGCCAGATGCCAGCACGAATGTATAACGTAAGCGATTCTGGGGTGAATTCATGAAGAAGGGCTTGTGCTCTTACTGCATCGATACAAACTCACTGACAACAGTGAATTTTCACACCAGGAGCATCTTCAACGTCTCAGGTTGGGGCAGATAACGTGACTTAGACCTTTTCATAGCCATACATGTCCTGTTTTGAAATCCATGGGCCAAGGGGATGTTAATTACGTGTCAGGAAGGATGTCAGTGAGGAGCTTGATCGATGATGCTTTTGTCATGTGGAGAAGCCAGAGATGGGACCAGAGAGATCAGCTTATGCTCCTTAGACGCAGCTCGGATGAGGTCTTGGGAGAAGGATGATGGTTTGGGAGAGGGTGGCCTGCATGGCAGCTGCTTCACTGGGACGGTACGCAGAAGGCCTAGAAGGGGCAGGGCAGGCTGGTCTCTCTGCTGGGCACGGACATCTTCCAGGTGTCGGAGAGCAGACTTTGGAGAGTGGGTCGAAGCCTTCAGTGTGGCAGATCTCCCTGGGGAAATCGGGAGGAGCACACACAGCTCTTCTCCCTGGCCTGCAGATGGAAAGCTCGTGGCTCGGGCTGGCTGCTCTCGGCGGGCTAATAATACCTCTGGGAGAAGGTCAGGGGGGCAGCAGCAGGGGCAGCTCCCGTTACAGGCTGTCACACATCACCCTCGGCTGCCACAGCCTCTAGGAAAGTTTTGGGACATCTTGGAGGAGAGCTGGTCCTGCAACTCCTCCTCCATCAGCAGGTTCCCAGGGCAGGCGACGGCAGCCGGTTATCCCCACTGTGGCGTAGAGCAGCATGATAAACCCCAGCGCTGTCGCCGCGCTGTGTCCTCCCTGTTGCCGCACCGTGCCCCGCTTCCCCGGCCCAGCAGGACCTCGCTGCCACCGAGCAGGCCACGGTGCCGTCCCACCGCAGCGAATGTCCCAGCAGAGAGGGTTTTTCTTGCTGAAAAGCTGCTTAGCAGCTTATGGAAACAATAAAAGTAGTATTATCTTCAGGGGGGAGGCAGATGGTTTGGATGATTGGTTTGACTTTTAAGCTGGATTTGAGCTAAGGATATTCTGATTTTTAACAATTTTTGGCTGGTCAGACTCCGGCGGCGTAATCCCCAGATTCCCGCTCCCCGTAAATCCAGTTCTCTCCGCACTAGGGGCTGCGGGATGGAGACCTGCCCTGGGGAGGGGTGTGGGGACACCCAGACACCCACCACCTGGGCGGGAAACCGCCAGACCCCGCTGCCACAGCCACCGCTAGCCCACCGCGTGCCAGGTGTCACTGCTGCCACCGCAGCCTTGCCACCCCGACCTTGCCGGGACGATACCCCTCTCTGCTCCCATCCAGTGTGGGTGGCAGCGCTCTGCAAATCCATCGCTGGCAGGAGCCCAGGCTCAAGCTTCTCTCCTCGCACTCCACATTCTTTTTCAAAGGGATTTATTTAGTCTTTCTCCTAATTATCGGGAGCCGCGGACTTCCCCCTACCATCTGAGCGCTGCGACCAGCCCGCTGCGCTCCTCCTGCCGACACCCAGCGCCTGTTCTTGCCGTCGCCCCCGCACCCGGCGTCGTTACGGCACTGCCGTATGGAACGCTTCACGGACAACGTCTCGCTCCCCGGGGCACGGGGTTCTGCCTTACTCCAGGGCTTCTTGGCGTTGTCCCCGTACCCCTGCGCTTGGCCTGACGCAAGGCAACAGAGGGTTTTGGGGATGAAATCCTGGTTCAGCCCCGTTAGGGTTGGGGAGGGCTCCTCTGGAGAGCAGCTCCAACCAAATGAAAGCCATCCCGGCAGGTTCGTGGTTAACTCCAGCGCTGAGGGGCCTGCAGAGCCCACCCAGGCACGGAGCAGGGTCCGAGTTATTGATTACCTGGCCCAAACCCCCCCGGCTCCCCCATCTGAGAAAAGCTGTCACACCCAGTGCGTCCTTTGCGTTTGCATCGGTTTTATTTAGCAAATCTCCAGAGCGTTAAAGTAAAACTCCTGCAAAACAAGGGCCATCTTTGTGTCCACGTTGAGTTCCTAAACTGGGCAAAAGAGGAAGACTTCGGCAGACATCAAGGGTCACCCAAAACATCCTTTAAAAGAAATAAACGTCAGTTTTCTGACCCAGTCGCTGGCTTTGGCGTGGGCCAGCAGTCACCGGTGGAAGCAGAGGGGATGGGAGGTGGGGAGCCATGGGGTGAAGGATGCGAGGGGGCTCTAGGCGGCTCGGTTCAATCCTGAGACCAGGCAAACCTGCTTCTCTGCTGCACTCAGGTCGTGAAACACCAGGGAAGCGAGCTGGCCGCCCGATCCCCAGCAGCCTTTCCTCCGCCGCTTCCCGCGGGGCCTGGCAAAGCGCTGCCGGAGCTGCCAGGCTTATCTTTAGCTCTGTTCCCTCCCTCGCCCCCGCGCCCACCTCCTCGCCGCTCACCGCGTCCCCGGCCCCCTCCAAAACACGCCGTTATATAAGCGCTCGCAGCAACCATCTGGGGCTGAGTCAGCCACGAACCCAAACGGACAACGAGCCCACGAGGCGGGGATGCCAGCCCCCGGAGAACAGCCTTTCGGGGTCACCTCCCCTCTGATGCCGTCCCTGGGTGCCCGGCATCCTCACCCGGACCCCAGTGCGGGTGCTGCGGCCCAGCGAGCAGGGACCCTGGAAGGGGACAAGCATCTCGCTTGGGGTCGTCAGGCAAAGAGGGGAAAGCTTAATTACATGCTAACGAGGTATTGCCAAAATAAATATGCCAGCTGCAGGGGAAGAGGAGGGCAAGCATCGACTGCCTGGGGAAGGGGAGTTGGTTCCCCTCCATCCACGACCCTCACATCCCATCGGAAACCCTTCCGCGCATCTTCCCTTAAAGCAGCGCTGCCATGCCCAGTTTGACTCCAAATGTGCTCATTTGGGGATTTTTTTTCCCCCAAAACCTGGGGTCAGGATGGGGCATCTCCTTTGCCTCCCTTAAATCACCGTTTTTCTCCGGGAGCGGCACCGCGGCGAGCGTTTGCGACCTGAACTTTGCGGTGTTGTGCTGATTCACGCTGGCTTGTCACCGAAACTGCCTAAAAACCGACAGAAAAAGGGACGCTGACTCATGTGTTTGCCTTCCCCGCGGGGAGAAATGTGAAAGGTGAACAAAGTACTTAGCAAGTGATAATTACATTCAGTGCTGAAAAATTCAACCCATGTTAATGAGCTGGTGTGTTATTACTAATAGAGGCATTTTACAATTTAAAAAAAAAAAAGTATTTAAGGTTTTCTTAACCTTGCCAGTGACCTTTTAACAACAAGTGTAAGGAAACCCCTAATTTTGTCCCACTCACACTCATAAATCCGTGTTAAGGAGAAACTCCAGCCGCCGCCTTCCCCGACTCCCCGCGGGATGCTGGGGGCTGGTTCCCCGCAGTGTCCCGTTACACAGCGGGATGGAACCCGGCGTGGGATGGGGTGGGATGTGGCAGGAGGAGCTGGAAAGCTCGCGGTGTTGCCCTTCAGGGCAGGCGGAGGGGGAGGAAGGAGTCGGAGAGGGTCCACCTTAACGCGGGATGAAAAAGCAAATTGCTGGCAGGAGAGCGGAGATGCTGCTTCGTTACTATGGTTACCCCAGAGACAACCCAGCATCCCCGGGTATCGCCCTGCAGTACCCAAGCTGCTCCCAGCCACCCGGGATGGCACTGGAACAATTTGGCTGGGAAAGGGAACAAATTTGAAGGGGTTTGTAGGGTCTGGGCTTCTCGAAGCAGCCAGGAGAGAGGGTGCAGCCCGGCTGGGTGGAGGAGCAGCATCTCCAGTGGGGCCGGGGCAAAATTTCTGCCTCCACCCCTCTGCGATGTGGCACATCCCCTTAGCATGGCTGGGGAGGATTCGTTAGGAAATGTCGGGGATTTGGGTGGGAGAGTTTCCACCTGGTGCCAATCTGCACCAGTCCAGGGGTCAGACTGAGGTGATGCCCCCACTGCGTGGTGCTGCCCTGGGGCACGTAGCTGGGATGGGCAGCACAGCACCCAAACCTATCCCAGCTCCATCCTGGTGGGAATCCAGAGCTCACAGCCCCTCTGCCCACTCTCTGTCTGATCAAGAAAGGTTGACCCACCCAGACTTTGGCAGTGGTTTGTTTGAGCCAAACCCATGCAAGCTGAGGAAAAGACAACCCTACTTTTGGGGAGGCCAGAAACCTCGGAGAGATGCCCTGGTCCCCTGAATCCAAAGGGAGAGGCAGGAGGGCAGCCAGCCAGGGCTGGTGCAGCGCTGAGTTTAGATTTTAACACTTAAAGACATTTTGAGTGTTAAAAGTGGAGGTTGCCAGCTAAGGAATAGCCCCCACCTCAGCCCAGCATCCCTGCCGACAACATCCCGGCCTTGTCTGGGAGCAGGGTCCTTCCCTGCAGAGGCAGCCGCTGCCTTCCCTGTCCCCGCTGTTCCCGGCTGCCGCTGCTGCCCTTTAATTTAATCTAACCCCCAAAGAGGAGGATGGTTGGGATGGAAGTAAAGCAAGGACTGAACGTCCTAGCAGCATATTTCCCGTGGTGCCGGCGTCAGCTCGGCTCCCCGGGGATTTCTGCCACAAGCAGCCACCGAGGGAGGGATTCTGGAGGCAGTGGAAACCATCCCTGGGGAGCTGCCGGCTCCTGAATCATTAAATGCTTCCACAAACGAAGCGATGGGGTTTGTAGTGCCAACCGCCGTGCGAGGAGTCACTGCCGTGCGGCGAAGCAAACCCTGAGAGCGGAGGCACGAGGGCTTCGGGAAGCTGCTGCAGGAGCGTCCCCCGCGCCCTCCCTGGCATTTTCCTTTCCAAGGTCCAGCCTGTGCTTCGGAGGAGAGCAGGGAGGGGTTTTTTCCCCATCTCACCTCCTGCCTGCCGGTAACAGCCCATTACCTTCCCCAGTAAACCCCCACTCCTCTCCTCAGCAAGAGAAAAGCTTCCAGAAAAGCATCTGGTCCAGAGTTAAGGGCATTAAGAGACAGAGATGGGTAGCGTGTGCTAATAGCTAATCATTATTAGAAGAGCGCTCCTTATTTCCAAGACAGATTTGTCTGGCTTGGGCTTCCAGGAAGGGCTGGTTGTTGTGCCTTTCCCTGGTTGCCTCCTTGAACCCGTGTATTCTCCCTGGGACAAATGCTGTCGTCAAGTCACCTCTCCGTCTCCCACTTTGATAAATTAAACGGACCGCGCTCTTAAATCATGCTTAGCCCCGGCCCTATCTTTGGTGATTAGTAGGAGGCTGGCAGTGATTTTTTATTTATTTTTTTTTTTAATGAGTAAAAAAGCTCCTTTATGGGGGAAGGGATGGAGCCCAGCGGACCCAACTGGCCGTCCTCGGTGAGTGGAAGCTGTCGCTGACCGGTCTCTGACCTGGATTCAGATCCATGACTGGCCTGAGAAATGGTGATGAATAATTTCTCTAGGTTATTTTGGTACACAAGCCCCATTCCCTGCAGCAGCCAGGTGCAAAAGCCAGGAGGAAAATCCAGGATGATGAATTCAGGGGCTCCATGTCCACCAGGCCATTAACCTCTCCATAAATAGCATCCCACAGGCTCGCTCTGCTTTCCTTCGGCCGTGACGTACCATTAAAGACATTTAAACTGTCACCTGGCTGCGGCGCGCTGTCCCCCGAGGTCCCGGAGGAGGCGATGCCCATAGGAAACACATCCTCATGGAGCTCAAGGGCAACCAAGGTCACTCTGCAAAGATTTGTTGGGTTGGTCTCGGATGACTGGGCTCCGTCTGCCCGGGCTCCAGACACTTTTTCCCATCTCCGGGCTCCCCGCGTGACTGAGCCGCTGCCATCCGGTCCCCTGCCCGTCCGGGCGCTGCAGCAGAGCCAACGGTACGCACACGCGGGGCTGCATGGTGCGGGGGGACACCCTGCAGCCCCTCCATCCCACCGAGCATCCCTGCAACCCCTTCCCCAGCAGAGAGAGGAAAAATTGCCCTCTCCTGCAGGATAACAGGGAAAATTCAGATTTGAGGGTTCTGCCCCTACCTGGAGGCAGCAGGATGGACATTTGCTAAAAGGCTCCTAAAAAAAAAAAAAATGTTTGTCCCGCTGGCCCCCAGTCTTGCTCAAAGTTTGCAGCACGTATATATTATAGATGTGACAACCGACAGCCTCGAAACCACGTTTGAAGTTTGCTACAGCCAGGCACTTCCCTATGATCTTTAAAATACACAGCACGACGCGAGGTATTTTAAATAGATCAAAATACATTTATTACATATTTATATTATTTTCTCTAGTCTATTTATATCTTTTGGAGACTCTTATATATAATATATATAATATATTTAAAATAACATAAAATTGGCCAGTTTTGTCATCTGAAATACATTTTACAAATATATATATACATTGTCACATATATCTCAAATATATGTGCAATGAGACAGAGAAACACCGGAGGTGGAGAAGGTACAGATACTTTCATTGCATCCATCAGCTTCTCTATCGCTGCACGTCACCATCGCCCCAGCGAACGGACTCGGCCCTTTCCCCCTGGGAAACCAGTGCTCCCAGTTGCCAACCTGCCCGCGTGAACTGGTGCCGGGTCTCGCTCCCCAGATCGCGTGGGGCCAAGCCTGGGAGAGCACCGGGGTGCATTTAGGGGGGAGATGGAGGAAAGATGGTGGCCCTGTGAGGGGACAGATGTGCACAGCTGGTTGGTGCCAGGGCTCAGCGAGGTGATGGGTGGCATCGGGTCGGGCGCCGTCCCACGTCCCCTCCCTGCTTGCAACGTGGCCGGATCCTGCCCTGTGCCAACCCCCCCATGGCAGCATCCCTGAATTGAGGGGGTGGGAGAGCAGGATCCAGCCGGAGCACCGGGCCCGGCTGCCGTGTGCTGGTTTCGGCGTGCAAGAAATGGTGGGGAGGGGGGGGACACAGGGGACTCTTTTGGTTGTCAGCACGAGAGGAAAGGAAAGAGCAGGAGGGTTTAAAAATAAACGTATTTGTTCTGCCTTATTAAAGATAGAAAAGGTGGCTCTGAATTCATCTCCTACAAAAGGTTTGAAGGTCAGGCAGGCACCGAATCGCGAAAGGTTAAGCGCTACGTGATTGTCCCAGCCCTAGAAGACAAAGTGCACTAAATGATGAGAAGCTAAGGCTCAGCCCGACAGCTCCCGGCCCCGGGGACCCAGCACCCGTGAGCGGGGACACCACGAGCCTGTCAGGGGCAGAGGATGCTCTTTTGGGGCATGGGGATGTGGCTGCTTTCTCCTCTTACTGGAACATCTTTTTGGGGTGGGAGCGGCAATGGGTCCGGTCCCAAGTCCCCGGCCAGGGCGGCTGCTGCTGCCGGAGGCTGCCCTGCACCCCGGCCGAGGACGATCCCTGCGGGATGCTGGCCAAGAGGATTAGCAGCTCCTTCCTTCCTCAGACTCCCACCAATCTCCAAGGATCAAGCGTAACGCCGGAGTTAACTCCATGGATGGAGCGACCTCAACTTGGAGGAAATAGCCGGCGCCTGTTTTGACGACACGTTCAGCCCTTCCCGGTGGGATCCCGCTCCATCCCTGCCATGACCAAACCAAAACCCACACCCTGAGAGCATCTCTGTGCCTTTCCAGCCCCTCCAGGGAACCCGGGTGCTGAACAAACACCACTTTTTGGCTTTTTTCACCTTTTTTTTTTTTCTTTTTTCCCTCCCTTTCTTTGCCAATTCATGTGATTAAGACTTCCCCTGGGCAGCCTTCCCAATGCTCCCTGACGGCAGGAAAAAAGACCAGTAGCTCAGAGCACTCACAGGTAGGCAAAAATAATATTTATCCACCATATACCAGCGTGGTCCATGACCAGGATGAGGACTGTACAGTTTATATACGACGACTCGCCAGAGCTAGAGCCTCACTAGTGAGGTTTGGGGAAGGGGTGCGTGAACGGGGGCTGGGGAGGGTCCGATCCCCCCCTCCCCAGCCCAGTTCACATCCTCCTATGCAGCAGTTTAAAAATACATCTGTATATATTATTCTATTTTCCCAGGTAACACTATACAGTCATAGAAGTTTCTTTAAAAGCAATAATTTACTTAAAGACATCTCTATATCTCTTTTGTTTTTATACAAATATTTACTGTGATATATATATTTATAAAGAAATTAACCCTCTGAGAACCCTACAGCAGCAAGATGTGCACCTTTTTTTTTAATAATTATTATTTATTCAAAAGAACCTAAAACCACTTAAAAGCATTTGAAAAAAAAAAAAAAAGTAGTGCGCACACAAAATCTCTCTGCCCCCCGCTCCATCCTCCCACCCCCCATCCGCTATGGACCAAAAAGTGGGTGGTGAAACCATCCCCCCGGGAGCAAAGGGACCGGCGATGGGATGACGTCTGCGTTTGCTGCCTTAGAAACACAAATGTTGTGACCAGAGCCTGATGGCACGTCCCTCTCTGTCCCCACTTTTGAGAACAGCTCGTTTGAGGCACTCGGTGCCGAAACAGCCCGGCTCCCTCTCAGCATCACCCCCGGGGATGTTTTCTCCCTGCAGCTGGTTTTTAGGGAAAGCCAAAAATAGAGCAGCCCCTTGGTGGGCAGCGTGGGGTGAGAGACGCTGGTGGGAACAGGGTGGGGAGAAAATTCTGCGGGGAGGAAACCCCGGTCCCCGTCCTGCAACCAGACGGTGAGACACGATGCTTGGGGGCAGGGGGGCAACCGGGACAGCCACTCCCCAGAGCCCCTTGCAAGAAGGAGATGGGGACACAGGACAAATCCTGCCTCTGCCACCGATGTTTGGACATGCCACAGTGAGTTATAACCTGGGACATGGCTTCCCTGACGCAGGCTGGGGGAAAAAGCACCGGGAGTCCATCACAGCCAAAATGCCGGTGGGGATCCTGCTCTTGACCCCTTCTCCTCGAGGCCAGGTACTGCCGGGGATCCGCACCCAGGGTCGGCTGTAGGATGCCCATGGGTACCAAAGCCTTGCCCATGGCCACGGGGAGCAGGGAGCCAGGTTTCGGCTCCCAGAGCACCAATAAGCAGCACGGCTGGGATGAAGCGGCCTGCAACCTGCATCTTCCCGACCCAAAGGTGGGGAGCAGGGCAGGAGCGAAGGCTTCTCACGCACGGGGTGGTTTGCCTTGTGCCATAGCACGAGCTAAGCCAACGTGCCACCAAGGCCAGCCTAAACCGCAGCGGATGCTGGGAAGGGGACGTCACCCCAAGGGGAGGATGGGATGCAAGCGCGGTACCAGGGAGGAGCGCTGGGGCACGGGATGAGTTTGCATCTCTAAGGCACAATCCACCTTGAGGCTGGGACGCGGGGATGGGTTGAAGCGCAGGACAGGGTGGCTTTCTCGACTGGCATCTGTTGTTTTCAGAAAAGCATCTGCCTCTGAAGCAGGACTCTCCAGGGAACGGGGAATTCATAAATCCCAGCCTGGCATGGAGACAACTCCTGTGCTAGAAGAAGTGCAACCCTACAAGATGACTTTCACATTGATTTCCACTTTTGAAATTATTTTTCAAGGGAGAAAATACCCAATTGGCTGGAAAAGTGGGAAAATACCCGACGTTGAGAGCTTTCCACTCTTCTTTTTGTGCTTTTCGCTGTTCTGTCCTAGATACAGTGAAATGTATGAATTCCCCATTGGAGATGTTGGGGTAGACCCAACACCTCAGCAGCTGATGCCCCAGACCCATTTCCACCCCGAAGATCAATATTTCCAGAAATTGGCTAATTACTCTTCTTTCTATCAGTCTGCCTTTTCCTTATTAGCTCCTTTGCCAGTAATTACAGCACTGGCTTTTCTGCCACGAACCTCCAGCCACTTACGTCTGTTTTCTGCCTACAAAGCCGTGCCAGTGGAAAAAAAAAAAGCACCCCAAAACTGGATGCAGTCTTGACTTCTAGCTCTTGCATCTGCCCAGCAAGTCACCCCCTCACAGGACCCCGGTGGCTTATTCATTCCCTTGTTCATTTTTAAAAAATACTGAATCACTTCTTTCAGCTTTAATATTATCATTATTATTATTGTTATTATTATTATTATTATTATTATTTTGGTAAACAGTCTCCCAAAAGGTACGGTGAAAAAATTAAAAACCCTCTCGCCTCCCTCCCCCCACTTTTCCCCCAAATTAAAAAGAAGTACGTTAACGTTGCATGTTATTTCAAGTGTTGTTCTTGTGCAACTGAATCAGACAGCCTGCCGGAAGGAGCAAATTTTTTTTGTTGTTGCTGCTCAGTTAAAAAATAAAAGGAAAAAAAAAAAGAAAGAGAGAGAGAAAGATTTGTTTCCTGATATTTCCTCTTTTTGGATCTCGCAGTGCTTGGCTCCAAGAAAACGCTGGCGTTTTCCCCGCAGGGAGAGCGAAGCCCCGCGGGGCCGCACGGGGCGAGCGCCTGCCCGCGCCCCACGGACCCTCCTCTCTCCGTCCGTCCGTCCGTCCGTCCCCCCAGAGCCACCGGCCCCGCTGCGGGCGCCGGGCGCGGGAGACGCGCCGTGGCCTGCCGCCATCCCCTCCTGCAGACCGCTCAGTGGTTATTGCGATGAAACTGAAAACTATGAACGATACTAATTTCTCAAGCATTCCTATGGCACTTGCATTGTTCTGCATAATTTGAGCGGGTTGTAGGGGAAGAGATTAGAGGAGGAAAAAAAATACCCTTGGAAAAGTCAATGGAAGGACCAAGAGTCATATTTCCGACTCCCTCCTGTACGACCGCTGATCTAGCGCTATTGTGGCTTGAAGCCTATCGAACTCGTGCCTATTGTCCGGGCTCAGGTCCTCCAAACCCCGACTGTCGTCGTCTTCTTCTTCCTCGTCACGGCTCATGAAGGCCAGCTCGTTCTCGTAGCAGAAGGAGTTGGTGCTGGGCAGCAGGAATTTGTTCTCCACCAAGTCCTTGGCGCTGCAACGGGGAGTGGACGGGACCTCGTAGGTTTTGTGGAAGTGGGAATAGTCTACTTTGTACTGGTTTTTCTCCTCGAACAAGACAGGCTCGAAGCGGTGGCCCCAGAGGATCTCGCTGGCCAGGTAGGAGCTCCGAGCTTGCGTCGTCATAGCGGTAGCTTCTACCATACCTTCCAGGATGACCACAATCTCAAAGTCGTCTGTCTCCAAGTCCTGACGGCTGATCCCAAACAAAGGGCTGTCTTCATTGATCTCGTGGAGAATGGTGATGGGGGACACCAAGAAGATACGGTCCAAGCCTTTATCAAACCCCACGTCGATGTCTATTTGGTCAAGCGGTATGTACTCCCCTTCTTCTGTGATCCTGGGCTTAATTAGCTGAGCTCGTACGTGGGCTTCTACTATGTGGCTTTTTCGGAGGTTCCCAACTCTCCACATCAGGCAGAGTTTTCCATCTCTCATTGCCACTACTGCGTTATGGCTGAAAAGTAGTGTCTGGGCCCTTTTTTTGGGCCTGGCCATCTTTGCCATTATTGCACCAATCATAAAAGAGTCAATTATACACCCCACGATGGACTGAACCACCACCATGAAGACCGCGAGTGGGCACTCCTCTGTCACGCAGCGGAAGCCATAACCAATAGTCGTTTGGGTCTCTATGGAGAACAGAAAAGCAGCCACAAAGCCATTGACCTGCAGAACGCAAGGCTTGAAGGTATCGTCTCCACCCGGGTTTTCTAGGTCTCCGTGAATGAGTGCAATTAACCAGAAAATCAGCCCAAACAATAACCAGGACACCAGAAATGCCAGGGAAAAGAGCAAGAGCATATACCTCCAGCGGATGTCAACGCACGTGGTGAACATGTCTGCAATGTACCTCTGCGGCTTGTCATCCATGTTGGTGAACTCCACGTTGCACTGACCGTTCTTCTTTACAAACCTATTCCTGCATTTCCTCCTAGTGTGGATTTTCCCATTGCCAAAGCCGTTGATACCTGGCATGGTGGTCAACCTCAGCCCGTCTTCCTCGGAGGACACGATGCTGTAAGGGTTGACTCTGCCTGCAGTCATCCCTGAGCCAAGCCCACAGTGAAGGTGAAGGGTCTTGCGACTCCCAGCGTCCCCCTGGCCCACCCCTGCCCACCCCCCAAATTCTGTTGCCGTGGAAGAGAAGTCCCAAGCTTCCACGTCTTGGCTGCCACGTCACCACGAGGATCCTGTGAGAGGCTCTGCAATGAGAAAACAGAGACACCGCCATTACCTCTCACGGCAGAGGGAGCCAAGGGCGTGTTTGATCGCGGGTCTGATGGGGTGGATGGCTGCATGTTGAGCAAGGGCCCCCAGCCGTGCCCTAAATCTCCCTCTTAGGGCTAGGTTCTTCCCCAAAACCACACAAAAAGGAAGGAAGGAAGTCTTGGAGTTTGTTCTTTTGTACTACAAAGAGAGTGAGCAAACCTTGCTGGGGAGATGCGGGATTTCTGGGAACCCCAACAACACCAACGGATGAAAAACCTTGAGTAGCGCTGGAGTCGCTCCCCTTCGCTTTTCTCATGAGCTCTGCTGTCAGAGCGGGGTCAGGCTGCTGGAGAGGAAAGCACGGAGGCCAAGCTGCTCTCCTTAGCACAGAGATATTAATAAAGGTACGCTCGAAAGCAGCTCCATCAGTTCACATTGCCCGTGCCAGATGGACGGCTGCCCAGCACATCGCAACAGCGGCCGCCCGACCTCCTGAGCACCAGCTCCTCTAGGGTCAAGGGAAACCACAGGGAGATGTGGATTTAACCTCCGTTCTCCAGCCCAGGGATGGGAGAGGACATGGCCAACGTGCAGCCGGTTGGAGAAGGCCCCGGGAAGGCATTCTGCTCCCAAGGAGCAACTTTCCCAGCACATCCATTGGGACATGGAGCCATCTACGGTCACAGATGTGTTTTACTGGCCAAGTCATATGAAGGGACAACTGCCGCTGGGGAACGGGGAGCTGTTTTGATCCCTTCTGGAGGGCTCAGCTGCAGGGTCAGGGACCTGCCCTCAGCTTTGCCTGGGAGAGAGGTGACATGGACATGGGAGGGAGAGGTGGCCCAAGCCTGGTGGGCTCCCTGGTGCAGATGAGCCCATGGTAGGGAAATCCCGGTGCACCCAGCTGGGATGCTGTCCCCCCCCAGCCTCTCTGCATCACACAATGGACAGGATTGTGGAGAAGCCCCATGGCGTGTCCCAGGAACCCCAAAGAGATGGCACTGCAGGAACGCTTCCCAGACCACCCTCTGCCACAGCTCATCCTGTTCTTCAGCAACATGGGATGTGTCACTGGGGATGAAACCACCTTGCTGGCAGTGGGTCACGCGTGGGGCAGCAACGTGATGGGGGAGCGGGTGCAGAGCCCCCCGCGACACCCCATTCCCCCAGCGCAGAGATGCCTGGCTCACGCCTCGAGGCGCAGGCGAACCCGCCAGGCTGTACGCGCTGTGTCGGATCCGCTGGCCTGGTCGATGCGGTCGATTCCTGCAATCAGCTCGAGTGCCCGGGGACGCGCCGGGACGAGTGCGCCCTTTCCATTACATGGTGGCCGGAGGAGCATTGCCAAGCGCAGCCGGCCTGGGGCTGAATCAGCCCGGCTCGCAACGATACCCCAGCTTGCCTTTTCCTGAAATTCTCCCCAAACCCAGCCTGGGACTTGGGAATCCCTGCAGAAGCACTAACAACCCTGCCCAAACCTCCCAGGTGCTGGACACAGACCCACGTTTGCCACCATCTTGTATGCCAAACAACATATTTCCACTGGCAGAACCATTTTTTACCCCCAAAGCTGATTTTTCAAGTGCCGCAGCGTGTTGGCGTGGCAGCAGACCAAGCGATCGCACGCACGCGATCGCACAAAGCGAGCACGGCGGGGGCAGTGGGCACAGGATCCTCTCCCGCCTGACAGCCACGGCAAAGAGTAAAACAGGCCAAAACTGTTAATATTAACGGTGAATATTGACAGCCTCGCAGTCACTGGAAGTCAACTGGGACCAAAGCGGCCTTGCGGAGCCGGCGTGTCAGGCCGGCTGCAGGCTTCGCTCTGCCAAACTCTGGCCTGGTCACCGTCCCGAGTCTTCCTCCTGACCACACCGCTGTTCATTAATCTCTCTCCTCCTTTTTTTAACGAGAGCTGAGCATGTGGAGGCAGAAAAGGCATCTTCTCCGTCGCCCCTCGGGCTGGCCCCAGGGATACACTGAATGCTTTTTCCGCAGGGTGAATTTGCTGTTGGGTTTTTTTTTTAATTAATTCTAGATGCATTTGAGAAGTGAACAAAATGCAATGAGCTCCCGGTGACCTGCGAGAGGATTAGCTGGGGTCTGGATTAACTGTGCTGGGAGGGAAGATGTGCCCGGTGACTGCCGAGGCAGCGGCACTGCCCTCGCCCGGGGGGACGCTCCCGGGGACCCTTGGGCTCCTCAGCCACCACCCCTGCTCCCCTCTGCCTTCCCCCCTTTCCCTTCCCTCCTTCCTGCCCTCCTTTCTTGCTGTCTCTGTTTCTTCCTTTCTCTTTTCCTTCCTGCTCTTCATCATTCTTTTTTCCCCCTTCCTTTCTCCCTACCTTACCTCCTTCCTTTTATTTTTCTTCTCTTTCTTTCTTTCCTTCGTTTCTTCATTTCTTCTTCCATTCTTTCTTTTCTTTCTTTCTTCTCTTCCTCTTTCTTAATTTCTTTCTCTTTCTTTACTTCTTTGTTTTTCTCTTCCTTTCTTCCTTTCTTCTTTTTTATTTTCTTCCTTTCTTCTCTTTTTCTTTTCTTTTTTCTTTTTTCTTTTTCTTTTTCTTTTTTCTTTTTCTTTTTCTTTTCTTTTTTCTTTTTCTTTTCTTTTTTCTTTTTCTTTTTCTTTTTCTTTTTCTTTCTCTTTCTTTTTCTTTTTCTTTCTCTTTTTATTTTCTGTCTGTTTTTCTTTCTCTTTCTCTTTTTTTTTCTCTTTCTCTTTTTCTTTCTTTCTCTTTCTTTCTTTCACTCTTCCTCTTTCTTCTGCTTCCCCTCTTTCCCTAATTTTGCTCTCTTTCCTTCCTCCCTCCCTCCCTCCTTTCCCTTTCCCCCCCATTCCCGTGTCTGTCAGGGGTTCACCCCCTCTGAGCACCCCGGCCATCAGGGCACCCTTGGCTGCAGAGGGACGTCAGGACAGACGCTGCTTTGGGGACAGGGCAGCTCTCGTGCCACAGCCCGCATCCCACCTGGGCCCCCACATTCACTGGGGGTGCGGGGCCGAGTCCTCCCTGAAGCACCAAAGCTCTTGGGGGGCCGAACCCCCCCCCAGCCCCAGGCCGGCAGCAGCAGGATGGGGAGACGGCAGCTAAATAAAGGCGAGCAAAGCGGCTCTGTCGGAGCAGGCGGCCGCCTGCGGCTCGTACTTTATTTAGCACAGTTTTGTTTGGAAATACGCTTTCTCGAGTTCGCTGAAAGCTGAATTTCTGGTTTGGTTTTAATTTGAAGGCTGGAGCCCCACTCTGCTGCTGCGGGAGGCTCAGGCTGGGAGAGGGCTCGTGCAAACGCATGGAAACCCGTGGCTGGACGGGCTCTGCCGCCGGCATCGGCTGGGGACCACAGCCCCATGGCCACCCTGCATTTCTGTGGGTCACAAGTGCCATCCTGCAGCATCGCCCCACAACCAGAGCTGCCTCTGGCTGCTGGTGGAGGAGTTATGGAGGTTCTATCCCCCTCCCCACCTCCTTCCCAGGAGTTTTGCACTCCTGCCCATCAGGATTTTACCCCCTGGGAACAAACTCAAAACTTCCCCTAATAACCACTGCCCCTTCATCCCATTGTCCAGCGTCGGCGCAGACAGACCCATGCTGGGTGTCGGGCAGGACCGGGACCGTCCCCTGCCGCTCCTGCCGCGCGTCTTACAGCATTAATAGCGTTAACACGTAGGGAACAAAACAGGCCTGTAATATTAATAGCGGGAAGGAAGGGCCCACAGCTCCCTGCGAGCTCGAAGGCAGCGACGCCTTGGACTGCCCCAGCTAATGAGCCAACATCAGAGGCGACGACTCCTGCAGCAACCAAACTCCCACCGCGGAGCGGTTTCCCACAGAGAAGCCAAGTGTCTCCAGCAATTTACTAACTGCACAGCTAATTTTATTTTATTTTAGTTTTTTTAAAAAGGGGAGTTAAATGTTACAACAATATGCTGAACAGCCAGCGCGTCGGGAAAACGCGTCGAGTGGCAGGGAGGTCGTTAGTTAGAGCTGGCTGGATATGTCGATGCCATTTATCATCACACCTTTTCCTGTACCTCTGCATTTTGGGGCCGAAGAGGCAGCAACCGGGCTGCTGTCCCCCTCCTGCACCCTCAGGATCCACAATCCAGTGTGGATTTTCTCCTGGCTCATGGAGGCATGCGGGAAACCGGGCTGCGTTTGGGTGGGATCGACCCAGGTGAGGACTTGGAGGAGTGAAGCTGGGGCACGTGGGTCCCTTGGCAGGAGAGGTGACCAGCCGAGAGGGGACAGCACGAGGAGGTCACGCTGGGTGCTGCTGCCCGCTCTGTGCCGGGAGATAACGCTGCTATCTCCCGCAGTGATGCCCTTCATGCCCCAGCAGCGGACAGCAATGTCAGCGGAGAGGAGGGAGCTCTGCTCCCGGCACGGGGCTGTGGCTGTGCCGGCCCGGCCGAGGTTCCCCCGCTCACCCCATCCCGACAGAGCGACCTGGCGCTGGGCACCCACAAAATGGGGAGGCAGAGGAGCTGGGGGCTCCTCCAGCTGGGATGCAAAGCAGGGAGCCTGTGGCTTGCCCCCAGCCAAATGCATCCCCACCATGCCGGGGTGGGCATCTGTGATAAGGGTTGACACGGGACGGGTTGGGCCCTGATGAATCCGGAGGATAAATGACCCCCTGCTCCACCTCCACTGCCGGGAAGGACAAGCGAGAAGCTCCCACCACAATGCATTCCTAATGAAAGAAACCTGCTCCATTTTGGCAGAGACAAACGTGGAAGATCTCCATGGGCATGCACCCTTCCGCTGGACCCCCACGCACCCCACAAGTGCCAGCGAGCAGCCAAGACATCGCTGTCTGCAAGCCACGACGGCACACACCGGAGGGAAACTGAGGCACAGGGGACAAGGAAGGCCTTTGGCGGGGAGATCGGAGACAACGAGGTGCCTGGAGAGGGGCTGGCTCATCCCCGTCCCCCTGAGCCACGTGTGGATGCCACTGCGGGCGTGGGAGGAGGAAAGGGGCCACGTGCGGCACTCAGCACCGCTGGGGCTGGGTGGCTTGTGCTTAAGCACTCCAAAAGTCCTGCTAAACGTGTCCTGGGATCAGAGGAGATCCTGGGAAAGATCCCTTCGGAGGCTGCACAGAGCACACGGTTGGTCCCCAGCTCCATGACAGGACTGGGGGGACCGAGCATCCCGGTCTGGCCGCCTCCATTCCAGCCCCAGCAGCACTGGTACCCAGCCCCGCTCCAGCACCCACACGCAGCAGTGGTGGGACCCCAGGGCCCCCATCCACTCCCATCGCCCCCCGGGTGACATCCCCGCTATGGGAGGGGAGGAGTCAGGAAATGCTGCAGCACCCACGATCCCCAAAACCCACAGCCAGCCCTCCTGAAATCCCATCTCACTCGCTTGGGAAACGCTGGCTGTTCGTCTGTCCGCTCACATCCATACGGCCGGACAGCAGGACAGGGCTGGGGGTGAGGATGAGGATGAGGGCAAGGGGAGGGCGAAGGCCTTGGCAGGGTCAATCCAGACCGGGGGCTTCCAAAAGATGCCCTGAAACCCCAGGGCATGCAGCCAGACTGCCCTGCCCCTGCAACAGCCTTCCCCAAAACTCCGGGGTACCCACAGCCCCTTCCCTGCACTCCCTTCCCCACAGCCCCCCCCGCAGCCCCCCCGCAGCCGAGTCCCAGCTGCCCCGGCGCAGAGGACGGACGAGCGTTAATACCCCAGCAAATCGCCCCGGGAAGGGACAGAGCCCCAGCCACCCCCAAAAACAGGGGGGCTCCGGCCGGACCCTGGGAGGAGGGGGTCAGCCCTTACCTGCCGTGCACCCGGGGGGGTCTCCCCAGCGCTCCCCGGCCATGGCTGCGGGGTGCAGGGCGGCCCTGCTGCAGCCCAGGCGAGAGACAGAGAGTTTTAATTGAATTTCTAGATTATCCTGGGGGAGAAGTTGTAATCTCCTTAAATCCAACCTCTGGTCGAGTCCCGTAACCTACTGTCCTGCGCCGGGGAAGGGATTTAGCAAGGGGGAGGGGAAGTTTCCCAGCCTCCTGATGCTCCGGACCCCACGCTTCGCAGGATTTGTCCCGCAGGACGTCAGAGATCTGCTCCCGGCAGCCCCGCGGCCTCGGGAATTAAGGCTCTGCAGCGGCGATGCCCTGTCCCCTCTCCCCGTGTCCTGCCACGGTGACCAAGGGTGGTCCCGGGAGCAGGAGGTGGGTGATGGACATGTCTGGTGGAGCAAGGGAGCTGGTTGTGGGGTCAGTGAGGTGTTTGGAGGGTGAAGATGAGCCCCACTGCGTGGGGCCCATGGCTGGAAGGTGTCTGGGGCTTTGAGCTGGAATATCACCCAGCCTGCCTGTGCGCCGGGGGCCGGTGGGATGTGCAAGTCCCCTTCCCCACCTGGGCTGCAGTGGGCTCCTCCCAAAAAAGCCCCATCCCTGGAACGCGTGGGCCGGAGGGTGTCTTTTGGATGAGTGACCTTGGGGTGTCCCTGTGCCCGCCCCGTGCGCTCTCCTCCATCACATGGCCCTGGTCTCTTCTGCGTGCTCCTGAATCTGGGTAGGTGCCAGGCTCCCAAACCAACCTTCGAGACAAATTCTGGTGATGGGGCTCTGAACAGCCGATGGCAGAGCCGAAATCAGCCGGCCATGCTCCCGCCTGCCCTGCGTCCCTGTTGTGCCATTCTGGGGCCTCTGTGGGGTCTCAGGTTCCCATCAGGGGTGGTGGGTTCCCATCTGACACGTGCCAAGAGGCTCGGGGACAAGGCATCAACCCTATCCCAGCCTGTGGGGATCTCCCAGCTGCTAAAAATGGAAAAAGGGGACCGAAAGGTGGGTTTTCCCACAGAGCGCCGCTCTCACCCAATGCAACCCACCCCCCTTCCCAAGGAGCCGTGTCTCCTGCTCGAGGGAAATCGCGTGTGTGGGCAGAGCCCGCGCCCGGGAAATGTTTATCCTGAAGGCGCGACGTGCGGCGGGTTGGGAGCGATGGGGCTGCCAGCCGGAGCCGGTGGAGCTGTGAGGCGCGGGGAGAGCGACGCCGAGCTGCAGCCGGTGCTGAGGCGCTCTGCGTCGCTCTCCCCGCGGTGGCGTTTCGGCCGGGAGTCCGCACGGAGAGGAGCGGGATGAGGATGGGAGCCGGTGGGATGGAAGCAGGATGGGATGGAAGCAAGGCTGAGCCATCAACTGCTCATCAGCAACTTCCACTCTTTTTTTGGGCTTTAAACCCATGGTTATTCCTGCTCCATCCAAGCATTAGCGATTGCTCAACTCTTGGTGAGAAGCAGAGCCCATGTCCCGCTATCCCGGCCAATTTTCCTGGCTCCATGGCCGTGCCGGGATAAAGTTGCCATTCCCACCCAGCGGCTGCGTTTCCAGCTCCCTTCGGCATCGCCGTGGGTTAAGGGTGTCGGCAGAGCCCTAAACTTGATTTTTAACCCCAGGAGGAAGGAGATGGGGAGGAAGGACATGCCCTGCTCGGGCAGAGCCGCCCTCCCGGCCCTACTTACCCCACGGTCGCAGCGAGAGCCGCAGGTGCCGAGCCCGATGCCGCTAGCCGCGCGAGCCGCGGGGACTTTGCCGAGCGGCATGCCGCTGTCCTGGCTAATTGCTCCCAAGCTCAGATTACAGCTTCTCCTCTTCCCTACATGTACAGGAGCTGGCACCTCGGCCATGGCCTGGGGAGCCACCGTCAGCGAGGGGGACATCCCCCTTCGGTGGTGTTTCTAAGGGGTAGGGAGCGAAATTGCACTGTAGGAAGCCCAAGTTGCCTTTTACTGGTCTCAAGGGACTGGAAGAGAAGCAGCTCAAAGGGGATTTCAGAGATTTGGGGATGCGAAGGACCAGCCAGAAGGATGCAACAAGCTCAAACCTGGAGGATAACACAAGACTGGGGTGAGGCAGTTGGGGTTCCAAGGCAAAACCTTGGTTCTTTGCCATTTATTGATGGCCATGACCCAAAACCCATCTTCAAGTGTTTCCCGGGGAGGAAGAAAAATCCCCTTCCTTTTCTGTTGGGGGTGACAAACCCCCCTGGCACACGCGTGATGCTGCCTGGCATCTTAAAGACGAACGAGGCCTTTGCACCTCTTTGCTGCTAATAGTTTTCCTCTAGTTCATGGCTCTGCCCACACCAGTTCAAGAGTTTTAGTGTCTTAAATCCTGCAAGGGCTCCCTTTAGTGCTCTCGTTCCTCGAGCTGAGCCTGGTCGGAGGAGACCTCCTTCCCAGACCATACCGGGCTTCTGCCCTTTCCCCCCCCTGCCCTGACATCACCGGGGAGCCAAATGCCCCCCCAATTGCAGACGTGACCCCAAACCCAAGCAGCTCCAGAGGCAGCAAAGGCAGGGCAGGGTATTTTGGGGACCGTCTTTATCTGCCTCAGCGAAGATTTAGCGCAGGCGTTGCGTAATGCCGGGGGGGCTCACTGCTCCCCGTCCCCTCTTGCCATCAGGGATCGGCAGCTCAATTAATCCTCCCTCATTCCCTGCCCGCGGTTACCAGAGCCGGGCGTTCCCTCAGACCAGCCTCAGCAGCCAGAAGCCAAATCTCTGCCCAACGTCGGCGTTCACCTCCCCACCGCTGTCACCCAGTGCACCCACCTCTGTGCTCAGACTGGGGTGGCCGTGAAAGTACCCACCGGGCAGATGTGGGAGTCCCTAAACTAACCGTCTTCTCATTTTTATTTTTTTTTGGCCTGGCCTAAAAAATCAACCCAACCCCCACCTGTATTCCTGGGCAACCCTACAATGAACAAGGCGAGTGCAAAGCCCGGTGTCGGCGAGCCTGGGCACGGCTGCGCGTGCACACGCGGGTTGGTGAGGAGCAGGGCATCATTTCTCCAACAAGCAAAACCAAAACTCCAGCAAGGGAAGATTTTGGGGGACAAAGGCAGTGGCACTCCAGCCACAACAGCCAACCTAACCCCCGGGGTCCCGGTCCTGCCCACCAGCGTCCCTTGGATGTGCGAAGCCAGACGTCACGTCACGTCCCGGCGCGGCCGGGTGGCTGTGGTGGCAACGGGCAGGCACGGAGCAAAGGTGCCCTGCGGCTGGGGCAGCAGCCAGGTCTGGTGGCACTGGGGAGGGTGGGACGTGGTGACACGCCCCCGGTGAAGAGCCGCACGGAGAGTTACACAACGCCGCCCCGGACGCCCTTGGCTGTGTGCGCGGTGCACGCTCCTATCGACACGGCCCCGCTCGCCCTCCAACATCCCCGCGGGGAGAGAACTTTGCAAGCGGCGTAAATGCGAGCATACGTGAGCAGGAGGGGCCCTGCTCCAGCCCCCCCCCAGCCCCAGACCTCTCGCAGTGGTCACCAGCGATGCTCCAGCCTCGCCAGAATCCCACGGTCCCCTGGCTCGGCCATGCCGACGGCGAGGGTGTCGGGAAGGCTGTGACGATGCCGTGGGGAGTAGGGGGAACGGGACGGGATGAGCACCCACCACCAGCACCCCACCAAGCCATCACAGTGGCTAAAGCCACGACCCGGGGATTTTTAGGACATGAAGGACCAGCCAGAAGGCTGCAACAAATTAAAACCTGCCATAACCCAAAAAGTACCTTCAAGACTTTCCCAAGGAAGGAAGAAAAATCTCCCTCCTTTTCTGCTGGAGGTGAAAACCTCTTGCTAGTCCCACCGGTGCCCACGCCAGCAGCGGGGAGCCCTCCCCTCAGCGCGGTGGCAGGGTGCGGCAGGGAGGCTTTTGTCCACAGAGAGGGGGAAACTGAGGCACGGCAGCTGGATGGCCCCGAGCGTGGGGACCGGCTGCAGCCCATGTCATCGCCTTCCCCCCAGCCCGGCCTGGCCTGAGTTCGAGGTATTTATAAAGCTGATAAGGGAGTAGAAAGAATTTTCCGAACGCCGAGGTTACGTAACCTGTCCTCGCCCTCCACGGACATTGTCCATAATTATAGGCTTGGGTGCGGGAGAAGCTCTCTGCGGCGGGGGACACCCGCTGCCAGCGTCACCGCAAAGGCCTTCACCTCCTCTCCCTCACTATGGCGGGTCCCCAGCCCGTGCCATCGTGTGGCCCCATGGGACCCCATCCCTGAGGGACCCCGGTGGCATTGCCGCTGGTCCCCCGCAGCCCTGGGTGGGGGAGCCCAGGTTTTTGGCTGAGCTCTGGGTGGCTGATCCCCCCCTGGGGCGTGCAGACCCCTCCAGCCCATCCCAGCACACGCTGGATGCCAGAGCAGATGACAGCCCGAGCGCGGTGACATTGCCATGGTGACCGTCAACTGCCTCCAGTGACTGCAGGTACCCCCTGCCCTCCACCAGCCCCGTTCCCACCACTTTTTGCCCCATTACACCCACAAGCAGCTTCCAAAACCTCCTCCATCACCTCGCAGCTGCCTTCAGCTCCACCAACCGTGCCTCAGTTTCCCCAGCCCTGCACTTGGCACCCAGGCCGGGGGGGGCTTTGGGGGGGGGTGTCCCCTTCCCAGGATATTTTTCTCTCACCCAACTTTGGCCAAGGCAGAGGAGTTGGAGGGATGCTGAGCGAAGGCTGCGTCGCTGTGGCAACCTGCCGCGGCCGTCTCCAGGCGACGGCCCGAGCCTGTGCGGGCGCAGGGATGCTGCAGAGCTGCTCTGAAGTCAGAGCAAGAGGGACCAGGGTGGGGGGGGGGGGGGGGGGTATCCGTACGGATGCCAGTCCCCCCTCTCCACTCCCCTCCTAAAAACACAGCCTGGTTTGTTGTAACAGTGTGTAAAGACACCCCAAAACCCGACCATCGATTTGACTCAGGCAGCTGGCTGAGCACCGACAACCTCGTGGCACCCCAGGCCAGCCAGCGGCGATACCAGCAGGATGCTCCCGGGCGGGTGCGGGGCCCGGCCGTTTTCAGGGACACCTGCAGGGCTGTGGAAATAATTGCTGGTAATAAGCCCGTTAGCCTCTTAACCCTCATTAAGCGGCTTAGGGGGGACACGCGCCGTTATACGCAAACCCGGAGGTGGAGGAGGCCCTTGTCAGGGCACACCGGTGTTACTGCTGGGGACGGGATTTCAGCGGGTGCTGTGGGGGTGCCACGGGGGGCACAGCTCCATCCCTCCTCTCGGCAACCTCCCCCCCTGCATCCAGCCCCAACACCGTTGCTCTTTGCCGGCCGGGCCCATCGGCAGCTCCCGCCAGCGCTGAGCTGAGCGGCGGGCAGGGATGGTGATGATGGGCCGTCGCACCCGTGTGACGAGTGTGGGAGGTCTCAGCTGCAGTCACGCCAGCTGGGGGGGAGCAGGGTGGCTGACAGCGCGGGGCCCGGCCAGGGCCCGACATCACGGCTGGGGAACGGAGCGGGACGTTTCTAATCGCTCCAGTTGGAAAAGGTCCCATTTTTACATTTGCTAAATTAAAGGATGTCAGCGTCTGATGCCAAGTCCAGACTCCCTCGGAAATTTAAACTAATGACAGCGAAGAAAATGAGCTGAAACCAGAGCACAGGCGCTCCCACGTTACCCAGCCCCACCAGCCCTGACCGTGGCAGGGTTTAGCCGACAGCTTGCAAAGCACCGACTATCCCAAAGATCTCTATTTTTTGCCCCAAAATTCAGCTGTTCCCGCTCTGCTCGGTCCGACAGTGTGTTGCTGGCACCCGGGCAGGCTGGGCTGCTGTGGTGGGGTCACTGGTGAGACCCCCAGCCCCCAGAAGGCAAATATCTCCTTCTTTTGTGGACAGAGCTGCTCCAGGCAGCGGGGTTTTGACCGGCACTGGGTGTAGGGTGTCCACTCGCCCCCCACGGTGCCGGAGAGCAGAGTGGCGAGCGCCATGTCCGGATTTCTCCAGATCTGGTGATTCCTGCAGCCATCTCCCTCCTGCCTGGCCCCACGGGGGCCACCGGTCACCCCACAGCCCCTTCGCTGCCCCTCTCCCCGATGGGAACGCCTGGGCTCAGGTGAGGGTTTCGGTCCCCGGCACTCTCCGGGCTCTGCTGGGCCGTTTTTGTGCTGCAGCTGAGTGAAACCACAGGGTGGTGATGATTTGGTGGTTTGGTTGTTTTTTTTTTTTCCTTTTATAATTTTCTCTGCGAGATAAAATTAAACAAGCAAGCCCTTCTGGGAGCAGTGCGAGGAAGGGAGCCTGCTTTCCTACAGATGTGCGTGTCCTCAGTGATTGCAGCCACCAAATTAAGCCGAGTCTCTGTGGCCGGGTCATTTGCACGACCGCCCTCCTTCGTCTCCCGCGGTTTCGCTGGTAGGAGACTGGCTCGCTCTGCAGCCTCCCTCCCCTTTGGTTTTTTTTTTTTTTTCCCCTGACCTCATCACCTCTCCATCAAATTAGAGCTGTCTCAAGTGTGATGCTGGCGAAGGATGGGCCAGGACAGGACAGGATAAAATAGAATAGAATAGAATAGAATAGAATAGAATAGAATAGAATAGAATAGAATAGAATAGAATAGAATAGAATAGAATAGAATAGAATGAAGCCAGGCATCTCCCAGGGGACGGGGCGGCAGAGGAGGGGGAATGCCGTGGGTCGGAAGCAGAGAGGGGGCTCCCGACTGCCCTCCGAGCCCTGGCTGCAGCCCCCAAACCAAAGAGGAACGGCCGTGGCACAAAGACTTGCGAGCACACCTAAACTTTCCAGTTTTGTCTGGTTCAGGAGCCAGCGCAGAAGCCGTTGCCGGTGCAGACCGGCACCGCTTTGCAGACCACCGGTGGGTTTTGTAGCGCAATCTGGACCAGGGATCTATGCAAATCCCCAAGGCAGAAGTCTTTATGGAGGCATATGACAACCGAAAAAGAATAGCGCTCAGTGCTCTACTCCCACACGCCACCCCCCAACTTCACCATCATTTAAATCAGTCTTAAGTTGGAATAATTCAAATCAACACTGTCGTCACAGAGCCAAGCAGAGAGGTGACACAACTTGTATGCTGCCAGGGAAATTGCCCCCCTGAGACTCCAAACCCATCACTTTTTGAAGCCCCCATCGAGGAAAACAAATGATCTGGCAACCTGCTGCCCCTGGCCCTCCAACCCCTCCGGCCGGGGCTGCCGGAGAGATTTCCAAGCAGCTTTCCCCTTGGGATCAGCGGGAGGGGGACCATGGGGAGAAAAAAAATATCCAAGACATTCTGCTGAGGCTGGAGAGCCGCAGTTGGAAAAGAAATCAATGCTTCCAAAGAGAGAGATGCCAAGGAGATATGTTGTTCCCCAGAGAAACAGGACATTCCTCTCCGAGGGGGAGGACGGGAGGAGGAAGGCTTGCACCACCTCTTCCAGCTGCCCACCGTAGGTGCTCAGGGGTCTCGGTGCACAGCATCCTGCTTGGGCATCTTGTCCCCGCTGTGCAATGCCGCGGGCACAGATGGCATCGCAGCTACTGACAGGTTTTTTTGTGTGTGTTTTTTCATTTTTTTTTTACCCTAAAAGCACGTTTTCCATTCGGGGGAAAGGTTGCTGGGTTCTGCCAGCTGCCAGGCAGATGCGGAGCCGCTCTCCGGGCTCCCGGACACCTCCCTGACTTCCTGTGCCGCGCGCCCGGACCCTCCGCTGTCGCAGGGAACGTGGTGTCGGCAAACTCCTCGGGGCTCTTTCGGGAGTCACACGGGGAAGAAGCTGGGAGAAAAAATGATGCTTTGCTCTGGCCAGAAATGCCAAAATCAGATCCCAATCCAGTCCAGAGGGTGAAGGAATGGCAGTTTAGATTTTCCTTGCAAAATATTTTGCAATGGGATTGAGCTGGAAGCACGCAGGGGAGATCATTTCAGTCCCCTGAAACCACCCAGTTTGGCCAGTTCAGCATAATTTCTGCAGCAAATTGTTCCTGCAGGAAGTTTTATACCTGTGCCCTTGGGCAAAGGCTTGACAGCATCCTTTGCTAGGAACAAGGCACCTGCTCCTGAAGGAGGCACCTGGGGAGGCAGGAGGGAGAGGAGGATGGGGAGCGGAGTCGACCCGGCTATAAATAACCCCACGGAAAGGAAACAGGAGAAAAAGCAGCAAGCAGAAACCAGTAAATCCAGGAATATGGGTTTGGCGATGGGTGCTCAGTGCAAACAGCCTCTCATGTTCCGTGTGACCTGGTAGAATTGGGCACAAAAGAAAATGGGATCCATCGCAGCTCAACGGAGCAGGATCCAGCCCAGCCATCCCCTTTCCGTGAGCAGCGTGTCACTCCGACCCAGAGCCCTGAGCAGGGTGCGCATAATTCATGGCACGACCTCATCCACTCCGCTTCATTAACAAATATAAAGATGAGAAAGGGGGGGGTTAAATTCAGGTACCCGTTGGACCATGCCGACCCAGCACCGGCCTGGCTCCTGGTGTCACCGACACCGAACACCCGGCGATCCCATCCCCGCACGCGCCAGCAAGCTGTGAAATAGCCGCTGTTTAAGGCAATCATTATCTGCAATCTGCGATCCGGAGGAAAAAAAGCAGGAAAAGCAACTTCTTATTTTTTTTTTACCAATAAAGGGGGAATTGCAGAACGAGCGCGGTGGCCAGCAGGTCGCAACCAGCAGTGCTGGAGTGATTCATCCGAAACAAGCTAGATTTAGTCAAACTAGCCTAGAATAAGGCAGGGAAAACAGCCCGGGGTTTGTTCTGCTGACGCCTGCCAGGTATTAGCCCACAGAAGCTATGGGGCCAGCGGCCAGAAGACAGAGCAGAAGCATCCCCACCTCTCCTTTCCCCCCTGCCTCCAAAAAATGAATGGAAAGCTTCAATCCCAGCTCCCGTATCTGGATACTGCACCAAAAGGCGTTAAAAAGGGTTTATTTTCCCCCTCTTTTCCCAGCCCATCTTCCCAGAGCACATCGGTTCCCATCCCCAAAGGCTGCCGCAGGATCCAGGGACTCGGCACCGCTCGCGGCATCCACTAGTTTTTCCTGGAAAAATCATCTGAGGCACTTCAGTTTTGCTTGCGTGTAACTTATTATTAAAGCCGAGCAAATAATTCAAGGCAAAAGCTCCGGGAGCAACATTTCGCCTTTTCATTTTCCGCTCTCGAGCTGTCTGCAATTTTCCCAGCGCTCGGGATGATTTAAAGACCTGTCTCCGGACGGGAGCGCCTTGCTGTGACCGCGGCTGCAAGTGTTCGATGGCCCGAGTTTCACGTGTGTGGGTGAGGACGCGCCGGACACCTAAGCATGGATGAGTCTTTCCCGGTACCCTAATTAGACAAGCGGCATTTGCAAGTGGGTTTTTGAGTGGTTTTCTGTGATTGAGACCTGCAAACACTTCGTGCAGGGTTAACGACCGCCTGTTCGTCAGGCAAGGCTCGACGAGAGCTTCGCTTTGTGGCTCATCACTTTTCCAGCCTGGACAGAACGTTTTCGTGGATCACCTCATTCCCAGCCCCTCTTTGCACCCCAGAACATCACTGAGGACACGGGAAAGACGTGAGGAGGATGGGACGGCGGGCAGAGCCGCGGGGCCGTCGGGCTGGGATGGCTTTGACTTTCCAGCGCCGCAGCCATCCCAGGCATTTGCTTCCTCGTTAGCGGAAAGGTTAGGGAGAACGGATCGGCTCTGCGCAAACTCCCCATGGTGCTCGCGTGACGCAGGCTGGCGAAGGCAGCTCACCTCGATCCTCGGGCAAGCGCCAGCCGAAAAAATAGAAAAAGCAAGGAGGGGAGAGCCACGCTCCCGGCTTGCGGAGCAGGCGTGCCCACATCAGAGGTGCT
Source organism: Chlamydotis macqueenii (assembly GCF_036417535.1). NCBI lineage: Eukaryota > Metazoa > Chordata > Aves > Otidiformes > Otididae > Chlamydotis > Chlamydotis macqueenii. The sequence goes on along the minus strand of NC_141570.1, from coordinate 3,758,245 downwards.
GGAGCGAAATCTTGATATCCGCCCCACCCCATCCATCTGTCGCTGGGAACCCCGCGCTGGGGTAGAGCAGCGCCCGTCCTCGAGGCCGTTTGAGCTCTAAGAGATGCCGTCAGCGCCTTTCCCAGAGGACAAGGGCTGGTGTCTCCCGCTGCCGTGAGCCCAGGCGCTTATTGGGGATGCTGAGGGGAGTTGGAAAAGGGACCCGGAGAGCCGGCATCGGGGACAACCACGTCTTGTTCAGGGACGGGCCCTGCAGAAAGGAACTGCTCCCAGGTTCGGGCAGGGCAGCCGCTGCCGCCCGGTTTGTTTGCTTCGGGGACGGAGCAAGCCGATGACATTACCCGCCCGTCGTAAAGACCCCTCAGGGCAGCTCATACGTGGGTCAGAAGGAGCCACTTAATACCCCCCCAGCACCTGAAAGGAGCCGGGGCCGCTCCCAGGGCCATCCCAGGTGACCGAGCCCTGGCCTCCATTAGTCCCTGCTGGAAGCCCCTCTCCAGCCAAGCGGCTTTCTCCTCCCGTTGCGTAACTGCACTTTGTGGAGCAAACCCAGCCGTCGGCGATGCATTTTCTCCAACCTCACTCCTCACTGCTCTCCCGCAACGTTTTCCTTCTTCCTTTTGCTCCGGACAGTCACCGACGCACCCGGAGAGGGGAAGGAGACACAAACCCAACGCTCGTCCCAGCCGTAAAGCCAAACCCACGATGAAAAAAGGGGGGGGGGGGGAAGCACAGAGTGGTGTCAGATGCCTCTCCCCAGTCCGTCCCCTCCCGGTTTGCCTGTGGGGGTTTGACAAAAGTGCTTTTCGGCTGACACAATGATTACAGGGTGCAGAGACAGTTCAGTTGCACGCGGATTTGTTCCCTGCATTTCAAGCAGGGCGAGGGCACGGCTGCAAGAGCGGCTGCACCTCTGGCGGGGTCGCAGTGGTGGGGGAGAGAGGTTTTCGGGAGAGAAGGACGGAGGGATATTTCCTGGTCGGGCAAAAAAAGCAAGGAGAGAGCGGGCGGGAGCATGCACAAGTGTATGAAGCAGGCGATGCCGCCAGTCCGTGATTTGGGAGGATGCTGGTGCTGGTTCCCGGACCAGCCCGAGGTGGGAAGGGGAGAAGCTGGAGCCGCTGCTCCCTCGAGCAGGGTCAGATCTTGTGGCTTTGCGGGGGTTTGGGCAGCGGCAGCCCCAGGAGCGCGTGTGGGAGCATCTTCCTGGCGGGAACGTGGATGGAGCGGGGCAGAGCGGGGTGGTCCGGGCGCACTTGGACTCCCCACGCCTGCAGGCAGCGGGTGCTGGGCAGCGGGGGGGAGGAGGAGAGGAGGATTTCAGCTCCAAACTCAATCTGTTGGAGAACTTGGCCTGCTCCCCGTCAAGCTGAAAATAGCACATATGTACGGACGCGCACGCAGCGCTGGCTGTGTCCTCGCCCAGCGCTTCCTTCCTGCCGCGCTTCACGCAGCACCCCAGCCCTCCGCCTGCGGCCCCCCGCAGCCCCCGCACCCCCTCCGTGGGGGCCGGGTCTGGGCAAGAGATATTTTTTTTTGCCTCCTTAGAGCACCCTTATTTCCAAAAAGCGGGGTCAGCGCGCAGATGCTGAGCTGGAGCCTGGTCCTTTCACCTTCAGCCGCTTTTCACATTTACCACGAGGCCCGTCCGGCGGTGGCATCCCTGCCGTTATCATCTGGAGCAAGTGAGGATGAGCCCGGCTCACGGCTGGAGCTGAGCTTTATTAGAAACGAGCATCTGGCTCCAGCCCCCTCTGCGGCCACCGACCTGCGCTCGGGCTCAGGATGGGGCCACGAGCGCACGCAAGTCCCCGGGCAGCTGCGGCAGCAGGCTGGGAGCCTCCACGAGTTCCCAATATTTCTCTAGATTTTATCTCCAAAGCCGTTATTGGCGGTGGGAAAATAAAGACATCGTCCTCCTCCGCGGGGACACGTGCTGCCCGGCTGGGGTCGAGCCCCGGCCCTCGGAGGGACGGTGAACTAGCGGAGCATGCGGCAAGCTGGAGGATGGAGATAACCCTGGCAGCAGGCAGAGCTGATTCCTGCGGCAGAGAAGGGAGAAAAGAGCTGAGCTCCCCACGGACATCGCGCACATGGAATAATGGGAGAGCTTTGTGAGACATCGGCCGCAGCTCTGAGCACAGCTTGCGCCAAGCTGCGCCCAGGCAGGGGAGGCATCGCTTTGTGAAAACGCGCTTCTCGCCCCAAATCTCCTCTCGGCAGGGTTGCTGCTTTATGACGATGGCTGCCCAGCGCTGCGGAGCACGGCTGGGGACAGCGGCCGGGCGCAGGGGGACATCGCTGGCTGGGACAGAACGGAGCACAGCCCTAACGCACACTCGCATCCGCAGCGCGCCGAAAATGCACCCAGGCATCGCCAAAACCCCGCTGCTTTCCAAAGGCCTCTGAGGAGCGGCATTAGCGAGCGTGTGGTATCATCGCTCCTGAAACAAAGCCATTGTGGTCGAGGCAGGATCCTTATTAATTCCTTCCTCCCTTTAATTTCCTTTTTTTCTTGGTTCCCCTTCCAATCGCTCAGGTAGGGCGTGAGTAGGGCCCCGCCGCCGCCAGCCTGTGTCCCTGCAGCACAGTGCCACGGACGTTATCGCTCCGTGACACGGGGATGTGATGGGTGGAGGCATTTGGGGTCGATGCCGAGCCCAGAGGCACACGAGAAGAAGGGAGCTCAAAAAAACCCCACCAGCGATCGCCTTTCCTGCCTCCACCACCAGCACCCTCCTTGGCCACCCATCACCACCACAGCCTCCCTCCATCCTCAGCTCCCTCCGTCGCCCTCATCCCCCAGGACCCTAAAAACCACCGTTCTCCCCGTTACATCCCGCATCCTTGCGCCCCTTGCAGTCCCCTCCGGCACCATCGCCATTGATGCCATCGACATGTCCCCGGATCCCAATGTGCAGCAGCCACTGCGCAGGGGACAGCGCATGGACGCTCCACGGCCCCCGGGGCTCCTGCGGCGCCCGCTCGCTCGCTGTTACATAAACTGCCTGGAGCCGGGACTGTTTTCGTTTGTGTTGCCTACAACACTGCGCACTTCAACTTTATTTGCGTAACAAATAATTAATAATAATTAATGACTGGGAGAACGGTGCAGATTGCCAGATTTTGCTAATTAGCGAACAAGCGCCATCACAAAAAAGCGAAGGCAGCACACAGCCCCGTCTCCCTGCCGAGGGTGGGCTGCGGCCGGGGATGCCGTGGGGCCGGTGGTCCCAAGGGACTTTTGACCCTTTTTGTGGAATGAGGAGGAGGAAGAAGAGCAGGCAGAGGCGCTATGGGTGGTGGTCGGACAGGCCAACGGTGCTCACGGGGTTTGTGCTGGTGACCACACACGGGTGCCTCGACGCAGCCCCGCTCCGTGCCTGTACACGTGCCGTGTCACAGCATCCCACGCCCCGCTTTCTCCGTGCCCTTATTAGAGCCTGGGACAACACGACATCATTGTCTGGTGATGGCACTGCTCCATATAATTAACGGGAAAAGCGGCACCAGCTCATTAGAGAAAAGCCTTTGCTCTGGCAGCCCCACAGCTGAATCATGCTGGGGATGCTCTTCCCCCGAGACCCCCCTGCATCACCGACACTGGAAAATATGGAGGAGCGAGGACGTGAGCGACGGGATGTCCTGTTTGGTGACACCTGGGGTACAGAGTGACTTGGCAGCTTCTGCCTGGACCTCACATACCTGCAGCTGCCCTGGGGTCTGGGAACAGTGACCCTGAGAGGGAGGGAAAGGGAAAAGAGAAAGGGAAAGGGAAAGGGAAAGGGGAGAAAAAGGAGAGAAAGGAAAAAGGAAGAAAGGCAGGAAAAGGAAAAGGAAAAGGAAAAGGAAAAGGAAAAGGAAAAGGAAAAGGAGAAGAGAAGAGAAGAGAAGAGAAGAGAAGAGAAGAGAAGAGAAGAGAAGAGAAGAGAAGAGAAGAGAAGAGAAGAGAAGAGAAGAGAAGAGAAGAGAAGAGAAGAGAAGAGAAGAGAAGAGAAGAGAAGGAAAAAGGGAAAAAAGGGAAAGGAAAGAAATGGAATTATCTCGTTTCTGATCTGCTCAAGCACTGACTGTCTACTGCACACGTGTGCACGTGGGAGCTCTAAGAGCAGCGGGGCGCTGGGGCGAGCGATGGACAAAGCCCCCGGACCCAGCCGGCGGGAGCCAGCCCGCGGGGAGCAGGATGCTTTCCTCCCTGGGAGGAGAAGGGATGAAGCAGAGCAAAGCTCTTTCCCTCTGTCCCCTCCACCAAGCCCTTCAGGTCCCGCTCGCTTCCCTTAATCCCTGCAGCAGCCCGGACGAGCCCTGGGTGCCGGCACAGCCCCGGCGCCGCTCGGCATCACTCCCGCTGCAGCTCCAAACCAGCCCCTCGCTTCACACCACCGTTAGAGCAGAGCTGCGTGTAATTTCGCTTCGCTGGCTCTCCTCTGAAACTGTAATTCCTTTGCTCCACTGAATCGCTTCCCCTTCAGCACCACACATAATCCATTGCACTGTAATTACACGGGAATTTTAATATCTGATGCATTTATAAGATGCACTTAATTCATCAGCCCCTTTAAGTACGCTGTCATTACAGCCCTCAGCGCGGTAGGAAGGATGACTCGCTGTCAGATGGAGATTAGCTGGCCCCCGTGTGTAACGAGTTGGAGGGCGTTCTCAGCCCAGCTCAGATCCGTCCCTGGGACAGCCGAGGCTGGGGAGCAGGGCCCCGCTGTGCCGGGTGTCCTGGGCCCCCGAGGCGGGGGGCTTGGCAGTGCCAGGGCTCCCCTGCTCTGCTGCAGAGACCAAGGGCAACAGGATCCAGAGCAGCACCCGACCTCCCCTTTCCCAGACCCCTGAATCACCAGGCAAGGCCAGACTGGGCATTTCAGAAAAGAAGGGCCCGATCCTCCAGTATTGGGGAAGTTTTATCGCTGCAGCTCGAGCACCAGGGGGTCCCCGAAAGTCTCCCCAAGGTGAGGGATCTGCGTTTAGATCCCTCCAAACCTCTGAAGAAAGCAGAAGCTACTGAAGGCTTATTTTTTCCTGGCATTTGTTTCGGTGGCTCCTTTCCAGCCACGTCCTAAAAGGGAACCAAAGGCCTTTGAGCCTCTTGCAGCGAGCACAATGCAATGATTTTCCCAGCCCGGGCAGGAGGGATGAGCTCACTGGCGTCCTTGGTTCCCCTCGGCATCGGGGCGCAGGGTCCCGGTGCCGTGTGCCGCGGGGACCCGGGGCTGGCCGGGGTGAAACGCCGGATGAGCCTGGGAACAAGGGACAAAGTGGGAGAGGGAGGGTGGGAGTCTCGGGGCTTGGTCCCTGCATCTGCCCCCAGTGAGGCCACCTCGGTGCCGGCCATGAGGCACCACGGAGGCGCAGCCGGCGGCACTGGGTGACCCCACACCCTCGGGGTGGGACAGAGACCCACCGGGTCCCCGCAGTGCCTGGTGACCGCTGGGACAGAGCCAGGGCCCTGCGTGACTCCATTGCACAAACCCTTCTCCCACCTCCGGCGAGTTGTGCCGGAGCAGAGCCGTGCCGGAGCAGAGCCGTGCCGGAGCAGAGCCGTGCCAGAGCAGAGCTGCGATGACATTTCAGCTGGAGGGGGTCTCTCCCTCACCCTCCCTATTGCAGCACCCTGTGCTTCCCTGGGGACATGAGCTGGGGCAGGAAGGGTGCTGCGGCCAGCCTGGTGTCCCCACCCACGCCATGTCACCGGACCATGGCAAACTCCAGAGCTGCACCTCCCTGCCAGGGCGCTGCACCGAGCACCAGCAGGTCCCCGCACCCACGTGCCAGACCAAAGCGGGGAGACTGGCTCCGGGGGCAGAGCTCAGCCTGGACCGGGGCATCTCCAGCCCGGGGGTGTCCAAGGCGCTGGTAATGTCCCACCTCCTCCTCCTTGTCCAGAGGGACTCTGGATTGGTTCCCCACGGGGAGTCACAGCCCCCTGCCTCAGTTTCCCCATCCGCGCAGTGGGGCTGTGGTCTCCGAGGAGCACAGAGATGGGAGTGTGGTGGGCAGGGGGTGCCAGCAGGGTCTCTAACCTGACCTCTCACTTAGGACCAGGGCAGGGGTCTCTCCGCTCCCCTCCTCTGACACCCGGGGGGGGTTTCAGCTCCCAAGGTCACCAAAGAGACTGGGCTGGGGGCAGACACCCCAGCCCTTGTGCCCAGCCAGCCCTGCCAACACTCCCCCCCCCCCAGGTCCTGGCCACTCCCTGGCGCTTGTCTGCCCCCCGAGTGTCCCCTTCCCTCCCCTATCTCCCCAAAAAGCAAATATCCAGGGAGATGGGCTCCGTGCTGCAGCTTTGCCGGTGGCACTGGCGGCTGAGCAGAGCAGACTGCAGCACGGCCGTTACGTAAGCCCGAGTCGGGTTCCGGGGATGTAGGACACCAGGGTTATCCCCCAGCCCACCCACAGGCTGCCACCCCCACCCTGCCTCAGCCCCAGGGCTCACAGACTGTGAGGGAGACCCCCACCCACTCAGCCCACACTGCAAGGGGCGCAGGGGGACGTGGGGTGGCCCTGGGGGTTGCTGTGGCCCTGCCATGGGGTGGTGGCAGGGGACAGCAGCAGGGGGACATAAATGTGCAGGAGGGTTGCGTTGCTGTGGGGCAGGGAGTGGGGCAGGAGATGGGGTGGGACAGGGGCTGGGAGGCAGCGGGTGCTGCACCCACATCCCACCGAGCCCTTCTGCAGCCCCAGACACGACTTTGCTGGGGCTCAGTTGCGCAAACCAGAGTGCAGGGATGGAGCCGGGTGGCCAGGTTGTGACTCCTGGGTTGTGTCTCCCTTGGGGTGATGCATGGAGCAGGACAAACAAAGCCGGGACGAAGGATCCCAGCCGCTCTCCCAGCCTGCAAACTCCTGCTGCATCTGTATCCCCATCCCCACATCTCCAGAGGGTCAGCATCCCTGGGTGCAGCCTTCCTGGGGTCAGGATCCCTGGAAACAGCACCCTTGGGATTAGCACCCCTGGGTCAGCATCCCTGAGGAGAGCATCCCCACTGCCTCCAGTACAGGTCGGGGAACCAGGATCAGGGCTTCCCAGAGCTAAAGAGGAGACCCTTCCCCCGTGGGACAGCCCCGGCATCACCTGTGGGAAGCGGAGATGAGGGATGGCCTAGCCCGTGCCATTGCGGTGGCACGGCGAGCGGGGAGACAGTACTGGCAGCACCGAGACTCCCCCAGGACAGAGCTCTAAAGGGCTGGCAGGGGTCTCCCCATGTCCCCCAACCACGTGGCATCTCTCCGGCTTTCTGCCGGGCGTAGTCTGGATCTGGCTATTTCTGTTTGGGGGAAGGGGGAAAAAAGCCCAGGCTAAGGCTGCCGGCGATAGGAGATACCAGAACAGGGAATTAATGTTAATTAATTCATAATGACGCTGAGATAGTGATACCAGATGCTTCAAAAGTCCAACGGGGGAATCTGAAAGAGCTTTGCAAAAAACCATCGCCCACCGGCAGTCCTGCCTCGCTGCAAGCTGGGAACGAGGGAGCGAGCTGGGAACAGGCACCGAGCTAGGAATGAGCCAGGAAAGGTGAAAGAAGGGCATATCCCAGTGAGGTGACAGGCCAACAGTCTCCCACAGGTGTGGGGAGCAGCACTGGGACCCTCCCCAGCCACCTGCACCCCCACGCCCACCTTTCTCCCTCTCATCCCAACTCAAAAGCCGGAGTGGGGCCGGGGCAGCAAGGTGCCCACCGTGCTTCACTCCCCAGGGCTCTGGGTCTCTCCAAGCCCCTTAATGCTCATTTTTTCTCTCCTTTCCTCCATTTCGGACATGCCGGGTGCCGGACAGGGGATAGGGGTGCTCTGGGGCACCTGAGGGCCTGCAGTAAGGGTGGAAGAAACAGGCTCATGATCCGGGACAGGGACACGGGTCCTTCACCAGTCGGTGTCCCCACACTCGGAGGACAATTCTCGGCTCCCGCAGCGAGTCGGCAGCATGAGGAACGGGTGCAAGTTGGGCTGATTTCTCCCTTCTCGTCCACGAGAGTCGGCCCTCACCCAGTGCTGTGGAGCTCGGACCAGGCTGGACCTCAGCCAAGGGGCGCAGAACAGCCTGGAACAGCGCTCGAGCCCTGATGCCACCTCCCCAGGCCTGGGGATCACAAAGCCGGCGCCAGGAAAGATGAAACTGTGAATACTGCAGAAACCGGGGTGAAACCTCTGGGCTTGGAGCCGTTCACCAGCCTGGCCTCCCCGGCCATTCGAGGCGATTACGCTCCCCCTGCAATGATACAACAGCACCTGCACCCGGAGGGGACCCCCAAAACAGGCGCTAAGGGAGGTGGCCGAGGCCACCCAGGGTCCAACAGTGGCAGAGCAAGACGGACGGCATGGATGGGGCCCGGCACTGCCATCGCCGCTTACATAAAGCGCCCGCTCCGCGTGCCACGCGCCCGAGCGGTGACAGGAGATGGGGACGGATCCGTCCCTCCGGCAATCCCTCATCCTGAAGGCACTCCTGCTCTTTCTAGAGACGCCACCCTCAAAACTGCCGCCCTGTCCCCTTTCCTACCCACACAGAGGTTGGGTGAGGCTCCCGTGTTTCTCAAGCATGTTTACAACCTAAAACTTGACACCAGCTGGGGAGAAAATGCCGGGTTTCAGCTCACCGTGCGGTTCCCTCGACAGCTCCTCCGAAGTTTATCTGCAGCGGGGAAGGGTTCCCATCGCGCTGCCGGTGAAGCCGTCCCTGCGGCCTCGGCCAGCCGGCGAGGACAGAGGGGACCCACGGCGAGCCGCGGCCGTGCCCGGAGCATCACGGAGCACCACGGCACCGTGTCGGGGAGAACGCCACCATCCCACCCCGGCTGCTCCCGGGGGACTCGCCGTATCCCCCGGGGTCATCTCAGGGCTCAGGGAAAATAAAATCCGCCTTGGCTTTGTAGGTAAAGCAACACTTCTGGGTAAAGAGCAGCAGGGGCAACACAGGATTTCAAAGTGCGTCGTAGATCAGAGGCAAGAAATAAAGTGGCCTTTACGGAGCCTTCCCCAGGAAAGCCGGTGTTTATTAAGCCCATCCAATGCGGATGGGAACGCTCGCTGTTATTTCAGGCCTGGAAGAAGCAGGCGAGGATTTTTTCTTCTTTTTTTTTTTTTTTTTTCAGTCTTGTTTTCATTATTTTCTGGTGGCTTTGTTGCTTTGTGCTCACACAAAGGGAATTTCACCTGCTGTTCAGAACAAAAGGCCCCAGAAAGTTTTGCAGACACAGGGATGAGGGGAAGGAGCTTTATAGACGCAAAATGAGTTGTTGCAGGGTTTGGGATTTTTTTTTTTTTCGCAGCGAGCTGTAAAAGGTCTCCGGCCCTTTGGTGTCCACAGGAGACCCAGACGTGAGTGCCCTGTCCCCACCGGTGTCACCCCCGGGCCGGGAGCAGGGAGGTCTCATGGCCCGTACGAGACTGGGGTGGATTTAGGGAGGACAGGGGTTCGTGGAAAGGCAACGGGATCGCTTCTCATCCCTTTCGGACGCGAGCAAAGTCATCACCGTGCTTTCTAAGAATGGGAAAGAAAAAAAACCCAGCCCTCGTTTGCCAACACCACTGCAAAACAGGTGGTTCAAAATCACAAGTGCAGGGAGGGGGAGAAAAACCCCTATTTGGCGATTTTGTGCTCACGTTCGCTGCAAAACTCTCTGGGAACGAATCCTGCTAAATACACATCATTTTCCCTCTAAGGCTCTTTGCTCTATAATTAAGAGAGACTTCTAAAAATACAAATAGCCTCCAGCACCCGGCAAAGGCGTGCAGGTGCTGCTAACTGGAAGCACTTTAGTACAGCTCATTTTCTGGACAATTTTACTAGCCTGGCTCGCTCTCAGCGCCGATACTATTACAGTGATGCAATTATGCTGCTGCTGCTGTCGTTGTCGGCTTGCTTTGCTTTTTTATCCCTGCGCTTTGCGGTTCGCCTTCGAAGCACCCCCTCCACCCCGGGCTCAGCCCAAGCGCGCGGGTAGGTCCAGGCTGGGAATCAGAGGGGCACGCGAGCGTGCACGGCACACGCGCGTGCACAGACGTGTGTGCACACATAGGGGCATAACCCCGCACGGGCGTTTCCGAAAAAAAGCTGGTATGTAAAAGTTTTGGCCGAGAAAGCGAGCTGGCCAGGGGAAGCGAGCGGGAGCCCGGCGAGGCACCGGCGCTCCCCGAAAGGCAACGGCAAACCCTCGCCGTTGGCCACGGAGGGAAGGGGCCCATGGCATCAGCACCGTGAGGGCAGCCAGCTTTCCAAACCCTCCCCCTCCCCAAACCTAGCGTTTTTGGGCACAGGGGCAAGGAGGGGGAACTTCACCCGCGAAGATGCCGCTGCGAAACTTCCCCGTCTTATTTCTCCATTAGGGCTGCGATAGGTGGAGGCGATTGACTCACTATGAGACTGCTGTTTTTGCCTCTGACTTAGGATGAAGAGGGAGCTGGAGGCAGGCAGCCGCCGGAGCCGTCACTTACCTCTCACTGCATCCAGCCCCCCCGGCCGTGGGGCTGCAGGTCCTGGAGAGTTAGCTGGCAGGGGACCCCAGATCCACTCGGGTTTCTCCCAGGACCGATGGTCGGCTGCTGCTTCTTAGGCGTAGACCCAACCCCTCCATTCCAACCACGGGAAAAAAAAAAAATATTTCTTCTTCCAAAAGAAAACAAATTAAAAAAAAAAAAAAAGGGAGATTTAAAAAAAAAAAAAACAAACCACTTTTTTTCTTGGTTCGGTTTCCCCCTGCCACTGCCTGGAGGAAAAAAAAAAAAAAAAAAAAGGATAAATCCCAGCGACCAAGAGATCCAGACTCAGGTGAATTTAGCTTCAAACTCCCTCTGCGCTTTCAGAGCCTTCACCCTCAAATGGGCTAGGGAAGATGCTGGGGGACCCATCGTCGCCAAAATGTCATCAAATATCCGTCGGGCTCAACTCCGCTCCTGCCCGGGGAGGGTGGACTTCTTCCCTGCTCGCTGCGCGCTGTGGAGTTGGCAGGGACCTGCCTGCTTCAGCCTCAGCGTGGAGGGTGGGTGGGTTGGTTGGTTGGTGTGGGTTGGTTTTCTTTTTTCCTTTTTTTTTTTTTTTTCTCGCCGCTATTGGTTTTCTCGCTATCTGATCCTGAGCGGAGCGCTGCAGCTCGCCGCTTCCCTGCTTTTTTTTTTTTTTTTTCCCCCTCAGCTCCCAGCCTTTTGACAGGGAATGAAACACAGACACCCAGTGAGACAGGCTCCAGCTTCTACAAAGCTCCACTCCCTCCTACCGCCTTTGTCCGCGAACAGCAACTACTCCAACTCTGCCCGTAGACACGAGTGAACCTCTGCATCAGCACTTTCCTAATGGCTGCTTCTCCCGAGTCCTTCGGCCCTTCTTCTTCTTCTTCCTCTCCTCCACCTTGATGGCTTCCGCTTGCTTTTTTCTAGCCTGGCTCCGACAGCCACAACCGCAACGATGCAACAACCCTTTCCCGACGGATCCATCTCAGCTCCCCCGCGCCGGCTGCTGCGGTCGGGGGGTTGCGGCCCCGCCGTCCATCACCGTCCTTTCTGGGCGCCTTCCATGAAAAATCGATGGCGGGTACCGTGTCCGCGGAGGCTTCGCTCCCCTTTCGGCTGGTTTAAGGGGCAGGGTCTGCGTGCGCGGAGAGGAGTTGGGGGCAGAGGGAGGGCTGGAAATTGAAGCCACTTATTTTTATTGCAGGCAGGGATTTTTTTTTTTTAAATTTTTTTTTTTTTTTAAGATTGATTGCAGTCCAAGTTTATTTCTTGGTGGTGAGCATTATTTTAAGCCGTTTGGGAGGCTTTGGGTGTTTCCAGGACACCCTGTCCTTATAACAGCGAGGCCTTTTTGGAGAGGGTCAAAGTGAAGCCCCGCTCCGGCAGCCTTTTCGCCCCCGCGGAGAGGAGCGGGCGGCAGAGGGACGCTGCAGCGGGCTCACAACCCCGGCTGGCTGCCAGCCAGCGGGAGACGCAAACCAGCCACCATCTGTAATTTTTGCTAGACTTCCTCCACACTCAGTCGCCCGCGAGATCTCAGGGCTGCTGCCTGCTCCTTTTTTGGGGATTCGCGGGCTTCGTTCAAAAAAAAAAAATAAAAAAAAAATTAAAGGCGGGAGACCTCCAGCCCCGACAGAGATGCTCAACACCACTCAGCTTGGCTGTCCCACGGCTGGCAGGGCACATAAAAACCATAAAGTCCCCCAGCACGTGGAGAGGTTGCCTCCCACCCCTTCTGCAGCCTTCTCTTCACTCTTCAGCTCCCAGCATGGATTTGGGACCAGTGGTCCCTATTTCTCTTCTCCCTTCAGCAGCGTCCCGGAGCAGTGACTCTCCTTGTCCCCAACTCCCGTCCTCTCCCCACATGGCGACGGAGCATCACGCTTCCTCGCTGCTCCCAAACACCCCCGAACTCCGGAGCATCTCCTGGTGACGCAGCGCTGCCTCCTCTCCCCTCTCCACGCTAACTTCCTCATCTCACCCCATTGCATGAACCCCTCAACAGCTGAATTTTAACCAACGTTTCGGGATGGAAAGAACCACAGGGCCTTGTTCTGGCAGTGGTACGCCTAAGCCCCCAGAGATGCTCAGCTAACAGCAGGGATTCGGGTTTTGCAGGCTGGAGGGGACACCAGCCCTCGTGCCGGGCACGGTGGCCACGAGCACAACAACCCAGGGAACAAAGGGGCACTGCCAGTATCCTGACCCCAAAACACTCCTCCTTTGTGCCTGTTGGGCAGCCCCTCACACCCTAGCTTGCTCCTCTCTTGCCTCCCCACCGCGCTCATCACTTGCGGAAATCTTTCCGAATCCCCTCCGCCTCCTCGGTGCCCAGCCGGCTGTGCCAGCCCTAGGCTCCCTCCACTCTACCCAGCAATAAATATAATTAACGCACTGGGCAGTCCAGAAATTGGCCGCAGTGCTGTGGCGGGCGGCTGGCCACAGACCAGGGCCGAGCAAGGAGGCATCGCTCGGCCAGGGGAGAGCGGCTGCGGGGTCCCCAGCCCTGATCCCCTCTCTCCCTGGCACGATGCTCTGTCGGGGCAGCCAGGGGGAATTTTGGGCTGCATGAGCAGAGCAAGGGTGTTTCTCCAGCAAAGCAGCAAATGGGAGATGGATGGAGCTTGTAGGCAAGGGGAGACAAGGGCACACTGCGGGGCTGCAGCCCTTGGGGCCGGCTGGGATGGAGCTGGGCAGCCAAAATTGGTGAGGCTGATGTCCCATCACCCTGCCACGCTGGTGGCTTACTCCTCACGCCCCGGTTTGCTATGGGAAATGCAAAGAAACAGCCTGGGACTTCCATCCCAGCAGACCCTGGGATTTGCCCAACCTACATTTTTGCCATGGCTCTGGGCATCGCTGCCCCAGGGCTGGGAAGAGCCGTGGGGAATCCCATCGCTGCCCCGTGCGCCCGTCTGGGGGTGCAGGATCATGATCCCGGGGAGCCCCAGGGCCGCGGTGGGTTCCCAGCTGGGGAATAGCTCAGATCAGGATCCAGCCTCACCCTGCAGCCAGGCCAGCTTCAGCCGCTCGCTTAGGAACGGTCAAAGCCAGGAAAGGAGGGCGAGAGGGCGAGGCAAGGGGGGACACCCGGCAGACCCCTTCCCGACGCCTGCAGCACGGCTGCGCGGGGCCGCGAGCAAGTCAGCGCAGAGCCATTAGGGCTAATTTAATCAAGACGGATGGCCCAATTGGAGGGCTGCCGCCCATAAATCCCACGCTCGCGCCGTATTAGTGTCAGGGCTCCTGGAGGAAGAGGGCGAGGGGGAGGCGAGGGCGACGCGGGGATGGGGAAACGCGCTAAGTCACCCATCCTCCCGACGGCACGGGGCCGATCGGATCGGGTGCCGCCACCCATCCCGTGGCGAGCGGCCTGGCCCTGGGGACACAGCCCGCCATCCTCCAGCTCCTCCAAAAGCCCAACGGCTGAAGAGGGTGGGATTTGGAGCGAGCGTTTTTTGCTAAACGCCAAAAGGTGCAGGGTTGTTAACAAATCCCCCACGCCACAGCAAGGTTTTGCTCCCATGGAGGTCTCCCCAGCTCGCTCCTAAGGGATTTTACAGCACAGTAGAGGCAGGGTGCTGGGGAAAACAGGCTTGAAGTTTCACAGCAGATCAGAGTGCAATAACTGGGACTCAAAAGCACAAGCTGAGAAAGACCTAAGGCTGACGGATGCAGCATCCGCCCCAGAGCCCAGCCGAGACACTCCAAACTCAAGCCATGCCAGACGGCTGCGGGGCTGTGGGACATCCCCATGGGGTGCCAGCCTGGCTCTCCCAGCACCCTTCCCACCTCTGCTCCTAGAAAGACCTGTTTCAGGCTCTGGGTTGCCGTCTGGTGACCCAAACTTGCCGTGTTCCCTCATCCGCATCTGCTGGGCACGGGCAGCGGGAGACACGCGTGCCGCTGTGCCGCACAAGCTGAGTCAGGAAATAAGCTCTCATCTATCAAAGTTAAAAATAGCCGTTATCTGTGCCATTAACAGGCCTTGCCCCTGACGCTCCGGCCGAGCTGGCTCCCATCTCGCCGCCTGCCCACGTACTGTGGCCATTGCGCTCCCGGCCGAAAAATCGGCTGCGGGGAAGGCACCGGACGGCTGCGGCCATCTGCTCCGGGCACTGGCATCGCCATCAGCGCGGGGTGCCGGCTCTGCCAGGTCGTGCTGTTGGCCGGCGCAATGGTGCGGAGGGCCAAGTCCTGGCGGGTTTCGGGAAGAGAACGGGCCAGGGGATGCGGCAGACGTATGGGAGGATGGCGTGGGTTTGTGGGCATCGCTCTCGCCCCCGGAGCGCTCACTGAGGCTGCAAGGGAGAAAACAAGGGTGCTGGCCCAGTACAGAAGAAAAGATACTTGTGTGATAGGGATGGGGGTTTACTGGGGGGATCTCAGCCTGGAAGAGCAGTTGAGGCCATCAAGGAGCAGTTGGATGATGGAGAGATGGATGCTCAGACCTGGTCTCCATGTCCAGAGCATCTCGAGGGCTATGCCAGCAGCTGATTAGCAGGGAGCACGACCGAAATAGCTCAGGGAAGCTGAACTCCGGGCACAAGGAGTGATGAACTGTGGCACTGCCATAGATTTATCTAGAAAAAGGAGAGCGGACATCCCTGTGCACCTCTGGTTTCTGGCCGTGCTTCAGCGGGGCCGGGAGGGAGGGCAGGGAAGGAGCCGGATTGCCGGCGGGAGGAGTATGGCAGCTGAGGCCAGTGCTTGTGGTGCGTTTATGAGACCACGCGCAAGGTCTCGAGGACCAGAAAGTGCCGACGGGGGCAAGAATTGGCCACTGTCGTGCAAGGGTGTGGAGCCACTCTCCATAGGCTGGGTACAAACAGCACCGTGCCCAGCACTTTTGCATCCACTAGCCCGGGAAAGAAAAGCAAAGGTAAGACTGGGCCTGAGGAACCACCAGCCAAGAGCAACAGCCTGTCTTATGAAAAGCCACAGAGCAGATGAACCATTTCTCTCCCAAAATGGCTAGCACAGGGGAAGGAAAAAAAAAAAAAAAAAAAAAAAAGACATTTGTGTTTCTGCCAGTCAACAAAATGAGACGCCACTTGTAGCCAGTGAAACTCTGCAGATTTTGCTAATAAAGGATTGCTCCATCCAGCTTCCAGCTGGATTCCAGCCCCAGCCATGACATGGACGCTGGCAGCGTCAGCCGTCACATCCCAGCGCTGGCGTCCCTCAGTGGGCTGGCCCCGTGCCACGCCGCGGGTTCAGGCTCGCTGCAAACTCAGGGGCTGCCCCACGGTGGGAACACGACTCCCGCGCTGAGGTTTGCTCCCACCTCGTGTTTGCCGTGGGGACCCTGCTGCTGGGGTTGCATCATGTCCCTCGGGAGACTGTAACACATATCAGGAAATTTTCCCTTTCTATTCAGCTTAATTTCACCCATTAGAGCTTGTTTCAGCAGGGTCCCGAGGGGATATGACTCCCCAGCATCCTCCTCTGACTCTTCCTCCGCTTCCCTCCTCCTTCACACGGGCACCGCTCGCCTCGGGGAGGCTGATCCTTGCTCCATCACGAGCGACGCTGGCCCAAGCAATCATATCCTCCACAAAACATGACCCTGCCCTGCCCCATTTGATGTCATGTACCTTTTCCAGGTGGTCACGATACCCTTTTCAGGACTTCAGACCTGCCTCACTGTGCAGAGAGGCCCAGGCCATGTCTGTGGGACAAACGCTTGAGGAGACCTTGGCCAGAGCATTGCACCGTGGCTGGAGGTGGAAGCCTGGTCTTTATCTGCAGCTGAAGAGCAGAAAAAAGAGCCCATTTGGGAAAACTGTGTGCCCTCAGCATGCCACCACCCCGAGATCAGGCCAGAGGCTTTGTCACACTGGGACCCTGCCTGGCAAACATACGACAAAGCAGGAGGCCAAGAAGCTTATCTGCTGCTGTCGTGACCTGCAGTGTTTGGGGGGAGGATCTGGGGCAGCAGATAAGATTTCCTACACCTTGTGCTGTCTCCACATCCCAGGCCGGCTGGGACAAAGATGGCTTTGGCTTTTGGCCCCAAAAGGAATGGTGAAGGGCAGCTCCCCTGGGCTGCCCACAGTGCTCATAACACCGGGAGAAACCGTGATCCCCTTTCTGCTCTCCTTACTCCACTACCAGCGCTCAGCTCCCCTTTCCTTCACCCATGAGACAGATTATTTTAGGACAGGGAGGAGGAAAGACCAGCAGCAACCAGCCAACTGATGGCTGCTCACAGCAGAGCCCAGGCCAGGCTGGACATCCCAGGGTCAGACATACAGCTCGCGTGATCCGGAGGCTTTCCCGAAGGGCTCTCCGCAACCAAAGAGCCCAACTGGCCTCTTACATAAACGACCTCCAAGACCACCAGACCAGGCAGCAGATGCTCCGAGGCAAAATCCACCCCGTCCCGAGCAGACGTCACCTAATCAGCATGTTGGCTTCTTCCCAAGGCGGACGTGGGACAAGCAGTAAATACTTTATATAACCCCTTCTGGCCTGCTCAGCCGTGTCGTACAGCGACGTCCTCCTGGATACAGGCACAAGAGGTGGCCTGAGGGTCTCTCCCCATCGTGTGCCCGTTACGCAGCTGTAGGACCCCTTGGTGACCCATCTCTAAAGCTTTGCCAGACGTAGCTCCAGGAGAAATCCTGGTGTATGGAGAAGAGCCACCCATCCCCAGTGGTTAAAAAGGACAGAAAAAGGGGTCCTCCGGGATTTGGTAGCTGGGGTGTTAGCAAGCTGCAGAGGATGACCTGCTAGCATCTACAGCACTTAAACTGTCAGCGCTATCTCTCCCTCCAGGCTGCTCAGCGAGGTGGAAACTGAGGCAGGGGCTGCGCTGGCAGATGCCGATTCCTCCCTGAATGTCCTCCCTCCAGGCTCACATCTCCAGGGGCTTTACCGACCTGGCTGCACAGGGTTTTTGGTTAAAAAAAAAAAAAAAAAAAACAACCAAAAATAATAAGCCCACCCCCCCCAAATAAGTGGGCACATGCAGCTTCCAGGGTGTGGGAAAGGGCAAGTGGATCCGTTCGGCTGTGGCAGCCACAGCCCCCAGACCCGACATACATACACAGGATAAGTGTAAAACCTTAACAAACTGCTCAAGTCCTGTCCCCAAGCACGTGACATTAAGTGACAGCTGCAGGCTCCAGAGGAAGACGCTCAAAATTTGCAAACCAAGTTGAAGAAATGGTCAAAACCGGCGCAAAATTCCCAGTTTTCATCCCCTGCTCAAAGCCACGGGAAAACCCGCACTGGACACCCGTGCTGTGTCAGGGAAGCCGGGAGGGCAGGAGGGCAGGCTGAAATAGAGCTGTGTTTTAGGAAGATAACGGGGATCAGCTGCCTGTGATGGGTATTTGGAGGCTGGGCTTGGAAAACAGGAGTTCAGAGGTGCCCAGAGCTGGGCAGACAAAGGGCTGAGCTATTCTTTGGCTTGTTGAGCAAAGGAAGACTGTGCATTCAGATGGAAACAAATTATTCTTAAGTGAAAGAGAAAATTATGAAGTTTTTTTTCCATGAGGCTCAAAACAGCTTGCTCTATGCAAAATGAACGAGCTTCTCACCAGGTTATTGCACCCGCTTGTAAAACCACAGTTCTCCTCTGGATTAAAGTCATTTTCCAAACCAATCAAGGCAAAGCCCCATTTAAAAAAAAAAAAAATAAATTAATCTCCAAACAAAGTATTCTGATTCCTCTTGAACCAAAAAAAACTTCACATTTCCAAAAGCTGAGATGGACTGTGATCTTCTTGGATGCTTCCCTCCCCCATTTTGTGCAATCACACGTATCTTCCTAACGCCGCGCGAGTTTGGGATCGGCGCCAGCCTTCGCCGCGCCGGCACTGAGCGCACACAGCTGCCGGCACGCGCCGGATCACAGCTGCAGCTCGGCCGTAGGGGCAGAGCACCCAGCAAAGCCAAGGGCAGGGAGCTCCTAAAGGAGCGGGGAAAAGCTCGTTCCCTTTTTTTGGGGTGTTCATCCCTCTGGAGCGACTCAGGGAATCCCACGTGGGATGTGGGTTTTGTATGATGGATTGCATCGGGCGATACCTGCTGCTCCGGGATGCTCCGATGCAGCGACTTGCAAAGACCAGGCAGGGTGAATTCCCACATGGAGATCTTCCCACATCCTTCTCTTTCAGGTGGCACATGCACTGCGTGTGGGGACCACAAGTGTGGAAAGCAAGGAGCATCACGGTGCGGTGCTCAGAGAAGGGGTGGCCCAGGCCCCTGGGAGAAGAGGAAGGTCCTCCCTCTGCTCCAGCAGCCGGTGCCTTAAATCCAGCCCTGCTGGGCGGGTAACGTGGCTGTCACCAGGTACCCAGGCGCATGTGAGAGGAGAAATGCGTACACGTTCTTTAGCATTTCTTGACTTTTTTCCTCTCTTTCCCTCCATTCCGGATGCTGGATAATAAAAGATCAAGCAGCGAAGGGTTTCCAAGGACCCCCATTCCTCCTCATCCTCCTTGATGCAAGGCAGCTTCCCAGTACAAATTTTTGGGTTGGTTTACCAGGGATCAAACTGCACCTCTCCCCAGGGGCTCTTCCACTTCTGCTCCATTAAAGAAAAAAAGAAGAGAACTTTAAAAAGCCCAGTGTTTAACAAGACGACTGCGGGGAGGCTACTTGACTGATTGAGTTTTTACCTGGCCCTTACAGGCAAGCTGAGGTACTTAACATAGAAATGAGGTTTAGTCACAGCAAGGCATTTGGGATTAGAGTTGGCTGGAGAAACTCTGATGGAACCACGTTCCTCCAGAATATGCACTCCTGTCAAAATCGAATTGCTTTGTGAGATTGAATAGCTTTAGCCAGAAGTTCATTTTCTAAAGAAAAGCAGGGAGCGGGCACGGGAAAATTTGTTGAATGAGAAAAAGGTGGTTTTTTTCTTTTGAGTCATGCTGGTGTGTATGTTGTCAGGGAGGGTTTTGTTTTTTTTTTTCCTTCTTTTAAGTTGTGCATTACTCAGGGAGGAACCTGAAGAGCCGTTTTCTCTCTAATGACAAATTTGCCCAAACTCAGCAATTCTTCGCTCCCCGCTGGCTCACAAGCCGGTAGTCCTGAAGGCATTTATGGCTCTGCAAGAGATGCTCGCCTTTGGGCTCCAAGGCCAGCGCGACCCAATAAAGACACTCTATCAAAACTCACCTGGAGTGAGCCTGGGGAGGCGAGGAAAGCCTGGCAGGACCTGCACAGGCAGCGTAATTGCAAACAGAGCAGCAATGACCTTAACTGAGGTGAGTCCACGGCAGCAATTGGGAATTTCTCACCCCAACCTCACACCTTTGGGGGAGCATCATCCCACTGGAAAGTAGCAGAAGGGATGGGGAAGCCCCTCAGCGGGGAGAAGATGGGCAAGCAGCTCGACTTCCATCCTGGATGACAGAGCCTGGCGTTTCCATCTCCCACTGCCAAAATCCAACATTGTTCCTGTTGGGCAATCCTGTTACTCAACTCTCTTGGCAAATGCTTGTGCTCCTGGGCCAGACAGGTCAGGTCAGGTTTTTCTCAGGGGGTGAGGATCCCTGCTTGGGTCAGGCTCATGCTGGATTCTTGGGCTCCAGTTTGAGCATCAGTGGGGAGCAATGATGGCCTGGGCTCCTCCTCCTCCAAGACAGCACCCTTGAGCCTGTGCCCTCTTACCAGGTAGGGGAAGGAGCACTGGGATTTCGGGATGTTAGAGCCAGCAGCAGCCCCCAGACCAGCCACAGGGATTTTGCACAGCCCTTCCCCTGGATCACAGCAGCCACGCCATCCTGCAAGCTCCAACAGCCACAATACAGAACCTCAACTATAGCACAAACCACAGCCCACATTGCACCAAAACCCCTTCCCCAGGCTATGCTGCAAGATATACGAGTAGTTTCGGGGCGAACAACCCACAGCCCGTGGTCCAAGAGAGCAAATTCAGCTATCCTCCAGCCCTGTTAGCCACCCGCTGCCATTCAAAACCAAGGAGGAGCTTGTGCCAGATCTCAGACTGGGAGATGCTCTGATTACTGCCCTTGTAAACCCCAGTTGTGTGCCCAGCCATCCAAATCAAGCAGTCTGTGGGGTTTTTTGTTTTTATTCCCCCCCTCCCTTTGCTCTGGGATGAGAGGACCTTTATAAATGATTTCCGCTTAATCTCATTGCCAAGCAGGCATCGCTGCTTTCTGCCGTCGCATCATGTGCTGAAGACAGATAGAGTTTTCTGCCCGGGCTTAAGAAGAACATTGTTTGCAGAACAGAGCGAACAACATGTGAAAAGGAAAAGGGAGGAAGAAAAAAAAAAAAAAAAAAAAAAGAAGAGACCTGTGATGTTTGCTGGAAGAAAAGCCCTCTCGTTTGTTTGGACGAGGATTCTCAGCACGTACAATCTCAGGAACAAAGAGAGATGCTTGTTCTCCACAATGTTTGTGTGAAGAGCCCTGTAAATATTCAGGGGTGTTTGTGCTAGAGAGAAGATTGCCTGCCTTCCTCCAGAAACTACTCCTGGCACCCCCAAAAATCTCTGTGAGGAGCCCAGCCCTTGCACAGCCCCATAGGTACAGACGCCGAGCCCGTAGGAAACAAACAGCCTATTCAAACAGAAGGATCCGCAACAGTGAAATTCCTTTGGGCAGAAGTTTTGGGAAGAAGCACAGCTCCACCTGGCCTTGCTGGTACTCAACGAGCTGTAGGTCAAATCATTTAATTGCCAAGTCACTGATCCCCCACGCGCAGCGTTTCAATATTTGCATGGCTGCGGACTTATTGCCTTCTGGAGCCGCAGGGGGGAAAGGAGTAGCTGCCTGGATTGATGGGCTAGTAATTCCTGCCAAAATACGGCGCTGGATGCCACCGCTCAGGATGAATGGGTGTGACTGCAGGGAGAAGGGAGCGGAGCAGGGGGGAGTTGCTACTCCACCGGCTGCATTTCTTATTGGATTTAAAGCTTTTGCCACCTTCCCGAAAGAACAGCTGCATCCTCCTGTGCGCGAGCACAACCATCCCGACCTACGCCGGCAGCTCACCCAGCCCAAACGCGCCCTTTGAGCCTCCCCTCACCCATCACCATCCAGAAACCTCAGAGAAAACTCGTTTTATTTCCATAAGCAAGCAGACGATGAACCAGCCCCACCAGCTTGAGCATCTCGCAGGTTCAGGTGCTCACGTGCCTGCAACGCGGCCACCTCTGGGCCATCGCGCTTGCTGCGACCCGAGGCTCCTTCAGCAGGGAGAGGACTAGCAAATTGCATCAATGCTCCCTGAGGAATTTGAAGAGACAGAGCGTAATTATCCATGATGGAATTTGGCTCGCACAAGAAAAAATACGACAGCAGGAGTCACAGCTCCCGGGTCACGCAGGGACAGGCAGGAGGGAAGAGGACCCTGAATCATCAACTCCAGACCCTGCCGTCACCAGCAACCATGTCATGTAATCCAATTCAGAAATCTATCATGGAAATTTTTAAATTAGCTCAATTTTCTACCCCCTTGCCCCTGCTGGCATCCTGCTCTGTAGCCGCCTTCTTCCAACAGTGCTGAGGATGCTCCGCTCCAGCCGTGCCCACCTCAGGGTGGGCTTCCCCTCGTGTCGGGGCACACGGAGGTCCCAGACGGGCACAGATCACCCCGGGGCTGGGCACAGGCAGCGTTAGCTCAGTGACAGCAGCTCCAGAGAGGAAAGAAAATTGGGGGGGAGAAAACACAGTGTAGAAAGCATTGCATTTTCAGGCCAGAATTAAAAGGTCAATTACTTCATAATCTCTCTGGTACAGGAACGGTCTTGCTGGTTCAAACAGGGTTTAACAAGACAAGGTCCTGGCCCAGAATAGAGACGTTGCTGCAGACCTGAGAGCAAGTAATAAATTCGGATGAAGACAGAGGTTGCGTCACTAAAACGGAGCAGGCTGGATTCTGCCCTTATATCTACCCCTGTAAATCCCGGACAAAGGGTTTTCTAGATTACATGTGCACATTCCTTTCCCTGCTGCTTCATTAAATAATACCCAGCGCCCATTTCCCAGAGCGTGGCGGAGCCCTCGCCCCAGAGCAGGCAGCCGGTGCTTCGGACCGTGGGGCTCTCCAGGGAAGGAAATATCCTGGGGAAAGAAAATAGTGATGCTGCCTGTTGGGGCATCACATGGAGGTGCTTCATTTTCAGCCTTGCTTTTGCAAATAAGAAAACTTTGATTTGGTTTTTTTCCTTCCTCTCCTGAAGCTCAATTACTGAAAAATCTCCTCTTTGGCCACCTGACAGCAAGGGACATCCCAACTTTGGGATGCAGGAGATGGAAGAGGCTGTGCCTGCTGGGGTACAAGGCTCGCACCCCTCCTTTGCTCCCTATCCCCCATGCAAAGGGAACAGTTGGTGTAATTGCCCAAAGCCCATCCCACGGAGAGCACAGAACAGGTTACAGCAGGAGATGCTGGCCTCTGGACTGGGTTGGTCCTTCAGTGCCGAAATCTCACCGGTGTCCCACGAGGACGATTATCAAATGGGAGGGTTAATCACCTCCACCCAAAGCCACCAGTTACAAAACAGCAAAGAGGTTTTAAAGCTCTTATGCCTGAGCATGTTAGCTCAGCCCTTTAGGGAACTCCTGATGTGCCAGAGCATCTAATCTCTGCAAATCACTTTTATTCCGCCTTGCTCTGGGTTTTCCTTTTTAATCAACTTAATCTTTATTCATGAGGTGTGTTGCTGCGTTACAGAAACACCCAGATCCCGAGCATCAGGCTCGGCAAACGGAAATTGGGGAAACTTGGTGTTTGTTCCAGCCAAGGCTTAAGGTCCAGAGCAATTTGTCTGGGCTCGTGACAGGCCCGAGCACTCCTCCATGTCCCGGCAGGGAGGAAGAGGAGGAGGAGGAAGGCGTGCAGAGGACAAGCGCTACACCCCGCAGCTGGCACGCTTTGATCGGCACGGCTCGTTGCTATATTTAATCAGCAAGGTCCACACTCACCTAGACTTGTCGTTGGAGCCCCTTTTTTTAAAAAAAAAAAAAAAAAAAGTTAAAAATTCTTTGAAATAAAAATAATGAACTAGAGGGATCAAAGAAATGAGCAACCAGAAAGTGACAGCAACGCGAAGCAAAGACTAAAGGAAGTGCTAATGGGATTTCCAGGGGAGAAGCAGGGCGGGAGGGAGGATTTGCTCCCAGAGAGAGCAGAGAGCTGGGATGCCAGGACTCCGTGACCCACGTCCCATGCAGGCTCAGCCTGTTCCCCTCATCCACCCCCGCACTTAAGCAGAGTCTCATGAGCTGTCTCCAAGAAGGGACGTAGGCAGAGCACGGCAGGACGGAGCACAGCCCAACACCCAGCACCAGCTCCCGGGAGCAGGCTGGGAAACACCAGCGCTGGCACTTCTGCTTTGGGAAAATGGCAGCAATTCCCACACACATTTCCCTGGAAGCAAAGAGCCATCGTTCGGGCATTCCCAAGAAAGGCTGACCCCATCCCCACAAAACAGCCCCAGAGCGTTCCCAGTTTCCCCAGTGCAAACAGCTGCGGTGCCCCTACTCACATCCTCTGAGGCTCGGCTTTCTTCCCCAACCCTGATTCAAAGGTACTAATGGGACTGTAATTCCTCTAATGAGCTGTAATTAATTAATTACCCCGATAGCACTGGAGTTTTACAGGTTTTTTAGCAAACACATTGCTGGTTTGTAGCTAGAGGGAGGCTCTTCCCCAGCACCTTTAGGCTCCGACGGCAGCTGCGGACGAGCCCCGTCTCAGCACCGCGCACGCTCACTTTTTGCCTGGGGAGCTCGTTCCCCTCCACCTCGACCCGATGCTGTTTGTACCTCAGGGAGAGGACCCTGGAAACAGCCATAAGTTACAGCCAACCCAGTCACAGAGATCAGTTCAGAGGGTCCACAGACATCTCCGTCAGCCCCCTGAGAGCATCAATTCTCTCCAGCAAGTTTAACAAGAAAAACACACCACAGGCACAGAGTAAGAGATACCGAGGCCCTCCGTGGTCCCTGCAGAGCTGGAACACGCTGGGGGAAATTCCCCAAAAAGCACCGAGGATGGAGACAAAGCAGGCTGGGGGCCAAAGCCGTGTCAGAGCTGCATCGAGCAGGGATGCGTTAACGTCCAGGATGCAGGATGGCACCCGCGCTTGGTGAGCCCAGCCACCTCTCCCAGCCTGGCTTCTCCATTACCTCCACACTTAATAATTAAAGCATCAGTGTAAAGGCATTAAAGTTTCAGGGACTGACACGTTCCAAGGGCTGTCATTAATTAACCCTGCAGGGTGCAGACAGCGAGGAGCAGGTCCCTGCCCGTCTGTCCCCAGGGACAAATCCTGTCTTCCCAGAACCACCTTCCAAGAGCATCCACCCCACACTGCAGGAAAGCTTTGCTCAACATCAAATGTCTCAAAAAAAATTCTAATGGGGGGGTTCTTCCCTGCAAGTGTGGATTTTGTAGAGCGCGTGGCTCTGCACAGAGCCAGCTCTGAGCAAGGGTTACGAGTCACCCTTGGCTGGCTGCGGGGGATGAGCAGGAGGGCTCTTCTGCGGGAGCAGATGGAGCCGACGTGCCTGGGAGCCAGCCCAGCCCTGCTGCGGTGACAGACTGTCCCACGCCGCCTCCCCCAACAATGCTGTGCTGAGACCCCCGTGCAGGAGCAGGGAGTACCCAAAGGGCTGAGCACTGGCACAACTCACCCCACCGCCAAACTCCACACCAGGCAGCCCTTCCCCTCCTCCAGCATCCAACTCACCCCACTTCACTCCTCCTATGCGTAACCCAGCAGGCTGGGGAAGAAGATGCCACTCCTCTTGTTAGACTCAGCTGAGCAGAGTGCACCATCCTCCCTCAAATACTCTCAGTAATTAAGCTAATTGCATCCCCCTGGGTAGCTGATGCTGGTTCCCTGATGGTGCAGCTTAGGCTGTCCCAGGGCAGAGGCTCTGGGTCCCTCTGCACTTCGGGGGATGTGAGCCCCTTGCACACAGGATGTGTTCCCCCAAATAGGATTATTTAGACACATTATTTTCTTGAACGTGACTGCGGCCCACAGAACTCAGGTGGGTGCAGGAGCAGACCCTGTCCCTCTATGAAGCGGTGGAGTTTTGGGTTTGGTGGAGCCCTGCCCACGGGGCGGCGGGGCCAGGAGCGCTCAGGTACCCCCTTTGATTTCCCTTTCTTGCTGTGTCTCCTCCAAAAATGACATGCTGTTTGCGTTAGGAAGCACAGATGAGTGGGGTCTGCCTGAGCCAAAGCTTATGCCGGAGCTGGGTTTTGGTGTGCCAGGACCGCGGCTCAGCAATCAATCCTCCCCCGCAACACCGCCTGGGCCCGGGTGCAAGCAAACATTACCTTGATTAAAAGAGCTGGGTTAATGCAGCGCTTGGTCCCGGCAGCCTCCCAGGAGAGCGAGGCAGGACCATCCCCTGTCATTGAGTCCAGCTCCCTAAATTCCATGTGGCGACGGGGAGCCCCATGGGTCCCCAGGACACCGCTCAGCATCACCCGCTGCCAAACGCTCCCAGGGACCGTCCCTCCTCGCCAGGCAGCCAGAGGTTGTTTCCCTCATTAATCCAGCGTTCGCTCCTCTGAGGATGCTCCTGCCCTTTCAAAGCGTCTCCTGCTTTGTCGCCTGCCTTTGCAGACGCCGCAGGCACAGCAGACCCTGCTCTCCGTGCAAGGCCACCAGCCGGACGCCTGGCCTGGGTATGCCAGCCATCCCCGGGGTGCAACCTCGGAGCCGAGCTAACGATGCCGCTGGTCACCCTCTTCTTCTAGCCCAGGTCTCTGTCCTGCTTCCCACCCTTATTTCACCGCTTTTGTTTTTCAAAGGGATTTTTTGAGAAGTTTCTTTCATGGCAATATGATAAATGTGATGCTTTGCGTTTTGAAGGAGAGCTGCCCAGGCATGGGACTGTCCTGCTGCAGTCAGCCCATCTTCCAGACTGGTGCTGTTTGGGCTGGTCCCCTTCCTTCCCACCTCTGGAAGCTGTGGCCACTTGTCACAGGCACCATCCCCAGGTCCCTTTTCCTCCTTGTGTTGTTCCAGCACCTGTTTTGGTTTGCTTAACACCAAATATTTTATTACCTCTCTGGAAAGTTACTGGGGAAAATTCCTAGAATTGGAAATATTCCGAGCTGTGAGCTGCTCCTGGGGGTGAAATCACCCTCACCCGGCATGGAGGAGCTGGGCAGAGGCCAAGCCAGGCCTTGTTGGCTTGTCCTGGTGCCGCTGAGTGAGTTAGGTGTGCTTCAAATGTGCTTTTTTGATAACACCATCCCTTTTTATTTGGGCCTCTGACCAAGCCGTGAACTCGCGCTGCTTCTCCATCGGCTGCCAAGATCTTCTCGGCGTCTGCCGGCGGGGAGGGCGGTGATCTGCTGCGGCTGCTCGGCTGGCGGGCGTCCATCCTCGACATCGCCTCTGCTTTTTTGGCAAGGCGACACTCATCCCCTGAGCACGGCGCAGGGCGGCAGGACTCACCGGATGGCCGAGGACATCCAGCATCATAGATGGTCACAGGGTGGAGAAGAAGGGCTCGTGGCGGCAGGTGATCCCAAGCAGGCATCCTGGCCCCGTGGGCTCCCTGCGCCGCCCCAATTCCCCGCCCCGGGTGTCGGGATGACAAAGCTGAGCCGAGCTCGGCGGAGCAGGCGCAGCACCCGGCAGCTCCCGTAATTAATGGCACCACCAGCACTTCCCTGCCGGGCCATGAATAAAACATCCTTTCTGAGGACCCAAACTTTGAAAAATCTTTTTTTTTTTTTCTGTTAATTAATTTGACAGGACACTGTGCTTTTGTTATTTTTCTCCTCCCGCTTCATCAGAGGAGTGAGAGCTTGTTTGGGGCCCCAATTTCCTTCAGACTGGCGCCCAGTTTCTTAGAGGCATAGTATAGCGGCCAGGGAAATTTCCCCTCCCGAATCCCCTTCCCACCCCCTTGGAAAAGCACCCACCTCTGCGGCTTCGAACCTGCTGGATCTCTGGGTTTGCTACAGCCAGGGGATTTTTTTTTTTTTTTTTGGCGTTTCTGGGTCCTTCAGCATCCAAGAGCCTCTCCTGGAAACCAGCCTCCCCAGCCCCTTTCCATCCTGCAAACATTTTTGCCGCATACCCAGGTTATGAACATAAAGCTATCAGTTTTCTTTACGAAAGAAAAAAAACCTCCCTGTCACAGTTAGTCCGGAGAAGGAGTAAGAAGAAAGGGTAATGTGAGCCAAGGGGCTCCAGGGACTTCAGATTAACTTCAGGTGTGACTTCCAGCACATGCCCGTGCCTCAGTTTCCCCATTTCTCTGTAAAATCCACCAAACGCAGTGGAGGTTTTTCCTCAGCATCTCAGCCACCCCAAGCGCTGCCGCCTGGCCACGACGATGCCGCCCTGTGCCCAGAGCCAGCGTGTGCCGACACAGAGTCGCCGGCAGCTGAGCTTGGGGCTGTGCCGTGGCGGGACGCTGCAGCACCGTCCCCTTGCTGGTGGCAATGGCCAGGGCTGGCATCTCCCTGACGGTTTTGGGCCACCGTTCTGCAGGTCCATCGGTAACGCGGCGCTGCCCATGCCATCCCCGGCCGAGGGGAACCTTCAGCAGAGATGGAAGCTCTGGGAGACACAGCAATTTCCCACCTGAGCAACAAGCTCTTTACTTCTCCCTGGTTCCCTTACCAATATTTTTTGTCCTCCCTTGCTTCTCTCTACCCGAAGGTCCTGGAAATGTTCAGCTCTCGGCAAGATCCGTGCCGTAACTCTCAGAAGCTGGAGTGTAAGTGCTTGAAGTGCTCTCAAAGGGAAGAGCCGGCACCTTTAGCACCAGGAAATGGAGCTGCACCCACTCGTGCAAGCTAAGGATGCTTCACGTTTGTTTTTTTTTTAAGAGGGAAGGGATCTTCTAGGAGCTTTGTCACCACGGTGAAAGTCTAGAGCTAATAAAGGAAATCGACTCTGCCAAGGTGGAGAGGAACTAAAGAGAGGAAAATTAATGAATAGTCTAAACAGGACCACTAAAAATCCCCTGGTGCTCCTCAATAAAGCAGAGATTAGCTGGAGGATTTGCAGGCTGGGACTCAGATCCACTGCTCAGGTTTTGCATGGGCTTGGGTGAACCACTTCGTCTCATCCCATCCTCCAGTTTCCCCATCTAGAAAGGGGAAACAGTCTGGATTGTCTGGTAAAAACTTAATTTAATGATGGCTGTGAAGCCCTTTGAGATATCCCAGCACAGGGAGAAGCCGTAGGGAAGCAAAGCACGGCACGCCGGGGTGGTGGGGAGCAGCAGGTAGGCTCTGTGCTCCTTTCTGCAAGCGGACTTTTTCCTCGGATGCTTTCATCACCCTCAGCTAATTGCTTGTTTGATGTCCTCAGGGTCTCGGTGCTGCAGACCAGTCCTGGCTCTGCACCGCGTCACGCAGGGAGGCGGTGGGGGCTGCGGCAGCTCCCGGCTTCCCTGGTCCCGTGCCCACCGCAGCGGGTGCGCAAGGCTCCTGGCCCACTGAGATGGCGTTCCCCACCAAAAACTACTTCATGCCATGTGCTGAAGCCGACAGATTCCCTGTTGAGCAGGGGATTTTACAGAGGCAGTGGGATCAAGAGCTGAAAGCAAAGGCAAAGCGCACACAAGGTATGTGTGAGATGAGTCTTTGCAAAACTCAACTGCGCGATGGCCGGGGTTGGGGTGAGCCCTTCCCTGCCTTCGTCCCTTCATCTCCCCAGGGATGGAAATCAGCCTTCCTCATCCCACAGCCACGGCAGGGACTGGCCTTTGCTGGGCGCTGGTGCCATAAGCTTTCCTGAGCCCCTCAGGCGCTTTCCTGAGCCCCTCAGGCGCTTTCCTTAATACAGATAATAAAGAGGGATTTGAAACGGGCCAACAGTGATGGAACCGAGGCAATCCCAGCGGGAGCATATTTTTATGAGCCGAGGCTGTAAGAGAAAGGGCAGGAAACCTGACACACCGCAAATCACTCTCCTGTCACTTGCTGCTATCTAGAAACGCTCTATTCAAAACAAGAGCAGCCCCGGCTGCTGGCAGCGAAGCGGAGCGGAGGCCGGGGCAGAGGGCGGCTTGGGTTCGTCTCTGACTGCGGGGGAGGTGGAAGTGTCTGCGGCTGGTGGGCGCTGGGCCGTTCTGCTACGATTTATAAATCATAGAGCTGCCTGGCTCCGTGACATCCATCACCTGCAGCCCGCAGACGCAGCGGAGGGGAGATGCCTCCCTCCTGGGCTCGGATCTGCTGTACGGTCGGGAAAGGGCTCAGGGCAGAGCCCCGCATTTCCAGTTCTTCCCAAAAAATGCTCTGCCTGGATGAGGAAGGGGAGGCCACACGCAGGGCTCCTGAGTCCCACCTGCCTGCAGTGAGCAAAGGGCTCCTGTCCCCTGGGCGGATGGAGGGGGGCGAGGGGACCCCTCCAATCCCCGGGTGTCGAAGCATTTCAGAGCTTCCCAAAGGATCGGTTTTGCCTGGGAAATGCAGGGACTGTTTGCTTTGAAGTTTCCCGAGTGAGACCTTTGACAGCACTTTAACATCTTCTGCTTTTGGCAGCTCTGTTCGCACAGGACAGAGCAGCTCAAGAGGAGGCGAGGAGCAATACGAGAGCAGTAGGAACCTCCTCCCTCCTTCCCCATCTCCATCGAGGTTTCCACCACCACGAGACCTATTTTCTCACCTCTCTCCTACGGCAGAACTCAACTCCCTGGACCTTCCCGGCTCTAAGCACCAGTTAAGAGATGTGGGCACCCCAGGCATCCCCCAGCCTCAGGAAAAGCCCAAGGCAGGTCTGGGCGAGGTGCCCCCACCCCAGCACTTCCTTGCACCATCCTCTGCGGCTGGCGCACATCAGCTTGTTCAAATAAAGCCCCATCTGTGCGGATTATTTACAGGAGGATGTTTGCTCTGTGGCAGAAGCTGATTTGCTGCTGAAAAGTTTAAACAGGATGGAGAAGGGAGAACCGAGCTTGGTGTCCTAGAGATGGGACACAGCCCCGTGAGTCCTTCTTAGACTCAGATCCCTGCAGCAGCATCCCTCGACCCCGGGCACCGTGAGCACCTCATTGGCACAGACACACAGACGAGATCCGCAGGGAGCCACCGGCCCCGGGACAACCCGCCCCGCAGGTTATAGGAGACGCAAAATGGCCTGTCCGTACACAGAGTAAAAAAATCCCTGTTGGTGACCAAAATTCCAGGAATTCCCGTCAGAGATTGCCCTGTGAACAGCCCCCAGGAATGGGCACGGCAAAGCCACCGGCGCATTGGGACGGGCGGAGCAAGGGAAACCCTTCGCAGCAAGAGTGAGCCCGAAAGCAAGCGTCTGCTCACCCCTTGCTGCCCAGCTGGGAAATGAAAGCCCCACTCGGGGGCTGGAACGCGTTGCTGCACCCCAAGGCAGACCAGGAAACCACCCCGAGTCTCTTCAAGCACCAAGATAATCCCCAGGCCACCACATCCGTTCTTGCCTTCACCGTTGGGCGCAGATGAGGAGAGCAGCCCTGGAGAAAAATACCCAGATTTGCTCCCAACCCTTCTGGGTCCCGCAGGAAATGGCTGGTTTGTCCTCTAAGCACCTAGGCCACATCCAGCAGTCATGGACTGCTGGAGATCAACCTTTTGAACCTCCAAATGCCCCTTTTCTGGCAGTCAAGGAGCCTCCTGCAACACAGTGGAAGGTAAAACACAGCTGGAGCGGCCACACGCGCTCACCCATCCCGTCCCAACTCATGGACTCACACTCACCCAGCTCCTTTTTTCTCAACTCTCTGAAGATGTCTCCTGGAGCTCTCTTCTTGCTCCCACCTCCAAAGCACGGATGAAGAAAGCTCTCACCTCTTCAGAGCCAACCCTCACCACTCTGCCAGCGGAGCCCAGAGCCAACCACCACGTGTCCACTCCTCCCACGGGTGAGGCTGAGGAGCCGGGGAACATCACCAGCTCGGAGAAGATGTTTCCCCGTGGATGGATCCAGAGCAGGGAAAGGGCTGGGGCAGTGGGAAAATCTGCATCCGAGTCAGCAACGCTTGCTCAACCGCTGGTTAGTGGCTCCACAGGAAACACCTTCCCATGCTCACCTGGAAAGACATGTTCCGAGCGAGGCAAGGCCGTCAGCGGGCAGGGAGTGGATGGGAGGCTGCTGTAGGTACACCCCTTGGCAGGTACAGCCTTCTCTTCGCCACGGTTGGCGAAGGAAAAGAGGCTGCCAGCGAGCCCTTCAGCTCTCAAGACGCTCTTGCTCTCTGCTTTGTAGCACTGGGGGCTGCTGTGACCATTCCTTGAGGGAAAAAAAAGGGCTTTCTCATCCAGGACTAATCCCACCGGGGCTTGCTGCTAGGTAGCCCCGCTATTTGCTGTTATAACACACCTTCACACCCCGTAGTTTTGTTTCAGCTTGAAGCTGAGAGTCATGCATGAGGCTTTTGGACAAATGCTGCTCCCTGCCCCGTCCTGAGCTGCTCCAGGGCCAAGCAGTGCAGAACCAGAGCTCTGCAGGGACGCAGCATGCTCCGATCCCAGCTACGGCCGGTTAAAACCAGCAACGTGGGTGGAAAATCGGTGGGCCGCCAAGCTGTGGGCTCTCGGTTGCTGTAGAGCTTCTTTGACCCTTCCAACATGGACAAATCCTGGGGGTAAGTGTCAGGGGGCTGAAGTAAGTGGTAGGAAGGACCTCAGGCTTTTCCACAAGCTCACCAAGACATCTCAGCAACAGCGATCCCACACCAAAGCCGGCTGAAAGCATCCCAAAGGGCTGGGGAGAGCAGAAACCTGGAGCAGGAGGTTGGGATAACATTGTACCCAAACAGGTCTCACCTACTTTGTGGGGAACAACCCAAACCTGCCTGTTGCACTCATGGCAGAGTTACTGGGTGACAAGGAGAAGCCACCCAGGCCCATCCCACCACGGAGCTCCTCTGTGGCCACGCTCCCGCTGCCAGCTCTCACAGACGGGTACTAGATATGACTTCTATGAGACGTGGCCCATGGTCCCATGGCTCTCCCACAGACCTCCCCGGGAGCACAGGGTGCAGCAGAAGGCTCCTAACTCTGCCAGGAGAAGGTCGGTCAGATCCAAACCATGTGCTTGTGTGTCATAAAACCAGACACTGCTTCCTCCTGCCACCACCCTCGCCACGGAGCTGGGCGGTATCTCCAGTGCTCACCACAGCTCTCCAGCTGCACAGCTGGTGGCCCCACCGGCCAGCAGCACCTTTGCCGTCACACCCCTCCAAAGTGGCTCCACCAGGTCCCCTCAGAGCATGGGCATGGGCTGGAGAAGAGGAGATCTGAGCAATCACAACCCCGAGGGGTCCAGCAAGGTACTCTTGGCTGGCACCTGGCTTTACCTTGTGACACGGGACACGTCATCCTTTCCCCTACTCTACCGCAACGGTGCCGGCTGCTCAGAGTGAACCAGCACAGCTCCACTGTGGCCAGTGTCACAAATCATAGCCACCTCCCAAAGGCTGGTCCCTCTCCTCCCAGGTGTCTGGGTCCTTCCCGTGCTCAGACCCCTCTGCAGATGCTGCTTCAAACAGCTCCTGGATGCTGACTGAGGCTCTATCAGCTGCCTTCCCACACCGCGAGGAGGCCACGTGCCTGCTCTGGTGCAGAGCTGTAGCTGCCCCGGGCTCTGGAAGGCTGGGACATTGAGTGGGGAAACGCTGATTTCATGAGGGGCTCCAACAGCACAGGAGAAGCAAAGCCACGACTGGGAGAGCTGCAGACCAAACCCAGCCAGGAAGAATTTCTTACCAGCTGCGAGTGAAGGAAGGGGAGGAGGAGAACCAGGTGAAGCTGGGGACAGAGCACCATCTGCCGCGTGTCTTTGCAGGATGCCAGCCAGATTTCAGAGCCCTACAGTGGAGACCTCTGGTTTGGTGAAATCAAGGGGCTGTGGGATCAGGATGAAACACTCCTCCATAGCCATGAGTCAGCGTGGAGCATTGCTGCGAACAGGACAGGAAGCCCGTGAGTCATGGGCTGCAGCTGGGTTGGAGATGGCCACTAAGAACGTCACGGTTATTTGTAGCCAAGACACTGATATAGGCCCAAAGACCCCACCAGCTGCCCCGAGGCAATGCTGTACGGAGCATTGCCAGCACATCACGTCCTGGGCACCTGCTGCTCTCAGCTTCTGTGTCGCCATCCTGGATTCCCAACCTGGAGATGGGTTCCTGGTGTGCTGGATGTGTCCCCTTCATCCAGGCGACACTGGCCAACCAACAGCTGGTCTGGATGCTAAAGCCAACACCACTGGTTCCCTAAATACGGCATTTCCCAAGGCTCTCCCGCCATGGGTACCACCGTTGGTAAGAAATGCATGAAAGAACACAGATTTTGCGGAAGGATTTCTAACATAATTTATCCATAATTCAAGAGGCAGTAAGGAGATATAGGAACTCTTGCATGAAGCCTTTCTTCCACCTTGAAGATTCGGCTTCTCCACATTTTCCAGCCAGACCCCTGCCTCGGTGGCCCAGGACTCTCCTCCCGACTCATCTCAGACTCATCCTCCATCCTCCTCTCGCCCTCGTTTTGTGCCTCACCAACGGCGAAGGAGCAGCTGTGAGCCCAGCATGCGGAGCCGCGAGGCCAGGAGCAAAGCTTGCCAAGAGATTTGAAGAAGGGCTGGTTATGAGCGGCTGCCCTTTGCTAGCTGGTTTGCTTCGTGCCTCCCTTCCGACTGCGCGGTGCACTCAGCCAAATACCATTAACGGTTTGTCCACATGCTGGTCACCTTATTTGCCTTCAAAAGCAGAGCGAGATCTCTCTTCCCCGGGAGAAGCAGTAGTTGGTGCATCACCTTCAAAGCCAACGGAGGTTGCGAGCCCTTGCTCCGAGCTTCACACGGCTGCGGGAATCGGTCAGGATGCTTTGGAAAGAAGTGGCTGATGCCTTCAAAGTGGAGTATGGGTTGATAAGCGGGGAGCGGGGAGAGACATTTTAGCTCCTACTGGGTAATTATCACCTGCGGAAGAGTGAGGAGTTAGCTGGTGGGAGGGAAATTATAACCTAGCATAAAACCAACCTCTCTCCCAAATCCAGTCTCTTTAGCATTCAGGAGCCTGGTTCCAAGGCTCAGCTTCTGAAGGAGTTTGGAGAGGTCCCTCGACGGACCTCCAGCATGGCTGCAGAGCAGAGGCCATGTCCCTTCTCTTCAGAGGTGTACAAAAGCAAGCAATGCTTCACAGCGGGAGGCTGAAGGAAAACAAATGGCTTCGTTCAGGAGAACCTGTTGTGGTGAGATGAGAAGTGACTTAATTACAGTAAGTCCCTTTACAGCAGAACTGCCAGGTGCTAAAAGACTTTGTAATTTAGCAGAGAAAGGCAGATCAACACCAAGCATCTGGAAGCTGAACCCAGAGAAAATCCAATTAAAAATCAGGCAATGCTGCAAGTGAAACAAGCTACGAAGTGATGGATTATTCATTCCAGAGCGTCTTGAATTCAAGGGAGGGGGAATCTAATAGATCCTTCTAGCACTGTATGCATTGATGATGAACACTCCTACCCAACTGCTGGGAGCATGCTCTTTTCGCTGCAAAAGCCAGGCCAGGCCTTTGGCTAAATGCAAAGTTCCCGTGCATGTGATGGAGGACAACCCTCAAGTCCTACGAGGTAAGCCGCACTGTTTTATGCTTGGAGGCATTAATAACCCAGAACTAGCAGCCAACTCCATGGAAACCAACTGGTACTCGGTGACAAGTTCTCCTGTTGCTATAGGAACAGGGCCCAAACAAAAAAAAATACCTATAATTTTTCCTCCCCAAAGTTCTCCCACATTGCATTTCCATAGCAACTAATTAGCTCATTAGTGATCTGAACCCAGGCAGTGGACTGGTGGAAGTGCCCGGCTCTGTCCGCTCTCGCGGCTAGTTGAGAAGAGCGATTAAGACAGTTTATGCTGAGTTTAAGGAGAAACGCTTGAGCACAAGGAGTTGGGTATCTCAGGGTTGGATTTCTTCATGCCTTCCCTGTGATACCTCTGATACAAATATCACTTGGTCCCTTCTATTTCTAGCTGTCACCTTACACCTCAGTTTCTTGACCTCGTCGTTTCTTTTCCCGACTCCTCAGGTCTCCTCTGGGCTCAGCATTGGTCTGTTTGACAGCTTGGCAATGATCTCTCATCCTTCTGGCCATGATATTCAGGTCTTTTGGCTTGTTGCTATCTCCTGCACTGAGCTAACGCTCCTTGCAGGAGTCTCTCTTTTGTCATTTACACACTGCAACTACGACTACAACCCTCCATCCTCCTCTGGCAGTTTACTGTTGTGGGTCTCTTCCATCTCCAAGCCGTGTTGCAGCATAGTTCAGCCACTTCCACCTAAGTCCCACCAGTCTGAGCCCTGGCGAAGCCAACACTCAACTCTACTTGGCCAAACCAGCGCCAATCACTGAGGTCTGAAGAGACCCACCACTGCCCTATTTAAAGTCGGAACGGATGCCGTTGTCACCTTCACAGCCAAGGAAAGACTTGAGCTTTGCAGACGTAGAGCTAGAAGGATGCGTTGGATCACCCTCTCTTGATTTCGAGACTTCCTGGACGCAACATGATCCTCCCCTGAGGCTGACGGACACATTCACACTCCACGTCCCTCCAGTTCAGCAGATTTCAGGGGAGCCAGGCCGGATGGCAGAAGTGCGTGGGTGCTGTGTGTCCTGTCCAAGCTCAGCAGTCACAGGAGACAACTGATGACAGAGCAATCAGGTGTCAAAAATCAACCAGGAAAAAAAAAAATTGTTAACAAAAAAAAGAACGAAGTGGCAGAATTGCTGTTGACAAGTGTTGGTGTAATTAACGCGAACAAGTGCATCCAAGGAGATCAGATGCATTAAACCACAGTTGCATGCCCGTGGAGAGGAGATGCTTCCTTCAATTAGCGCCAAAAGCTTCGGAAAACAGAGACCAAGTCTGAATTCCTTCACTGTAGTAGAAATCCGCTGAAACCTGAAATCCGCTGAAAATCCCCAGAAATCCGCTGACTTGCAGCCACAGAGAAACACAGTCCAGGTGTTCTTGGGTTTATTTCCTGGGATTTTAATATTTTGGCACCTCTCAAGGAGTGAGTTATGAAAATAAGGTAGAAAGGGGGTAAAAAAAACAATCAGCAATGAAAGGCAAGCAACTGAGAGCCTTTGGAACTGGCAATCTTGCATCTTAGTCTGGGGCCTTAAACTCAAAGTGAGAACAAAAAACCCCAAAGAAGTGAGGGGCAACCAAGAGAGAACATCTTTTCTCCCCAAAATTTGCCCAGCCTCCCTTTTTTCCCCAGCCTTTCGGATGGACAGAGCTGGTCCTGCACCCCGCAGGTCTGTGCTGCGCTACGGGAGGGGAGCGAGCGCCTCGGGGACTGAGGCTGAGGCCTTGCAAACTCATTGCATGTCTAACGGCCTCGTGCAGTGGCAGCACCACATTACAGGGCTGCAGGCACCAGGGGTTGCACTGGGGAGCCCCATTTTCTCATGAAGATTCCTTCCACGAGGAATATCCCCCTCGTCCCAGCGGCTGCGCTTCCAGGTGAATTTGTGTAAATCACACACAAATTCCTGTAATTAATCGCTGCTGCCCCTGGCCACGCACGTGCTGCTGCCAGCCGTAGCAGACAGGAGAGGCGGAGAGCTGAGCCCGCATCCCGACACCAGCCAGGCGAGGATGAGGCCGGGCTGGGTACCACGCGTGCGGGAGCAGCAGCGTTGGGGGATGCCGGAGGTGCTCCCCAACCACCCCGCCCGCGGCGAGACGGAGCAGCCTCGGGGCTTTGCCAAGCAAATTGGCTTTTTTTTTGACCAGAAACAACACAACCTGTCTGGTTAAGTCCCCGTTGAGACATGCAGTGAATTCACCTAGCCCCAAAACATGAGCTGATCCCAGATGGATGGAGCTTGGCTATTGTGTAGCTTCTCTGGTGTCTCGTAGGGAACCAAGCAGCATCAGCACAGGCACTCAAGCCCCCATCTCACATCCCTCCTCCAGCAGCCCCGTCTCCCTGTCACCCATGGGGATCTGATTATCAGCAAGATCTCTGCTGCTGTCAGACGTGATCAAAACCACAATTCAATTACTTTTGATTGGATTGAAAGCCGAGGTTTTCAAGGAGACAGGCACGCACACCCAGAGCGGGACGCCGTTCCCGGGAAAGCGGGCTGAGATCTGCATGACAGTCATCCCTAGGTGAAAGAAAAGCTGGGACGTGGATCCGGCCCCAGGATGAACTCCATCCCTCGGGGCCAGGAGCCTTTGCCAGTTCACACATCCGCCCTCTGAGGATTCCGGATAGAGTAAGGTGATCCCAGCCTCCCGGAGATGCTTTTAATTCTTTCTCATCTTTGAAATCAAATAAAATTCTGAAGGAGAAACTTTGTCATCTGAGCAACGGAGCGAAAAAAAAAAACCTGCCTGGAGATGAAAGGGAATTTTAGATAGGTATTTCATCTCTTGCTCTTGTAACAAACGTGAAAACAAAACCAAAAAAAAAAAGAAACAAACAAAAAATCCCAGACACCGTTAATGAGCTTTGCATTTAAATGTGGCACCAATGTCACGGCGCAGACGGTTCCCTCAAGGTCCCGCGTACCTGCTCACACCAGGCGATGGGTGCGGGACGGCCCATCGGAGAGAATACTGGAGGAGACTGAATTTCACTAGTGTTTACTAAATAAAGCATGCATTTTGAGAAATCGAGAAAAAGTTTGTTAAATATTTTAGTGCATCTGGTATCCTCTTCCCCACCCCTATACAGACTTACAAAATGCTTTGCATATTTATTTTAGCATGCACTAGATTTATTTAAAAATAGCATCACCAGCACTGGAAACAGCCCACTTGCTTTTCATCTCGATCTTTGCGTTGAATCAATGAATCCAAAATTAAACAAGGTTGGGTGAACTAAATCTATACAAGGACCTATTTGCCGATCGATACAGAAATGGATGCCTGGGATCTCTTTACTGCGTGAAATATGAGGGCTTATGAGAGAGAAATTGCTTTTGTTATTATATTAAAAAAAAAATCAGATTTAATCTCTCCACACACACAAAAAAATTATTTATTGGAGAGATGCTTTGTCCTAAATAATTCATGTTGGTTATATAGTACCCAGAAGAAAGACTCTCGTCTTCCATTCCTAATGAGAGGGGGAAAAAAAAAAAAAAACAAACCCTCAGATATTTTTCTTGGATTCAGTTTCATCGGTGCAAGGAGATGAAACTCTGCTTGGCTTTTAGAGGGTGTCCTCTTCCACCACCGCGGGGGAGCTGACTCCCCCAAAACAGAAAGAGAAACCACAACGCATTGCATGTGGAGGGAGAAGAGCTTCAGACACGTCTGGAGGCCAAGCTCAGAGCACCAGTAGCAAGCACCTAGGATGGACGTTGAGGTTCAAGGGATGATGGTGACCAAGTAGCCAGAACTCACCTGACAGAGGGGAAAAAAGGTCTCCTGAAGAAGCCACCTCATTATGTCCATCATACAAATCCAGCCTCCACTGTCTGTGGCTGGATGTGATCCTGCAAAACGGGGTGGAGGTGAAGCCATCCTGGGCTACACCAGCCTCTGGCTCCTCCAGCAAAGTGGAGCTGGAAGAAGACCGAAAGTCAACCCATGCCACCCCATAAGAAGTACAGGGGAGACACGTGCCACAAAGGTCAGTGGAAATCTCTCCTGGCCCAAAACAGGAACAGAATCGGGGCTGAAGAGCATGGATTCGGGGGGGTGGAGGGGTGATTGGCCTTTTAGCCCACCCTGAGCACAAAATTTGGGGCTGGCTTTTGGAACTGCCTTGCATGGCCGTGTGCTCAGCCAGGTCCCTTTCTCCCAGCGTGCTGCAAGAATTGATCCATCGAAGGCTGTATGTGCTCCACTCGGTATAAATCTGCACATCAGCCACTGCCCTGAATGAAAAATGGCTGTGCCAGTAAATTGGAAGTGAAATCTCGGAGAAGAGAAGGCTCCGGGCAGACCTGATCTCAGGGGACAATCCCAGCCCCAGCTTCCCCGATCACCTTCATCCGCCTGCATCTTTCAGCCCTTCTCCAGGCCAGGAGCTGGGCAAACCCAAAATGACTGGTTTTGAGCCCAGTGTCCTCTCCATGGGGTACTGAGGCTTCAGGTGTTTGCATGCCTGTGGGGAGGGACTCCACGACACGAAGGATGGGGGGGACCTCAGGTGACTTCAGCTCTCCCATGGGCAAGACAAGGGTGGTCGTAGCAGCCTGCTCCTCTCAGCATCGCCTTGGGATGCCTGGAGAAGCCAGGTGGGACAGTGACAATGCCAGCACCCCCCACCTCTGCGTAAGCCCCGTCCCCACGCTGTCCCCCGTCCTGTCGCTGCATGGCCAGCAGCTTGCGACACACCCGAGCGACGCAGCGAAGAGGCAACAGCTGCTCCCCGCTGGCCCAGATTGAGGATTTTAATTAAGGAGAAGATTTGGGGGAATAAAGGGGAAGATCCTTCCGAAAGCTGCAATTAAAGAAACTTAGGGGGAGGCGGGGTGACGAGAAAGGACACGTCCCGCTGCCGGTGGGGCTCAGCTCGGGAGGGCACCCACAAAAACAACCTTTCAGTCTTCGCTGAGGTCCCCCTGACCACCAGTAAAATTTCCTGAATGGAAACCCACCTTAAACCCAAATTCTGGCTGGTTCAGCCCCGAGTTACGGCAAAGGTTGGCTGGTGAGGCGGCAGGGTCCTCGCTGAACGCGATCCCGGCCCCCGATCCCCGCTTTGTGAGGGAGAAGGGCCCTCGGGTGAGGCATGGAGCAAAGCGAAAGACCCTGGCACATGATAGTCATAGCGTACAGCTCCAAAAAATACCAGCAGCCCTAAAAAACCCAATGGGGTGGGAAGACAACCCGGAGGTACGGCTCCCTGGAAAGCGCTGCTGCCGCCCCGACACCTCGCGCTGGCAGAGCCCGTGGAGCTGCCAGCACTTCCACGGCCCCCTGGCTTACCCCAGCCTCCCAAAACTGCACCCAACCACCCCATCCATCGCTCCGGCCTGGCTTTCCCCATCCCCGGAGCTGCACAGCACCGGCCCGTATCGATTCGGGTGAGGCAGCTGCTGGGTATTTACACAGCGATTACGAGCCCTGCGAGGAGGGGAGGCAAAGAGCATCCCTGGGGCTCCCGTTTCCAGGGCTGGGGTCAGCTGCACACCAGTTAAACCCCTCCTGCCACCAGCACGGCCTCACCGGGTGCGACTCCCACCCGGGGTACCCCCAAAAGCTCATCCAACAGCTTCTCATCACCGGCGCCGAACAAGACCCGTCGCAGGCGGTGATATTCTGCAGGGCCTTGGCGGAGGGTCGAGGCGACCTAGGAAATAACGAATTGCCTCGCTGAGCCAGCGCGGCGATGCTCGGAGAAGCCAGGCACACAGTGCACGCTTCGTGGCTTTTGGGGCAGCGTCAGACCCAAGCTGGAGCTTTTGTCGGAAACCGTGGATTTTATTTATGAATTCTCCGCTTCCATAGGACGAAAAGAGCGTATCACTCTGGAAAAGACATAAACCGCCCTGAGTGGGGAACGACACGGGAAAACACAGTCGGTATCAAGGTAACGGCTTTGATTCATCAAGGTTCCCGTCTCCTTCACTCCGAGATGTAAATCGAGTGCAAAAGCCACCCCGGCTCGCCAGGCTTCTCCGCAGCCCCCATGCCTGCGGCGCTCGCCGCTCTCGGCGTCTGGAAATAAACAGCCTGTTCCAGCACCTCTTGGTATTTCCAGAAAGGTTAACGCAGCGCGCGAGGGGCCGGAGCCGCCGCGCGCCGGGGGTGGAAAGCCTCCAGAGGAGCGGGGCTCCCTGCGTAGGAGGTGACCTCCTCGCTCCCCTCCCTCGCCTCAAGGTTTGATATTTTCACGCTTCCTTCTCCCACCTCCACCTTTCCCCACCAGCATTCCCGCCTCTGAAAAATCCAAGAAGCCAGGAGGTCTGCGTTCTCCGGGCAAGCCGGGAGTTTTCCTCCTGCTTTGGGGCTCCTGCTGAAGACAGCAGGAAAGTCACCCCATTTTTCCAGCAGCCCGTCGACGGGGAGTTGCCGTTGGCCCTGGTGCAGGGGACGCAGCAGTGATGCAGCTATGCACGGAGAGGTCCCACGGCTCTTGCCGTAAATACGCACGCGCTGGGGCTGGATTTGCAAACCAGGCTGCTCGGATGGATGGAAAAGGCTTGGAGATGCTTTGTCCAAGCCAGCGGTGAAAACAGAACAAAACTTATAAATTCATCTCCAGGGATGGCCAGCTATCAGGGGAAAAAGCAAAGGCAGCAAAGCACCTGGATACTCGTGATTGAACCAGAGCTTGAGCTCTCCTCACCCCAAAACAAGCTGCTTACCCCTTTTTTTTTTTGAGAAACGAGCTGGGCGACCTCCCCAGCAGCTCACCACAGGCGGCCAAGGCCTTTTCCACCCACCTCACGTCACCCCTTCCCTCTGTGACGGGCTGCACCAGTCCCTCCAGGAGCCAGCTGAAAGGGTTTTAAAGCTCCCGGCCGGCCTGGTGAGGCTGATCCGTGCTCCCGAGCTCTCCTTGACATCCTGCAGCTTCAGCTCATTAGCGCTGAGGTGCTACCAGAGCCGGAGCGTCGGAAGTTTCCGGGCGAGACAGCTATTAGGGGAGGATGGAACACATCTCGCGCACACCCGTGGCCTGCGTGAACTCGCTAATTCACGCTATCGATCTGGAAGGTGCCCACAGGCCACCTGAACCAAAAAAAAAAAAACCCAAACCTCTCCCTGGATACAGCCTCAGCCACCTTCAGAGAAAGGAGAGAAAAAATTAAGCGAAATAAATAACCCGCAGCCCCAGAAAACCGGCTGCATCATCACAGCCCCTGCTAGCGCTGCAGCCGGCCCTCCTCCGCAAACGGCTCCTCGGGAACGGCGTGAGCTCCAGCTCAGCAGCTCCCGGAGGGACCCACCGGCCCAGTATGACCAGTACAAACACCCACGCTGTACTGGGGGAGCGCATCTGTGGGTCTGCCCTTTTAGAGACCGTGTTCCCAATGCGTGCTGCTCAGCAAAGGGCGGGGAAAAGCTGCTGGCACTTAAATTGAGGAGGGCTGAGGTGCTGCAGCCCTGACGGGCCCCTCCCTGTGGTGGATGTGCTGAGTTTTCCATTCTCTGCAGCGAGAGCCGCGTCCTCCTCGCCCGGGTTTGGCCGTTGCCTGTTTACACCTCACGATAGACCCATAGTCACTAGGAAGTCACTAGGCAGAAATAACCTCTTTTTGCCTGTATTTCAGACAAATGGGGGGAAAAACACCATTTCTCCTAATAAGGGAACTCAAAGTGATGAATTTTCCACTTCTCCTGAAGTTCTTTCCTCAGAGGCACTGCTGCATTTTTCACGGCTCTCGCTGCAGCTATTAAGCTGGTAATTGAAACGGAAAGCCCTCCAGCTCGGTCCCAGCCCTGCAGTAGGTCGCGCCCCCTCCGAGCCCATTCCTCACGCCGTGCGGGTGGGCCCGTGGGTTTTCCTGAGGTCCCTGCTCACCCACAGCATCACCGACACCCCTCAGTGCCATCTCCGGGCAGAGAATCAACGCCGAGATCCTGGTGCTCGAGGGACCCCGTGCCCCACAGCAGCAGTCCCAGGGGGAGCTGGGGATGCTGCTGTTGGGGTCCCGGCTCATACAACCCCCAGACTGGGACCAGCATATGAGGAGAAAGGACGCTGGTTGCAGGACCCCACCCCAGGGCGCTGCCCACCCATCCCTGGTGCGCTGGAGCCTGACCAGACCACCACTGATGCTCAACAGCAACAAAAGAGTGACAAAAAGCAGGTCTGAAGGTGAATTTTATTGAAAACAAGGAACGGGTTTAACGGGTACAGACCGTTCTCAAAAATACAAGGTTAGAGGGGCTTCTGATGCGAGTCAAAAATCCTCGTCCACCTGAAAGCCAAAAGCTGGTTCCCCCCAGGGCTGCCGTTCCCCCGGCCACGGCAGAGGGGACGCAGCAGGACAGGAAAGCGTGGGATGTGAAGAGGGACAGGTGAGACCAGTGGCGAACGAAGCCGAGCAGATGGCACACGGAGGTGTTGTGTTTGCCTCTTCAGCAAAGCCTTGCTTCAGCCACAGGGTCCCAAGCCCACCCCAAAGGCATCTCCCCCCGTGTCTGAAAGGGCAGACGCTCCCCTTTCCCCAAAATACAGGAATTGGGACTTTCTCCAGGAGGAGAAATGCAGCCAAAAAAAAGAAAAAAAATCATGAAAAAAAATCACCATTCCCCAAAGCACCAAAAAAAGGCGACATAAAGGAAGGGGAAAGGGGTCGAAACAAGGAGAAGAGGAAGAAAAACAAAAGCTCAACATCAAAACTAAACCAATCCAAAGTAACCAACTATGAAAAAAAAGAAAAAATTACAATTGTACATCTCAGCTGCAAAGCTATCAAACCAAGTGGGTAAGGGCGCGGGTGCTCCCGGAGAGCACTGGGTGGTTTGCAGAGCCGGACCGAGGAGGGAGACGTGGAGAACATCAATCACTTTCTTATTTTACATGAAGAGGTGGGGTGGGGGGGTTCAGGTCAACCCAAACCTGAACAGGATTTGTGCAGCTCAGCCCGGGACGGTTCTCTCAGGGTTTGTCAGCTCAGGGAAGGGGATCAGAGCGGTGATGGGGGGGGGAAGCGCTGCTGCACGACGCCCAGCACGGGGGTGTGAAGGACTGGAAATCATTTCCCCTGAAGCAGCTTCCCCCAGGAGCAGCTCGAAGGAACAGAAGGTGTCAAGCAGCCCTGGTCCCAGGGAGAGGGTCCCCAGCGCTGCTTCAAACCCCAGGAAAAATCAATTTGGGGGGACATCATCCTTTCTTGGGTCAGGGACGCTGAACGCTGGAAATGCACCCTGAAATCCAGACCTCCAGGGCATGCATTTCAGAAAAAAAAAAAACGTTTTTAAAAGATTTAGTTAAAAAATAGATGCATTCCTTTTTTTTTTTTTTTTTTAAAAAAAAAGAA
Organism: Chlamydotis macqueenii; assembly: GCF_036417535.1. Lineage (NCBI taxonomy): Eukaryota > Metazoa > Chordata > Aves > Otidiformes > Otididae > Chlamydotis > Chlamydotis macqueenii. Next base: position 3,713,917 of record NC_141570.1, on the reverse strand, counting down.
AGTCTTAGACCAAGGTGTCTTCTGGTGACCCCGTCCCCACCACCCCAAATTTAGCCAGAAAAATGCTAGCCATTTCACCAGATCTGCTGGCCACGTAGACATTCAGACATTCATCATTGATTCAAAAATATTATATATATATATATATATAGCGCACACATACACACACACAAATATATATTAGAAAAGAAAAAAAAAAATCCCTCTGAAAACTCAATCTATTAAAAAAACCCAACAAAATCCACAGTCGGTGCGTTTATCCCGTGATCAGGTACAGTAGAAGCCAGAAATCCCTTCTGCTCCCGTAGCTCCTCGCGGAGCACTCAGGCTGGGAGAGCGGGGAAACACATCGGGTTTCACAGTGGATTTGTTAGCGGAGAAGAAACTGCTCCTCCCTCCTCCCACACAGAAGGGCTTTAATTTATAGCAAGTTAGATTAAAACTAGGAAACATGTTACAAAGTCCATTATATATAGACATCAAATGTACAACTGTCGGCAGCCCCCGTGCGAGTCACTGGGGTTTCGATCTCGGCTGGCACCTCGGCGGGCAGCTGGAGGCTTCGAAGGCAGCCTGCGACACGAGGGGCGCAAGTACGGCCTCCGAAACGAGCGGTGTCACAGTGCGAGGTCTTACAGGAGCTCCAGCTCGGAAGGGAGATGGAGCAACGTCTTCTCCAGGAGCCAGGGAAGGCGGAGGCAGGGGCTGCGAAAGGCGTTAGACGTCCGGAGCGGGGATGCATCCTCCCAGCCCAGGGCTGGAGGGGAGAGTGGCAGTGCCCAGGGACCTGCTTTTCCCTCCATCACCTTGTCCCCGTGTGGGGAAGGGAGCAGCGTGCGCGGGGTGAAGTCCCGTGGGCAGGCGTGGGGAGAGCGTGAGCTGCAGCTTGCGTCAAGGTGGGCTCATCGAAAAATGCGTATTTTTTTCCCCCTCCAAGAGAGTGGCGTATCAACTGAGGTCAGGGGACGCCTGGTCTGGTGCTGCCTCAAGGGATCATTAAGATGTCGAGCCAGGCATGAAAACAGCCTCTGGTGCGTGCCCACAGAGCCCCACAGCCCCCTAAAAAGCTGTGCAGGCTCCTGGGGGCAGAGAGCCAGGCACAAAGGAAAGGCGAGCCAGACCAGGCTCGGGGGGAAGGGGCTTTGAGCTGGCAGAGAAGAGCAGGGCAACCACAGCAGCATTTTTCCTCTCTGCCTTCCCCGGGCAGCAAAGAAACACAAACCCCCTGCGCTGCGCACCAGGGCGCTGGGGAGGGGAGATGCCCTCTGGCACCCTCTGCCCTGGCCTCGCTCAGGCGCCACGGGCACGGTCCTCTCCCCGGCAGGGATACACTGGCATCAGCAGGGAGCTCCCGAGCCTTCGGTCTCCGTGGCTTAGTTGGAAGGGTGTTGGCCTCAAAAGGCTCATCCTGGGGGATTTCATTTACAGGGCAAAGAGAAAAGAGATTGCAAGGCCAGATGGGGCCAGAGATGCCCACGGGTTGGGGAAGTGCGATTTGTGCAAACCACCATTAACTCGAGTCCTCATTCGCTCTTCTGCGGGGAAGCCAGGATGGAGGGGCCTGCATAAAGCCGTGAGGTTTGAGTTAGGAGTCTTCCCCGAGGATCTCTGTCACAAAGGAGGCCATGTCAGTCTCTTTGGTGTCGTGCAAGGTAAAGAAAGGGTGTTCCTGCCAACAAGACCAAAAACAACATCAGCTGACACCCAAGGACAGACGAGCCCAAGAGCAGTCCCTGGGGATGTCACACAGCTGCCGAGGCACTGGGGGAGAGGTGGACACCAGCCTCCTCCCCAGGCTCCCACAAACGCCATCCTTTAGCTTACAAATTAACTAATGCTTTCAGGTTTGGCGTTTCCAGGTTCAACCCCAGCAGGACAGCCCACCTTGGCAGCTGAACTACCATCATCTGAGATCTAAACTCACCAAGAGCAGATAGGAGAGAGGGAGAAAACACCTAAAGCCCTGACCTTAGCACCTATGAAATCAATACACCCTTCCCACCTACACCCAAACCACTCCGTATCTGAAAAATCACCCACACATCCTGCTGTCCCATTTTCCCAGAACCTGCTGCACCATTCATTTGACTTCTGAAACGCGTTGCAATGAAGACCAGTAGAAACGGCTTCACACTTACCATAAGTTCTAAATAGTTCATTCGCTCAGCGGGGTTCTTCCTTAAGCTGGAAGACAAAAAATGGGAGAGAAAGGCTGTAGGATTTTTTTTTTTTTTTCTATACATGGTCTATCACAAGGGATCTCCCCTTCTCAACCAACAGGACGTCCTTCTCATGGGCAGCACCCACTCCTCTCCTTCCTTGGCCAAGCAGGTTTGAACCACCAGCAAAGCGGCCAGGCAAGTAACTGGGAAAGGCCAACTCATGGTGTTCACCACAAAAAGCACAAGCCAAGCAGCTCGCTGCAGTCTGCCCCACACAGACCAGAACAAACAGGGAGGAGAGGAGGTGGCAGATCATCTCAAGGCTCGTTTGAACCTTGCCTCGATGGGCTCACCCCTGCCTGGCAGCTCCAAGCAGCACACAGGGAGCAGAGGGACACCCCGAGGGGAGCAGCTACTGTGCGTGGTACCCACAAAACCACAAATCAGCTTTCACCCAGAGGCACCCAGATGCTGCCAGGGGTTCGTTCTCGTTTCATTGCCACTTTGCCAGAAACCACCAAAAGTTCAGCAGCAATGACAGCAAAAGGGGAAGAGAAACCTCTGCGCCTTCCAACCAGCCTAGGTTGAGTCAGGACGAGAGCAAAACCAGTTTGGGCAGTGCTTCCTGCCATGGCTAAGCAGCAGTCTTGGTACAGTGAGGTGGAGAGAAAAGGGCTCTGAAAGGACAGCAAATCCAGCCCCACACTTTGCTCCAGCCCCCATAGATCAGGGCTCCTCTTCACCCAGGCTGGGAGAGGCCACCATTCCCTGCGAGAGACTCACCACTGCGCCGTGAAGTCCACAAACTCCTTGGAGAAGCGATCGGCGGGCAGCTGGGGCGACGGCTCCTCCACCACTTGCTTGAGCTGTTGGAAGGGGGTCCCCCAGGACTCGTACGGGAAGCGAAGAATGGCCAGCTCGATCTGAGGATGGAGACAGGCTGACATGAGACACCAGGACGAGCACAACCCCACACAGCCTGTCTACCTCAGCCTCTGCAGCCAGCTAACATGCAAAATGAGAAACCTCTTTCCTTACAAACCATTTTCAATTTGGGTCATACCACTTTTTTTTCCCCTTTTTTATTTTTTTTTTTTTTTTAATACAAAGACCCAGAGGCCAAAAATACTTCCTTTTGAGGCTGGCTCATCATATTAATGCATTTACAGGAAGCCACCAAAGAGATGTAAAAAAGGATTATCTAAAAAGATAATAATAACAGCACACCATTTCTACACCAGCTTCCAAAGTGCTTTGCTCTCCACAAGCCAGCCCCTGGGCTTCAGACTGGTACTCTATGAGCTACGTAGAAAAAAAATATCCACAAACCCAAGAAAAACTAAGTGCTAGAACATCACTTAGGAAGATCTTTGCCAAACCAGCTCCATTACTGAGTCCTTCCTACAAGTCACCTTTGCTCTGTAACCCATCCAAACACCTAAAAGCCCATCAGAGCTCTTGGTCAGCCGCTTCATGCCAAGGGTTGGCTCCCGTCTCGAGACAGGCAGCAGAACCTCCAGACCTGCCTGGCAGGGTGGGATAAAATGGGATGGAATGGGAGGGATGAGAAACCCGAAAGGACGCCGGGCAGAGTCTGGGACCCCCGTCTGCCTCTGGCTTGGGCCTGGGGAGCTCAGCTCCTGCTGCTGGAAAACTGAATCAAGCCACCAGCCCGGAAAGGCCTGGATTAGCCCTGCAGCTCAATGGCCCTAAAACCAGCCAGTCTGAAATCAATTAAACCCCTTCAGAAATAAAAAAAAAAAAAAACAGGAAGCTAGCCCAGGAAGAAGGCATTAGAGGGAGTCAGACAGGTTAGGGCTCCATTCAGCTGCAGGCTGGCAAGCTTTCAGCAAGGTCCCCTCTCCCATCCAGCTTTGGAACAGCTGAGAGGTTTCGTCATTCACACAATCTCCCATCCCACAGCTTCCTGCACCTCAGGAGGAAAGCTGGAGCTGATTTCATTTCCAGCCAGCCAGCCCAGCTTTGCTCTGCACTGGCATGGGGAAACCAAGGAGAGGGGCTTGGGTTTGGCACTGCAGACAAAACTAGCTGGGGAAGAGGGAATATTTGCCAAGAGATCTGTGCAGCGCACACAAAGGCAGGGATGCAGCGCCCAAAACAAGTCACAGCTAACAAGGCGCAGGAAAAATCCCTGAAAATAATCTACTCGCAGAGAGACAGTGTCCTGGAAAGTGAGAGACACGTTCCCAGGCGGCATCCCCTTCGAGCCAACAGCTGGGATTTCCTTTGTCCTCCGGCGCCAGATTTCAGCTGCTCTCTGCAAGATCCGCTTCTTGTAGGAGGTAGATAAACCATCCTGAGCAGCTGCAATTTTGGAACTGAAAGTATTTCCCCTTCCTGTTGGCTGCTCTGAGCTACCCTGCAGGCAGGGCTTGCTGCAAACCAGGCACAGCACCCCTCGCTGCAGCAGGGCAGGCTGACACGGGACAGGGGTGCAGGCAGGAAGGCTGCGACCCAGCTGCAGCAAACCCTGCTCTGCTGACTACCTCTCCAGTCAGCGCACGGGGAACTGCAGAGGAATTAAAAGCCAGGCTCAGATGCCCAGCTAAGCCCACTGTCATCCAGATATCGCCCTCTCTGAGTCTGCCATCCACACAACACAGTTCAGAGCTAACTGGAGCTATGCAGAGCTGGCATTGCACACAAGCAGCTCTGTGAAACCAAGCAGAGGGGTACAAGGGAACCACGCGGGGATAAAAGGCATTTATCTGTCTCCCAGGATCCAGCAGGAACTTGCAAGTAGGGAGAGGAGGAAAGAGAAGGGGCAGGAGATGGATTATCTCCTGGCAAGCTTGTCAGTCAATTCAGCAAGAGCCACAGCAGTGGTGGCAACGCTGGCTGCACGCCCCAGCTCATAGCTACCCTGCCCAGGGTGAGGGATCCTGGCGTGCACGGGGCAGCACCACCACCCCGTGCCCTGGGTAATTCATCTCATGTCTTGAGCTATCACACCCAGAATTTCGCCTCATTTGGTGGGCATCCACCCAGGGGTGAAGTCACCAGCTCACAGAAGGGTTAGAGCCCCACCAGTACAGATCCCATCCCAACCCCAGGGCTGCAGGGTGCCAGTCCAAACCCTCGGTGTTACCATTGTGATCCCCAGACTCCAGACGTCCGACTTCACGTTGTAGCCCTTCTGGTTCAGCTCAGGATTTATTCTTTCTGGCTGTAACAGCAAAATGGAAGGTATTACAACTCTATCTCATTTCCCCAGTGCAAACTCCACAGAGCAAATCTCTGGCTTAAAGCTCAGGTTGGGTGGATTCCCCTGGCTCATGTCCACATGGAGGCAGAGTCTGAGGTGAAATCTAGCACTGACTGCTCCACACAACCCACAAACTGTCTCCTCCAGCTCCTCAGTGAGACTTGTACTATCCCTGCAGCATGATCCCTGCCCCAGGAGCACAAGCTACCCACACAGATGCCATGGAAAATTCATACTGACTTGAAAGGATGAAACAAAACCATCCTGCCATGAAAAGCTTCAGCATTTTCTAGCCAACAAGGAGCAGTCTTTCCAACCACCACAACCACAACCAGCCAGTCTTTCATCCTTCTGCAAATGGAAGGCGGCAGAGGAAGAGTCTGCTGCGGGATTAACACACACAGCAGGGTTTACAGAGAGGGTAATCCCGTCCTTGGAGGGCTGTGCTGAGTCAGAAAGCCCAGAGCACTCTGAAGTAGTTTCTCTCTCAGGACAGAGGTTAACCAAGACTGATTCTAAGCAGCAGCCTCTTCGAGTAAAGGCTGAAGGCAGGTAAAGGCTGGCAGCTCCGGCCCCACGCGAGCACACTTACAGCCATGTACGGTTTGCAGCCGGCATCCATGGTCTTTGCAACGGAGTCCACCAAGTAGCCGCTGATCCCAAAATCACACATTTTCACGTGCCCCTCCTTGTTGATCAGCACATTGGAAGGTTTCACGTCTAAGAGAGAGAACATGAGAGGGCAGATTGGGCCTTTGCAGAGGTATCACAGAGCCTGAGCCACAATGGGAAACTCCCCACTGACTGGGGGGGGAGCAGGCAGGCCCTAACACAAGGAAAGGGAGACAAAGCCCCTCCAGTCTTATTTCAATAAAACTTGTTCACAAGTAAAACTAAACCATGCCCCTGCAAGCAGAACAGGCCTCCTCTCTAATAAGGCAGGTCAAAAGTTTGAAATAAAATGTTGAGGAGCTAATACCCAGCTCCTTAGGGGAAATTTATGTGCCTAACAGTCTTAAAAGCTCAACTCTACCATTCTCAGGACAGCTGGTCTCAGCCCATCACAATCTATCTACAGCTACACAAGGATCAAGAACAGGACCTGGGTGTTGCAATTTCCATCTCCCAACTACCAAGCAAGGAAGGCTAGGGCATTTTGTCCCCAAGAGCTGCCTTCGATGCATCTCTGTACTCAAAGAAAGCTAGAGATGCCCATAAAAATACAGGTAGTGAGGAATTCAGTTATTATATTCAACCCTTCATCTGGAAAGAAGGATGAGAACATCATCATGCAAGTAGAGGCATGAAGGATACATCTCAAGAATAGGCCTTGGGCAGATAGATCTGTCCACCACGGTCCCAAGGACCATCAGGCCCCCCTGTAGGCATCTCAGAGACATACACCACACACATCCTGGACAGAAGTCCTCACATAACTTAACTGAAGGCTAGATCTCCAGCCACACCATGCGAATCCCATCCAGCACCTACCTCTATGGATCACGGACAGTTTACTGTGCAGATGCTCCAGAGCTCGTACAATCTGGGAACAAACAAAGCGAAAGAGCATCCATTAATCACACAGAGCACCCACCTTCCACTGCAAACACATCACTTGTTTCCTTGAACAGAAACCTCTAACAGGCTCGGAGGATGCACAAAACCACATAAGAATTGAAGAGACACTCGACACTCACAGACACAGCCATTTTCCCCAGAATGTCTTCTGGGATTGTTTTCTTCTTCTCCAGTACTTTCTTGTAGAATTTATCTAGCGATGTGTCCATGAGCTCCATGCAGATCCACACATCACCCTGCAAACGAGGAGAGAAAGCAGTTGAGAGGGAATTCCCTGAAAATCTTCAGGAGCTGAAGGGAGCGGTCAGGATGGATGGACAAATGGACACCGCCCCTTCCATGCAGGGCAAGCCAAGGTCCCTGCCACGCAGGCACTGGTGGCCGTATCACCAGCACAGAGGCTCTGCACTGGATTGCATTGGACACAGATGTCCAGGTACCACCAAAACTACCTGCGATGGCCTCCCTTTGAGGGTCTACCCCGAAGTCAGCCCAGGCCAAGGGCAATGTCTTGAGCATCTACCACTGAAGTGAGAAACAGGACCTGGTCAACACCGCCTGAAGGAGGCAAGCCTTTGACTTCAAGCCACGGCAGCATCTCAAACAGCCCAGTTGGGCTGAAGAAAGCAGAGGTGGTCTGGGACAGTTTAGTGCCTTCACCACAATTGCAAGGGGCCCCAGGTGCCATGTAGCTCAGTACCTCGCGGAAGAGAGCTCCATAGAAGGTGACAGTGTAGAAGCAGTCAACTGTCCTCATGGAAATGTCCAAGTCCATCAATAACCTCTTCTGCTCCTGAGTGTTCACAGTCGCTCGAATCCTCTGAGACAAATATGAAAGAAGAGGGGTTTGATGTATGTGGGATAACACCATTAACCCTTGGGCTGACTCAGAGATGAATGGTTCTGAGGCCAGGCCAAGTGTTTTGGGTTTATTTTGTGGCCAGTAGCAATCCGGCAGATGCCCAGATTCCCCCTTCCAGACAGCGCCTTAATGAATGACAAACTCTTGGCAAGCTCTTCAGTGGATGCAGGACCAGGCCAGCAGCCTGCACAGGCATTCTGACACGCAAGCTTTGCACTCTTTAACTGCAGGCACCAAGCCTGGCTTTCAGAGCCTGCTGATCAACCCCACAGTCTCCAGCTGGTATCAGCACAGACCTTCCAGCAGCCAAGCCACACTGGGGACATCAAAAGGTTGCCAAATCAGGACAAGTCTGTCCCCATTTTGCTGTGACTAGTGGAGTTCAGCAGAGTCTCTTCTCTCCCTTGGAGCTATGTATCCCAACCACCACCTCCCTCAGCAAGCAGCTGTCCTCACCTTCACGGCCATGATGGTGCCGCTCTGCGCATGCCGGACTTTCTCCACCACGCCATAGGCCCCACGGCCCAGCTCCGAAATTGCCACCAGGTCATCAGCTTCCACCTCAAAGTTCTTAAAGAAGAGAGACAAAAATCAGACGCAGGCACGCTTATCACCAAGGTCATCAGCAGAGGTCTAACACTTGCAGCTCACTCACGCAGAGCATTTCCAAACAATGGTACCTACAGGACCACCAGCTCCTATACGAACCAGAGGCACCACGCTTAGAGAAGAATGGTGTATTTTTTATTCTGCTGAACCAGACCCCAAAACCCTCTCACCCCATACTCACCAGGGCTCATTTAATTCCCCCTCTGCAGCTAGAGATCAGGACTTTCATCCTTTAAGCCAGGGCACACTGCCACTGGAAAGGGCACCAAAGGTTGGTGCCTCTCTGCCTGCTCGGGATTACCCACGCAAGGGTATTTCTGCGGTTGCTGAACTACTTGCAGGATTTTAACAGTTCCTGTGCCAACACGGGCAGCACTCAGGGACCTCTGTCACAGCTCCAAATCTCTGTGCACAGCCGAGGATCCCCCACCTTGCCCCACAGCCCAAGAGATCATCGGTCACAAACATACCCATGTGTCTAATAACACCTCCGCCTGTGTAAAGCCTCTCTTGGATGCGATGGCGCATGCAGCAACCCAGCAACTCAATCCCTAATTATCAGGGAGTTCAAATGGGTTTTATCTGCTTTCCATACTTTCTCCCACCATCAGAAAGCAGCCAGCAAGGTAAAACGTGAGCTAGCATGAAGCAGCTCAGGCAAATGCAACTACATAAGTCTCACTTCAAGCTGGAAAAAAACCATCCCCAGTGCTCAGACAAGCGGTGTACCATGCAGCAGGGAGCCAGCGAGCTCCTGCGCAACCCACAAACAAGTTTCCCTAAAGACGTGTTACCCTGTAATTGCATGCTCTGCTAGGCAGGGCACAAACCGGGTGAGACATGCGCTATTTTTGGATGCTGCATTCATCACTCCTCATAAGTCACAGGCCTTCTTTTAGCCAGGCTTCATCCAGCCTTCAGTTTTCCTCCGGTCTCAGGGAACAAAAATATAATACCAGGATGCCAAATTGCCCCAGTAGCCACAAAGGCAGCGAGGGTGGGAAACAACCACGGCACAGCTCCGGATACCATGCCTACGAGCTACACCCAGAGTGCAGAGGAAGCGGCCTTTGGCTTTAAGGAGACAAGCTGGGAGACGTGGCTGCTGGGCTCCCGGCCAACAAGCTCCCCTCGGCGCTGGCCACGGCACGGCCAGCAGTGACCAGGTCTGTCAGATCTTCCCACCGGCTCCGGCTCCATTTATTTGAGGCAGATGTGGCTGGCAGGCAGCCGAGGCAGGGAGCACGAGAGGTCTGCACTTGAGCTCAGCGCTGAGCTATGCGCTGCCCAGCACAGGAAGGTGCCGGCCCTTTCCTGGGCAGGACGGTGGATCCAGAAACGAGGAGAGCGGGGCTGAGGAGGATGCATCCACCCTGCCACACCGGGCAGCTGGCAGAGGAGCAGTGCAGGCTCGCAGCCTCCAGGAAGGACACATGTTCTGCAGTTGTTCCAGGTTATTGTTGGCTTTTTTTTTTTCCTGGCGTTTACCCTAAGGCTTCCCCAGAAGCTGACAGTTCCCAGCACGCTCCAGGAACCAGCATCACCCTGCCCAGCAATAGAGGTGATGCACCGACAGAGCCGTGCCTTCCTGGCATCGCTCACTCCGTGCCCTGGGGGTCTGAGCCTGTAGTGACGACGCTGGGCATCACCTGCACGGATCTGATGGACCCAAAGTCACCATCCACCCCCACGGCCCAAAGCTGGTCTTCTGCCCAAGCCCTCTTCCTCCATCCCACGCTGCATCACTCAAAAATACCTGAACCAGAACCCGCCTGCAAACACCAGTGCAGGCAGAGCAGGGTAGGAAGTGAACCCAGAGAGCGCTCCCCAAGCTACAGCACTCTCCTGTTGCACACGCCATGCCCAGGCTGTTACAGAGAGCATCTCTCCCCAACCTATTAATACACACAATACAATGGCCAGAAAATAACAGAGGTAGCAGGGTTGTTCCCTGGATCCAGCCAAAGCTTTCTCCTCTCCTGTCTGTCCCCTAACCCTAAAACCTTGCACCATCAGCCGAGCTACTTCCCAGCCTGGAAGGTAAGCCGCTAGATATAGGGCTGATACAATGCACGGTATTTTTAGCTCGCTTGCAAACAGCCTTCTGCAGCCCCAGGAGAGCCCATAACAAGAGAATAAAATAAAAAAGAGACAGTGGCTATTTCTAGCAGTGTTCTTCATCAGGTCACTAGGAAAGGCTTTGCACAGCCGGAGAGAAGCTTTGTGCCCAGCTTCTCCCGGGCCACAGGCAGTAACGCAGCCTTGCAGGTCAGCAGGACAAAGGGGGCTTTGTCTGGGGCAGTCAGAGAGCGCAGTGAGGCCACTCTGATTTGGTGTGGATGGGCTGGGTCCTTGCATTCAGATCGAGGTGGCCGGTGGGGCTGTCAAGGGATCGCCGTGATCTCCCAGTACGGACAAAACTGTGCACACAGCCTTCCATGCCACCCACCTGCCTTGCAGGGCCTGCCAGCAGGCAGGAGTGACCAGCCAGCGAGCGCACAGGCTCAGAGACGAGCTGTCGTGCAGGCACGTTCAGCTCCCTGACAGTCTCTGCTCTAAATACACACACACCACTCACTGCTCCACAGGGGAAAGGTCCTGCTGCGGGATGTCTCATCCCACGAGGCTGCACCAGGACAGCACTGTCCTTCTCATGGGGTGCTCTGAAATCTCAAGATCTGATCTGACTTGTCAGGCATGATCCATAAAACTCCCCATACAGGGGGCAAACAAAATTGGAAGCAAGCGAAAAATAAACCACATTGACACGTACTTTATCTCCGATGGTGATGAATGTTCTGGAATCCAAGTTCCTCGGGGGCCTGCAAGAAAAGAGACAGAGTCAGGAGAAAGCCCAGCTTCATTAACCCTCTTGGCCAGAGCCAGGTTTCATGCTCCTTCGAGCACTTTCAGTCACTGCTCTCCACCGTGCCTTGTTGTCGTGGATTCCAACCAGCCCCCTCCAAACACTCACAAGGGGTTTAATTGTGCCAGTAACACCTCAGCCCACACCCACAAAGCGCTTGCTGCACGCAGCCAGCAAGAACCCCAGAGAGTCAGTTAGGTGAGACACGCAGCAAGCCAACAGGCTACGAAACCATCCCCTGCTCAGGAGCCTGAGGAACCGAGACCAACGAGGTGAGACGTTTCTGTGGTAGAGCAGCTCATGTTTTGACAGGCAGGTGTTGTAACAGGACAGCCACGTAGCCCGAAACACACGCCGAGGGAACAACAGGTAATTCCTGACCTGTGAGTCATTTATGTACACTCGCAGGCCTGTTTCAGGCAGCGCGGCAGGCAGAGCAGGCAGCACTTCAGTCACGCTTTGCACACCACCACGCTGGCGAAAGTCTGTCTTTATGGCTTTTTTCCTCATTGCTGCCCACTTCCCATTACGGGCAGCACGGTACTTTTAGAGCCAACATGAGTGTTTTATCCCTTGTGCCTCACTTCTCTGCTCTTCCCGTCCCCTGGGACCTTCTAAGAGTGAGATTGCCCAACTGGTTTAGCCTCCCAATTCCCATCAGAGCAATACGGCAACCTCCAGCTTCAAGGAAGTACTTCAGGCTCACAGCAAAAGCCTTGCACTGCGCAAATATTTGCACTGCAGCTTAAAAAGCACAGAGAAAAGGAGTTGTGGATAGCTCACACTAGCTTTTACAGGAGCGCTCTGGGCATGCAAGCACCCCGCAAACTCTAGCATGACTTCTTCTCCAGGGGAAATTAAAACACTGACAGGAGCAGAGACAGACGCACCCGTGGGGGAAGGAGGCGGCTGTGGTGCGCAGGGCTCGGTGTGTGCATGCCAGGCTGCACATCATTAACTAGGGAGTTCCCCTGGCTCCCCCTCTGGCAGATCTGCCCTATCTACCTGGGGGTTTCAGTAGTGATATTTCTCCTTCGGGGATTTCACTGCTCTCCTGGAACTGGAAAGGGTTCCTGGAGCAAACAAGGCTCAGTGGTGGAGAAACAGCCCAAGGTGTTCTGGAAGAGCACCATGGAAGAGGAACTTAAGCTGTCTGCTCTTTGTCAAACCAAGTGCCACTGCCCTGGGCTCTCCCCCACTGCATAACAAACATCAGCTGCACAAAACAAACAGGGCAGAGAGAAATTACAGTGCCCTGAGATGATGCCAGGGGCTGGTGCTCAGCAGTGAGTGGCACAACAACACAAGACGTCCACGTCCTCCTCGCACCAAGGCGGGGAGCTGTGAACCAGCCCTGATGCACAGGTCAGGGGGAGGATGCCCTGCCATGCAGAGCATCTCCCAACCCTCATCCCCCTGCTCCTGCCTCACTCCAGCTGCCACCACCCCTTCTCTTCCCCTGCACTAAAAACTTCCCCCTCTTCTTCCCGTGGGCAAGTTTGCTCTCTCCACCATGTCTTTGCCCTTTGGCATTGGCACAGCCACGGCAGAAAGACTGAAAAGAGTCTCCCAGCAGTCTCCTGGCCTTCGCCTTTCAGCCATTTCAAATCAAACAGGCACCTCGTAGAGAACACGCGCTGTGCACACGCGTGCATGCAAATGTGTGTGTGTGTGCAACTCCTTCTCATCACCTGCAAGCGAGAGCTTAAGAGAAAAAATTAACTATCCTGATTTTGTAAAGTCTACGCAGGCCATTCCCCTCGAGACAATGCTGAACCCAGCTCTGGAGAATCGCTGCCTGGCTTTATGCAGCAGACACTTACGTTGTGTTGGCAACGGGCTGCTTGATGGGGACACATGTTATCCTCAGTTCCCGTTTCTTCTTGCTTTTCACTGGAAGAGAAGATGCACACGTAAACAACTGGCATTTTTACTTTTCTTCCTTCAAGCATCCTCTTGCCTGTGGCCACCAAGCACAGGAGGCAGGGCCTGCACCCCTACACTGTGCAGCTACAGCGGACGACAAGGTCACAGTGCTCATGACCATTTACCCAAAATTTCAGACAAGAGCCAGAAGCACACGTGGGTCTCAATGTCCTTCTCAAGCACTTCCCTGCAGAAATACCCAGGGGTGCACTGACAGACCATTTTCCAAGCCTTGCAGCCAAGCACGGCCTTGTTGTGCTCCTCAGACACCCCAAAAGTGCTCTTTACCCTCCATGGCCATTAACAGTCCCCTGTCTTTGGAGATTTGAATTGCTGATGTTCAGGAGATGGGTTAAAGTTGCAATTTCTGCTGGACACTTACTTGGTTTGTGCGGCTCCAAGGATCCTTTGGAATCTGAAAGAGAGAAGGGAGACACCAGCTCAGTCTTCATGCTCCAGACCCACTGGGTACCAACCCCGCACGGTCCCGTGCAGGGCCCAAGGAGAGCAACCCTGTCTGCACTGCAGGCAAGCTGCCTGAGCCCAGCCCAGCAAAGCCTGGCCTGATCCCTGTTTCTCCAGCCACAAGAGGTCCCCATGCCATTAGTGATGCACAGGGCTCCCAAAAATGCTCCTTGTCCGGCTCCTCCTTGCCCCACAGCCCCCCAGCCCCCACCCAGGCCTTCTTCGGAAGGGCCAGACCCGTTCTGCAGCGCGGGTTGGATCTGGCACTGACGGCAATGGCCACCAGACCTCAAGCAAAACCAAGAAGTCACTCCCAGCAGGAGAGGGGACACCCCACAAGCAACGAAGGGAAACCAGGGCAAAACCAGACAGGAGCTGACTCCAAGAGCCAGTAGTGAACTGGCCACAAAACCCAGGCTTGCTGAGGCCGAGACCCCACTAGACAAGGCATGATCCCACCAGGAGTGACCAGCAAGAGGATGCTCTCTTCCTGCTCCTCAACTCCCAACAGCACTGAGATAAACTAACCCACTGCTGCCGAGGGAAACAGGGTTCAGGGCAGGTCAAACACTTGGAGACGAAACTTCAGGGACAAGAGATAACACCAGCATGGGGGGGGCAGTGGGCAGCAACGGGCAGCAGACCAGCGCAGGGCTGAGAATCTGCTCCCTGCACCGATTCAGATCCCAGGCTGCTCACCAAAGCCCCAGCAGTTCCTCTGTCAGCAAACAGCTTGCCCACCTACCCCAGCTCACTGGGAAAATAAACAGACCGCGAGGGGCTGGGATGGGAGCTGAAGAGCCAAGAGCGTTGAAGTCCTGATCCCCCAAGACACGGGGGCAGCTGCGCTTCGCAGCTAAAGGCGCCTCTGGCTGCACAGGGCTGGAAGATGCATTAAAAAGCAGGAACAGCAAGGCAGAGGGCTGGGAGCGGACGGCTCGGCTTGGCCTTGGAAAACCCTTCAAAACAGCTCCTACCTGCCTGGCTCCCGGGAACGGGCGTGCGGACAAAGTCCAGCACTCCAAAGGCTGCAGGGGAAGGGAGGGGAGAGGCAAGGAGCCGGGAATTCAGCAGGAGATCCAGCACCGCGCAAGAGCTCCTGCAGCAGTGAGACAGAAGGACAATACCTGTCCAGCGTGTTCCCAGCACAGACAGCCACCATCCCCATCCCTGTCCCCCGCCAGCTGCAGATGCCTCAGCCAAGAGGGGTGCCTGACACCCCCTTTCCCAGTCCGGTCCTTCCCCAAACGCAAACCCCGCTGAGGCTGCAGGTGAAAGCTGGTCTGCAAGATACTGCAAAGGTCCCAACTGCAGGACCAGCAGCATCCCTCCCTGCTGAGGGAATGAGCACGGATCAGTCCAGGTCCCCAACTTATCAGCCACCCTTTCTGCACCAGAGCTGGCCCATACGGTCTGGGACTAGCACAGTTCCTGTGAGCCACGGGCACGATGTGAACTCGATGAAACCAGCCAGCGAGCTGCTCCATCCCAAACCGAACCCGCGTGGCTGGAAACCTGACCCGTGTCATGGCAATGAGCCTGCAAAGTTTCCCTCACCCATCGCCCACCCAGCAGGGCTGGAAGAGGGACTACCAATAGTCCAGCATGCCCAACGGTGACACTTTGCAAAATACCTGGTTGAGCAACGACGGGAGCAAACGCAAAACGGAGCCAAAGCAAAGATGTTGTCTGTGGGCTCAGAAATGCCTTCCCTTCCTGCACCCAGCCTCTTGCTACTCAGCACGTGGGACCAAGCACAGAACCTAAAAACTGGGGAACCCAGAGTCCTTCTGCACCCAGGCAAGTTGGGGAGCTCACCGTGAGCACCCATCCCATCCCAGGGCTGCTGACTGGCAGCCTTGCACCGAGCGTTTCTCCCTCATGACCTGCTCCAAAACAGAGACAGTTTGCACACAGCCCCCCCAGGCAGTTACCAGCCAGACCTCTACATGAAGCCCTGAAATACGCCCCATCCCGGCCGATATTCTCCTTAATCTGTTTGCTCTCCCTCTCCCCAATTGCCATAGTAATCTTGCAGCCGGCACAAAGCGCCTTCTGTGTCACCGGCTCCCCTGGCAGCGCCGGCCGCAGCGCGGTGACTCACGCAGCAGGAGCAGGATCCACACACTCCTGTGGCCAGGCGTCCCGCGGGCTGCGGCCTCAGCCCTTCCTTAGCCCTGGCTGCAAAAGCCAGGCCAGAGGGAGCTGAGAGCACCCAGCCCGGGGTCAGGAATCAATGAGGCGCGTTGGTCGGTGGAGCCCAAGCTCGCAGGCAGGAGGATTTGCAAGCGCAGGTTAGAGGGGCAGCAAGGGATGAGGAGATTCCCCGTTACAAACCTGCACCACACAGGAGAGTAATTTAACATCTCTGCGCATCGGTCATCCCCCGTAAACTCTGATATAACGAGGGTCCTGCACATCAGCCTGCTTCCCTGTACCCCCAAACCACTGCCCCTCACTTTCCAGCATCCAGGGTCAGTTACAATCTGACGCATTCCCTAGCTCCAACCTGGAAAAGCACCAATTAACCCAGAGGTATTCTGCCACCACTCCCAGGCTCTGGCTGGGCCATCTACGTCGGTGGAAAACTCAGCTCAGCCCATGCCTGCAGGAATAAAATCAGCTGCAATGCTGCCCTGCAGCCGGGGGAGCTGAGGCGGAGGACTCTCCCTAAATTTGTCACGAGCTTTCCAGCACCCCGCAGGCTGCTCTGAACTCTTGCTTCTTGCTGGAAGCTTCTCCTGCTGCTTGCAGCAGCAGCACGGGTCCAGCCGGGCAGAGGCTGAGTGGGCTGGCACCACTTCTGCTTGAGTACAGCCAAGAAAAAAGAAAAAAAAAACAAAAAAAAAAGAGAGAGAGATGAGCTGTCCTATCGTGAAACTCTGCACAGTCTGCTCGGGGCAGGGTGAAGGGAAGAAAAATAAAACAGGAGGAACAAAAAGGCAGTGGGATGGGCATGACAAGACCTTGCAATTCAAGCCCTCCTGTCCCAGGAACGTCCCGGGGCAGCATTTGCTTTTAGCCGGCACACGCAGCTGCTGTCAGCTCCTCAGCAGTGAGGTCTCAGCACTGTCTCTCCCACGTTTGGGATCCCGGTAGGGTCAGCGCAGGAGGAATTGCTACAATGTGAAGAATCATTTATGTCACTTGAAAATCCTGGAAACACTCCCAGTTTCCCAGGGCACTGGGCTCTTGCAAGAGGGGTGACTGCAAGCACAGAGCCACACAGCTCCCCTCCAGAGATCCCTCCACATGGGCAGGGGGACAAGGAGATTTAGGGACATGTCCCAGTTACCCCTGCAAGCCCCGGGGCCACGCCGCCAGCCCTGATCATGCGGGACGGCTGGGCGCTGCCGGGGGACGGCTGGGTGCTGCCGGGACGGCGCTCCGGGCAGCGGAAGGGGCTGCCGGCTGCGGGGGCACGCTGCACAGTGCCTTGCACCGGGGCAGGGGAAAATTAGCTGACAGAAGTTCCTGGTGCGGATGAGATTGCAACCCACGTGATGCCACAGGCACGTAACTGCATCCTTTATGCTAAGAAAGGAACCATTTCCTCCTAAAGAAAGAAAAAAAGTAAAGCCTAACAATTTTTTTTCTCATGCTATAACCTCCACCAGCTAAGAACTGACACAGACGTTTCCTGGAACTACTTAATTCAACATCTGAATCCTCGTCTTTGCCGCCACCACCAAGCTCAGCCCTATTAAGCTGAACCTCTCCCTGGGAGGTTTAGCCTTCCCACTCTGCTGGCGTGGGCGGAGAGAAACGAACAGGACAATCTAAAGAACTGTAAATAAAACTATTTGCCTGAGTCGACCTTTGAAATGAAATCTCTCCGCTGCCTCCCCAGGGCTCTGGTTCCAGCCCCAGGTGAAGTCCAGGGGACGGCTGCAGCAGGGGATGCTGCTTCCAGAGCCGTGCCGCTTTGTTAGCGCCGGGGAAAATGTTTTGGATGCATCCCGGTTCTCCTCGATCCGAGGAGGAGAGTTGAATGCCACGGATGGGGCAGAGGGCTGGAGGGTGGATCCCAGCCCTGCTGCAAAGAAAGAGCTGGAATAAAAAAGGATCAAGAAAAAAAAAAAAAAAAGGAAAGAAAGAAGGGAGAGGCAGGATGCAAAGTAGAGAGGGGAATTTGGTTGCTTTGGTCATGAGAGCCAGCTCCTCACTTTGTGCTATTTTCCACCACAGAGAGTGGAAAAAGCTATCTGTGGAAGTGGAAAAAGGGCTCTCAACCTGCTGAAAGGCATCACTCATCGGCCCGCCAAGGTCCCGCTACGGAGAGGGGCTCCCGCGGGTCACTGCTGCCCTACGCTCGCCACTTCTGCAAAAAAAGCCAGTGAGGAGGAGGAAAAAAACACGCTTCAGAAAAAGCCCCTTGCAGCCTCAAAACAACCTGTCAGCCTGCGCTGAATCAGAGCTCCTGACTGCTGGGGCCCACCGTGGGCGCCTGCCTTTCCAACGCAACAGGCGTTGGAGCAGAGGGCGACCATGCAAGAGCTGCTGGAAAACCCTGCGTCCCAAGAATGCAACCAAAACCGGAGCCAGGAGCTAGCTCTACCCTCCAAATAGTTTCCGTTAGCCACGCTAGATTTTTATTTTTTTTTTTACAATTAAGATGCCAGTGTTTCAACCCCACGCAAAACATGCAAGTTTCCTGTGCTTTAAAAAGAGATCCCCTGCAAACAATGACCCCCCCACACAAGGAAGGAGAAAGAAGTAAAACCGCATGGATCAACCAAAAAAAGTTACACGGCCCCTTTTAGCACCAGAATCTTCACGCTTCCCCACCACGTGTTTTGGAAATTTCAACATCTACCTTGCTTCTTGTCCATGGTTTCCCAGAAATGAAGAACAGTGCCGGCAAGCCTGGGAGACGAGAGGGATGAAGTGGGGGGCTGGAGGAAGGAGGGGAAAAAAAAATCCTGCAGGATCCAGCCCAGGGCACTTCTTGCAAGCACCGATGGTTATTTTCAGCAGGAACGCACGGATCGATGTGCTCGCCGGCTTCACGCGGCTCTCCTCGCCCGGTGACCTCGGCTCCCGGGGGTCCGCGAGGCTGGGAGCAGCAGCGAAGGCGAGCGGGGGGAGACAGGGAAGGTAGCACCACGTTCCCTCATCGGCAGCTGCCGAGGTTGGCCGGACTCAGCTCTGATTACCCTTGAAAGCTCAACAGTTGTAAAAACTGCAGCAGCGAAATAGCAAATGACGTCAACAGGAAACTGGGGGGGAGCCAGCTCCGGGAGCCATTCAAGCACTGGATTGCTACAGTGCATCCCAGTGGGACGCGTTTTCTTCCGACAAATTAAATCATTCAAACCCAGCCTGCAGGCAGAGAGCTCGCTCCCGCCTCCTCCAGCCCCCTTGCCATGCATCCCACCGGAGCGACCCTCGCTCGAGGACAGCCCCGCTGCCACCCAGCATCGGCCAGCCATCGGAGCGGAGGGAAGCCCACGCTCACTGGTTTGGGCACCGAGGGGGTGCTGGGATAGAAAGAGGTCACGTTCCTTTGTGCTGCAGGTGACATGCTAATTGCTTTGCCACTAACAACTATTACCACAACAAATAGTAGAAATATTGTTCCATGACAATACCGGCACGGAGCTTAGCAGCTATTCCAGGGTGACAACCGAGACGGCATCTCTGGTGGCAAAATATAAATCGCTGCAAGGATTTGGCTGGGTGAATAGCAAGAGAGCCAGAAGGAGGCATGGGAACAAAAAAAAAAAAATATCATTCACTTCTCTGCAAACACATGTAAGAAAAGCCATGGCACAGCATTGCTGCTCTTCCCCTTTCCCTCCAAAGCAGCCCGGCAGAAGCCAGTGCTGACGTCCCTGATCAAAGCCAGACCCAGCTTTGACGGGCTGCAGTTTTGTTTTCAACTTCCCTGGCAGCCCGGAGGGGCGATACTGTACCAGCCTCGTTACCTTAAACTAATTACAGCAAATATGCCTCCGGAGCCCTTCCCTAACTTGTAGGGGGTACAAGGGAGCCGTACACACTGGCAGTCAGAAATGTCAGAGGTCAAGGTAAACGCACATACCAACATAATGAGCGACTCTAATTTTAAATAGTGTTTATACAAGCCCCAGGAGGACTGCGGAAGGTATTTTCTCAGGCGCATTTCCACTCCCAGGGTATAGTTTCAGGCACAGACCATCAGCACATAAAGGATGCTGACGCAGGAGCTGCTATCGCAGACAGCACCACGAGCCACCAGCACCCATCCCAGCAGCTCCAGGGAGAACGACGCTGCGTCGTCCTCCCATCGTTAACTCTGGTTTGACAGCAAATTCCCTGTCCCAGACAGAAGGTGCTCCAAGGATCTTTGCAGACATCCACAAAGTCAGCGCTGCTTTGGAGCAGAAAGCCCCTTACACAGCAGGTGGGCTGGGAAATGCGATTTCCTTTGAATCGGTCCTGTTGGGTTTCAGTGCCTGGGGAGCAGGGTGGTGTAAAGCAGAGCTTCCCAGCATCTCAAAAGCACCTTAAAAACCAAACCAAAAAAAAAAAAAAAAAAAACCAAAAAGAAAAACAATACCACAAACCCAAGCATCCTTTCAAGTCTCATCTCTGGCAGCTCTTTCAAAAGTTTGCTGACAGGGCTGGAATTGCCCAGCCTTGAAAGACGCATGCCACCGGCCATTAATCATCCAGCGCTCTACGCCTGCAGGTAATCCCGGAGGAACAAAAGGCACGGAGTATTTCACTGGAGTTCAGGAAGCCTCCCCACACCTCTGGCCTGGGACATCACCCTGTAACTGGTAAGGGAAGCTGAGGGAGAAGTCAAGGCACTTGCTGCAGGTCCAGGCAAGCTAGGGCAGAGCCAAGGATGAGGCGGGGGTCCAGCGGGATGGCAGCTGTGCTCCCATTGCTCCCAGCAGCCTCCTGCCAGTGGGCTGGCTTGAATAAGTGGAAGAGCACACCCTTAAAAACAGCAATGAGCTCAAACAGCGCCCTGCCAACGCTGGGCCCCTCTCCCCACCCTTCCCCTGCGGAGGGGCAGAGTCTCTCGAGGCTGTCTGGGCTCGGGCTGGGTCACCGTCGCAGCCAGGGACCGGGGAAGAGCCGCTTTGCCGTGAGGAGCAAGAGAGGAATGCTCCAAAAGAGGAATGCTCCATTTAGGGCTGGCAAAAAGCTTTTTATAGGCAGATGCTTGGGATACCCTTTTCCGTCTGATCAGAGAAAAATCCATGCACCAGCTGGCTGTGTCGTCCCAGTGCCACGCTGCCCGATACCCACTGCACCTCGCCATCTGACCAGGAATCGCAGCAGTGTCCCTGGCCAAGGCTGTAACACAGCCGCTGCCCCAAGCCCGGGATGCACTTGCGTTTCCAGGTACGAGGTGCACGTCCCACAGGAAAGCCCCACGGGACCCATGGGCTGGAAACTTTGCGGCAGCGCTATTTTTAAACAAAGCCTTTGAACCAAATCCAATCGAAAAGGAAGCAGGGTCATCGTTCTCACCCCCTCGGACAGTGCTTGGGGACGATCAATCACCGACACCACGCAGGGCTCATCTCCTCCAGTGGAGTGGGATGTCACACCGATGATGCCAAGGCAGACACCAATGTAAGGGACAAGGGTGCGACATCCCGGTACCCAGCAAGGGATCTGGGGACGGGCACGCTACCGATAGCCAGAGGCCGGCATCCGCGCTGCCACCTCTGGGGCTCAGAGCCACACCCGGCCTCCGTGCACTGGCCAGATAACGCCACCGCAAGCCGCGCTGGCTCTGCCGGCAGCTCCAAGAGGATGTCACCGCCCAGTTCCATTCCAGTTGTATTTTTAGGTTACCTGCATAACCCTGAGGGCTTGAAAAAAAAGTGTGATTTTGTGTTTTGTTTCCACGTGGCAGCTTGCTATCCTGTAGCCCCATGATGATGGAGCACACAGGCTCTTCTCTGAGAAACCCACAAGAGCAGACACCAGGCTGCCTTTAGGAAGCTAGCCGGCATTTGCGCTATACCATTACAGGACACACCACGTACATGCCAGGAGTCGTGCTGCTTTGCACCAGAGCTCGTGCAAAACCCCAGTGTGAGGGTGGTTATGGTCACAGGGGCATCTCTTCGGAGCAGGGGTGCAGGCAAAGCATCCTCCGTGGGGCTGGAGACTGCCTCCTTTGCAGCCATCGCTCCGACTGGATTTTCTCCCCAAAAAAGCAGTGGCAGAGGCCGCACCTCCTCAAAGCTCAGCTGCAGCACAATGTCAACACGGACCCACCAAGGGTACGGGAGGAAAACGCTCAGGACGGGTAATTAACCCACAGCT
Organism: Chlamydotis macqueenii; assembly: GCF_036417535.1. Lineage (NCBI taxonomy): Eukaryota > Metazoa > Chordata > Aves > Otidiformes > Otididae > Chlamydotis > Chlamydotis macqueenii. The sequence continues at coordinate 3,691,949 of NC_141570.1, read as the reverse complement.
CGTCAGGAACCACGGAGCTGGGCAGCACACAGGTCCAGCCAGCCCGCGGGGTGCGTGGCCAGCCCAAAACCCGTGGCCACAAGCCATCTCGTGGGACTGGCACGGGCTGCGCCGACTCAGCTGCAGATGCTGGCAAGCCGCCACGAGACAAAGGTCTGGAAGCAATCCCAGCCCCAACGCCTTAATTGTTGGGAGAAGGCAAAGGAGACTGCGCTTAGAGAGAAGCAAAGAGCGTGCTAAAAAGAACCAGAACCAGAGAAAACACTCTCCAGAGCAATGCTCCCCCCCTGTTACTTCTCAGCCCATAGGCAAAGCCATGAAAAAATAAAACCAGTTTGGAATTGATGTGACTGGCTCGTGACAGTTTCCTGATGGGAGAAAAAACTCAAATCGTTTTTGGAATAGATCAGCTTGACAGGAGGCACATGGTTAGCTTTTTTTCTTCCTGGGAAAGGAAGAGAGTCATTTAACTTCTTAATTGTCAGCTGTAACTCAACTCCAGAGTCAACAGCCACTCTTTTCTATCCAAACTGGTGCAATTCAAGTACTTCTAGGTGCCCCCAAGACTCTGTAAACTTGGCAAGAGAGCAAAGTATTCCCTCTCTGCTTCTAATGCAATTGTTTAAAAAAAAAAAAAAAAAAAAAAGAGTTAGCTTTGTACCATCCTCCCTCCAATTTATTTCAGGCAGGGATAGAGTGATTTAATCTCTGCAAATGATGTAAGACAGAGCAGGCACCTGCTCTGAACAGAATTCATGGAGGGGGAAAAAAAAAAAACAAAAAACAAGGAAGGCCTCAATGTCTGCAGCCAGCTGCTCTGGGAAAGGAGCAGAAACAAGAGACTGACCCAGGTGTTTCCCTGGCCCGGAGACTTCAGGCAGGAATTTCTTGAGACCAGCATCTGCGCTGGAGAACGGGGCAGGCAGCTGCTCCGACAGTTTGCAGTGACGTTACCCTCTGGGACCTGGATGGTGACATCCTGCAGCCTGCTGTTTCTTGCTTCCCAGCGATTTGGGACCAAGCATGCACAGTTCACGTGCTTTAGGTCTGTCAGCTCACCGCAGATATTGCAAACTCAGCTGGGGAGCCCCCGGTTTCTCCACTAAGTTTTTCTGAGAGAAAAATCCACCATGAGGTACAGGGGAGCCAGGAGGCCTCCCTGGGCTTGGATGAGACAAAGGAAAACCACAGGGTGAGAGCAGCCAGGGAATATGGAGACGGTCCAATTCCCTCAGGCCACCGCTCATCCTCACCTCCATGTAAACAAAGCCTGCTACTGCACACAAACCTCAGCGCCCTGCTGAAAAGCATCAGTCTGAACCACTAACCATGCTCCCAAGTCAAGAGAGGCAGCAGATGACCTGTTTGGTCTCTATAATCTGCTTGCAACGGGGCTGGGAGTCAAGGCTCACGTAGTGAGTGGAGAGCTGGCTCCCGAAACCTGCAAGAGAGGCCGACACCCTTTTCCTGGTGTCACCCACACCATCCCCCTGACCCGCACCGCACACCTCTTGCTCTCCCATTGCTGCTCCTCTTCCCCAGAGGACAGACGTACGCCCACATTCCCAGAGCACGTCCCATGTCCAGCTGGTCCATGAGATCAGCTCCTGCTGCTCATCAGTTTAGGAAATTAAAGATGTATCTACATATCTACCTTATACAGTAAGAGATAAATATATAGAGGGAGACGTACAGAGATAGATATCTGCATATAAAGATAAGCACCATGTACTTGCTAAGCTCCATGTTTTGCAGAAGTCACCTGCAAACACTTCTCCTCTGTTCCTCCGAACTCCCTGCTGCAAAGCTTAAAATTCCCGCCCCCTCAATTAAAGACTGGACCACCAGCACACCCCAGCCCCACTGCCCAGCATCACCCTCCACTGTCCCCTCCTACCTTGCCCCCACAGGCACTTATTGGAGGCTGCAACAGCTCTGTGTGGGGAAAACACCTATTTTGCAGTGGATTTGCCCAGTACCCACAGGGCAGCTTTGATTCACGCCTGGGAAAGGCAGGGGCCATGCAGGCGACGTGCCTGCAGCCCGCCACCGCGGTCCCATGTGGCCAGCGGCAGAAGGGCACAGCTTCACTCTGCTGCTTCCCTTTGGGTGGGCTTTATCTTTCCCCCCTCTTATTTCACTCCTTGCCTACCTCTCTCAGACGCGCCTACTGCACTGCAATTTTTCCAACGTTCAGGGGAAGTAAGCGTTGCAGGCTTTTCCTAGTAAAGCCGGATTCAAGCGCTGTCACTCCGTCCCAGGAAGCCCGCGGTCTCCGCAGACGGGCAGGTCCCAACGCATCCGGCTCACGAGCTCGCAGGCTGTGACTCAGTGCAGTTCAGCCTTCAGCTTCTCGTGGGGCATGCTTAGGGCTTCCAAGAACCATTGCCATTTAAATAAGAAATAAAATCCCCTTTACCCTCAAAGAGCGAGCCTCACATCAGCATTTTGGGGAAACAAGCGATGTTCTGTAGAGCAGCATGTGAAACGGCAAGGAAAGGAGCTGGGAGGGGATGTGTGAAACGTCAAACCTGTTTGAGATAAAGGGAAACGCACGCGGGCTCCCTTCCCTGCGATGGTTACACACAGTTTCCCTCGCTGAGCTGCAAGTGTAAAACCCCACGGGGAAATCCACAGTTACCGAATGAGAAATTCTTTGTGGATCCACAATTAAGGGTAAACTCTTGGAGCAACCTGGAACCTACACAGAAAAAGAAACCACACGTACAGGAGAGCTGCTGGAGGAAAAGCTGAGTCGTTCTCTAGCACCTTAGCAAAGCACACGCAAGACTGATACGAGATTCAATTAATATTCACCCACAATTTCTGCCTGGCACTTTCCAGAGTCACCTCCTCCAGCCTCCACTTTACTCTCACGACCCAGGCGTCCTTCAACAAACCAGGCAGGGGCAGGCGTAATTAATACCTGCAAAAAGCTTCTCTTGGGCAAGAGAGCAGCGTCTGCAGAGCACGAGAGGCAGCCCGGCCGCGGCACAGCCCTGTGGGTATCCTCGTGTTGCAGGACCACTCCAGCCCTGCCCGGCACCCAGTGCTCACCACTGATGCTGGAGGCGAGCAACGCTCACAGCCAAGCCATCGCAGGGATCATCCAAAAACCTGGAGGAAATGGGCTGCAGATGCTAATGAAGGATCACCACACAGGGCTGTAGAAGCAGCAGATCTAAAACACCCACCACCTCCTCCCTTTTTGGCAGCCTTAAGGCAGCGTGCAGCTGCTTCCAGACTTAAGGAAAGCGGATGCTGCAAAAGAAAGAAAGCCAGAGTGCAGAGCAGAGGCTGGTGCAGGTTCGTGCCAGTCCCCTGGCAGCATCACCACCCACCTCCCACCCCCCCAGCACCCGCATCCTCCTTTCTGCACCCCGTTACATCATTCGGGTCCTCCGACTACCGAGCTCTCACTGACAGGGACGGCGTTTGGCAGGGGAGCATCACGGGTGAACCGGGTACAGACTCAGCACAGGGTGGATGACTTCAGTTGCGGGGACACGAGGGAAACCTCAAAAGTCAGCTGAGCACACGTGCACACGCACAAAAATGCCTTGCGCTGCCCTGCCCTATGCTGGCAGGGATGCTCTGGGTGCAAGCACGGGGTTTTACAAACAGGCACGTGGGGCTGGGCCTGCCACCTACCCCCCCAGCACCTTCTAAAGGTGCTTGGAAGATGACAAAGAGCTGCCAAAGCAACGTATCAGCACAAGATTGTTTCATCTTTGGCTGAGGTGCAACTTGGCAGCACGTCAAGAGAGAAACCAAGCATTCCGCAGCGGCCGGGGATTTTTAACTATGCAGAGCAGCTTTCTTAAAAAGCCTTGATGGTGAGCACGTTTGGCTCTCAGAAAAAGAGCCACGTCATTTTTAGTGACGAGCTGCAGAGACGTCCCTCAGGACAACACGCCCCGCTGCAGCCGTGGGGCACGCGTTCAGGACTGACTCAGAGCGACCATCCTCGCTGGTCCTCGGGGCTGCACGTTCTGCTGCTCCGTCACCTCCCTCTCAAGCCTCAACTTTGTCACACCGACTAAACCAAGATCTCCATCCTACAGCAAAAAAAACACCTCCACCACGCAGTGTGCTCGCCCTTCGCTCTCTTTAATAGGAAACAGACTGCAGGGAGAGATGCGTGCAGCAGGAGAGGACATCTGCTCCGGCTGCTTTGAGGTGGATGGCAAACGTCCTCCAGCAAGCCAGGTCAGGATGCTGCCACCAAAACCAGTAAAGACAGCCTGGGCTGCACAGCACCTGACCCACCACAGCCAGCTCTCGCAGCGCAGGTGCTTCGTCAGCCGTGCCTGGGAGACTGGGGCTAGGAGGGAATTTACACACGTGCACCAGTAAGCCGTATCTAACTGGCCTGCAAGCCCAGACAAGCTGACACTCCCCAGATAACCTCGTCATCCTCCTCTGAACCACCCCCAGCCCGTCCACGTAACCAGCCCTGCGTGTTTATGATCTGTCAGACACATGACCGTCACCTGCCAAGCCCTGGAGACGGGCTTCTTCCCGTCCCGTCCCTCTGCCCCACGCCGAGGGTCACAGCACTGCTGGTGCCATCAGCACCCATCACCGGCAGAGAGCAAGGGAAGACGCGGCTCTCGGCACCACCAGAGATGCCGGTAGAACCCCATCCCAGCTGCATTTTATGCATTCCTTATCGGAAATCTCCAATACCTTTATGGGAATGAAATACCATCCTTAAAAGCTGCTTTTAAGTTTCCTAAAAGATACGACAGGTGCTATCGAGGCAGGAGACAAGACGAGCAAGGTACAAACGCCCCGTGACAAGGGACTCTGGGTGCCCAACAGGCAGCTCCCAGGTAGGAGAGGGTCCAAGGGGTGCAGGGAGCAAGTACCACCATCCTCAGGGAGGTTCATTCAGTTAAGCCAATGCCAGCGCCAAACCACAGCGAAGGTTAGCAGCCTCTGATGGGAAACTACTTGTATCGAGCACTCTGGAGGCTTCTTCCTTTCCAAAACCAGATTTTTCTTTGTTGATGGTGGTGTTGGGGAAGGAAGGGTGGATGCTCTACAAACAACTTCTGGTAAGTTTTTTTTTCCCTCCTCATCCTGCCTCCTCTTCCACTCAAGTTATGTTTTATCAGAAATTTATCTTTAAAAGAAGAAAAAAAAAAAAATCATTTCACTTGAAATCATGAAATCAAGGCTTGGAGCACAGGACAGACAAAACTCAGCAGCGACCTCCCAGAGTGCGGTGCAGGCAGGAGGACGGAGGCTGCAGCAGCCTGGTGGGTGCCAGACCCTCCCCAGCCCCTCCTGCACCCTGCCAGCTCCCAGAGGGGGAGGTAAGAGCCAGGCCATCACCTTCACACGTCTCCTTCCCCGGCTTCCAGGCGACCAGGGATACAAAACCATTGCTCCCAGCATCAGGACGGAGGCAGGGGCAGGGCAGAGACATCCCGCTGTACCACACCCCAGCGCTGCAAACAGCTCCCCAAGGTCACAACGCTCACATTTCAGAGAAACCGAACTCCAGCGCTGGATGTCTTTAAAAACAAGCTCGGGTGTCTTTTTACACAATCCTGCTGAATTCACCCAAAAGCTGTTGGACCGGCTGCAGTGATTCCTGGAAGCAACGTCCTGACCTCCAGCCAAGCACGATGCTCAGCATCGTCCCTCCTGACCTCAAAGCCCACGATTCGCGTGTTTCCCCATCTCCCCCTGCGATAGATCCAGCAGCACACAAGGGCAATCATGCCACACAGAACAGCCCACCAGCCTCAGGGGCTTGAAAGGGATGTGCTCTTCCAAAGCACTGCCCATCATCTTTGCAACAGGGCAACGGAGCCCCGTGGTATTAAGCCCATGGATTAATTAAGCGACGTGGACAATGCAGCACAGGATGACTGGGGGAAAGGATGCTGGAGAGAGTCTGCTTTGCTCGCACCTTCACCCCACTGCAGGTCCAGAACCCCCCCTGGCACTAGGCAGTGATTTCCTCCCTCCCCTACCCGCTGGGACCACAGGACCCCCAAACCCTGCCCTTCCTCTCAGCCCCACCAATAACCCCCTGCACCCCACACTGGCAGCAGCTCTGCTCTGGCTCTGGACAGAGAAGCGGCTGCAGGAGAAAGGCGCAGGCAGGGAGTCCCATCCCAGCTCCAGAAAAGGGAGCAGAGACTCAGACCCACTGCAAACCAAGGCCAGCTGGACCACAAGACGCTACCGTGATATCTGAGGTAGCTACAGTCCTGCCCAGTAATTACGGTATTCCTTTGGGCAACGAACATTTAGACTCACAATGCAGCATCGTCCCCACACAGATAAGGGGCTGCGGGGAGACGGGGTATCTCCCAGGCTGAAAATCAACAGAAACTTCCAGTTTCCACCATAAAAAAGTCCTCTCTGCCTTCTCCCTCACTCAAAATCCCTGGCTAACACTCGAGCTGCACTACAGAGTTTTGTCAGCAAAACAGGCCGCGGGTAGATCTAACTCCATACATACCCACAAACAGTCCGGAGTCACGCCAGTAAAACCCCAAACTTTTTGTTGGTAGAGTAAAATCACCTCCCAGCCAATTCAAGTTCCTCTCCCAGCTCTTTCTCCAGCAAACAGCCTGCCCGGGCAGGGTCTTATTAACACCAGTGAAAACCATCTTCCGTCCAAAACCCACAGAACCCCACATCCGCAGTGGTGGCTTCTCGGGTCACACAATCACGGGGACCAGAAATCTGCACCCATTCCCAGGCACCCAAAGAGAAGCTCTGCAAAGCACACAGGAGTTTCCTCCAGCAACGATGACCACCTTTGCAAACAACGGGGGCAAAGCAAACTCCGATTCTGCCCTGGACTGCAGCCCAGAGCTGGAAAATAAAAGCAGCAGCCTTCACGGAGAAGCATTATCCACTGAAAAAAAAAGCAGAGGAGCATCCCTCCAGGGAGGGAAATGGATTGCTGAAGCACAGCTAAACATTTATCGCGTTCAACGTGGTATTTTCCAGGCGCCCACCATTATGCTAGCAGAAAGCAGCATGAGGAAGGCAGAACCAAAGCACTCTCTCTGACTGTTATAGTGAATTGGATGCAAGCTCCACGATGCTTCAACCAGAACTAAAATAAAAACCTGGCTCTGTGGGTTCAGAGCTCCCAGTCCCACCACCTCCCTGCCCACACACACCCAGGTTGGTGTCTGTTCTGCCTGGACGCAATGGGAGCCCAACACCAAAGCCCTGCTTCTGCAGGTCACAGCCCCGCATGTATTTTCAGCAGAACTGCCTTTTTTTGGGGTGGCAGCAAAAAAAAAAGTGAATGGCACACGAGACAGTACAGGATTCAGAGCCGACCGAACTGCATAACGGCGGTGGGCTCCCACGGAGGGCACGGCCAGGGCGTGGGACAGACCCGTCCCCACCGCTTATTTACCTACCCAGAATAGACGCGCCACCAGAACAAGTACCAGTTCATCCCCGGGTTCTGGCATTTCTCGCTGCGGGTTTTCCCAAGCCTCAGTGTCAAAGGAGAGCTGCCTCCCCAGAAACACAGCCTAGCTCCAGCCAGATCCCCCCCTCTCCCCAACAGCACCTATCTTCCCGCAGGAAGATCTCTCCCCTGAAGAGAAGGACTTTGGCGCTGGGTGAACCCAGGAGAGGCCGAGCAGGTTTTCTCTCTCCAGACCCCATCCGTGCATCCTACCTTCCCACAGCTGCACAGCTGCTTTCTCCAGCAAACTCCCCATTTTCGGGGAGCGTTCCCTGCCAGCACGCTCCGGCCTGTCCTTCCAGGAGAGGCTTCCCTTGGGGCCACCCACGTCACAGCCAACAGCCATGGTGACAGGAGCACGGGTCTTCACACGCAGGCAGTAAAACGCCTTGAGCCCTTGGGGAAAGGCAGCAGCCTGGATTTGTACACAAAACATCTAACAGAGACCCTGCATCCTCTGTCCTGCTTCTGCACGCACCCAAGGGCTGCAAACTCCCTGAGGCTTCCTCCTCCTCTGCTTTAACCTCTCGGATACAACACCCCTCTCTTCACAGCAGCCATTTCACCAAAAAAAAAGGTGCAGACTTTCTTGGAAAATCATGCCCAGGACCAACCACGTGTGGCAAGCTGCGTCCCTTGCAAAGCTCTGCAAGGACACACGGGTTTGTAGACAATTCCTTCCCTCAGTGCCACCCATTCCACGAAACACAGCTCGAGGGAGCTTTGGTGACCCGAGACAACGAGGAGCTTTTGCATATTTTAGTAAACATCAGGCTTGACAGCGTGAGATAACACAGAAACCAAGCGACATTTTCCCACACACCTGATCCTGCGAGATAATTCTGATCAAGCAGATACAAGCAATGGGAAGAGGAAGAAAGCCGAAATCCTTCCTAAGCTTTGCATAATCCCCAGAAGGTGTTTATCTCACCAGCTATGTTTAGTGCAGAACGAGGCAAAGCTCTCGCCCAGCACCATTCCTATCACGCGTGTCACGGCCAGCCACGCGCATCCCCAAAAACTCCCAAGGCAGGAGACAACCCCGTGACTAAGTCAAAATGACGGCAGGCAAGTTTTGGTACGCATCCATCCTGGAAACAGCCAACCTCAGACCTTCAGCGCAGCACCCTCCGTTTACTACCATAATCCACCAGCAAAAGGAAACCTGAGACTACTCGCTGAATTTCCACAAGGAAAATTTGGGAAATTTAGCTCAAATTCAAGGCGCTCAAAAGGAGAGGCAGAAGGAGATGCCACAAGTGCTGCTAGCAGCTTCCGCAGTCCCAGCAGCCGGTGCACGCACTCGGACCTACGAGCACGCCTACGCAGCAGCGGGCAGCCGGCAAACCTGCTTGGAGGGCAGATGCAAAACCAAGGAGAGGCACAGCGGACTGCTAGCAGGACGAGAGGAGAGAGTTCTGAAGAGGCACTTGGGTTACACACGTCTGGGATTGATCCCGCACTGAATGCTGCCCCCACGGAGGCAAGGGAGCTCAAGTCAGATGAAGACCCAGAGCTGAAAGTGCCAGCAGAGACCAGGCACACTCAGCACATGCGCAACACCTCCAGCAAAGGGTACTAGGAGCGACTGTATGAATGAACCGGTTCATCACAACCGACAGCCCCACGCAACCTGCAGACCCAGAAGGGTTCAAAACTTCCTCCAAGAGCGCAAAAGCTGCCACCACGCTCCCAGGTGCTCCCGCAGGCATTGCCTCTTGCTGTCAGCCAGATTGCTTCCCCCGAAATCCTCCTGGGTCCAGCTTAGGCCTCATCTGCCAGAGGCCCCTCAGCCAGGCTCACCTCTTCCCTCCATCCACACATCCGCACGCCGCCAACGGCACCTGAGGTCTGGGCTCGGGTGACCTGGTGAGAGCCTTTTTAAGAAGCCCAGCTGATCCCTTTCAACGCGGGACGGCGGCTGGAGGCATGTGCTCCTACCTGTGAGTCAGCAGCTCCGCTCAGCAGCACCGTAAATCGCTGCTGATTCACACCCTGCTTACACAGCAAACAGGAAACTCAGGTCCACATTCCCTCCGGTTAAGACACGGATCATTTAAAAGAGGGGGGGAAAAAAAAAGTCACGCCGAGGTGCGTTCATCTGCTCACATGGTTCTTGACTTCAAGTTTCCAGTGCATCATTCCCGAACAAGGAAAACCCCTCAAATTTTATTCCGGTGATAAGAGAGAGGCAGCAACCGTACTCGGTGTGCTCCCTCCTCTGTCCGGTCAGCGCTCACGGCGCTGATGCAACCGGCTCCCCAGAGCACCAAGACACCAGCAAAGCCATTTCCCAGTCTTCCTCAATCCCGGCACGCTGGTGGTGTCATCCCGGTTTGATGCCTGCCAAGCGGCGCTCACCTTGGGACGGCGACCAGGCCACCTTAGTCACGGCGAGGCTCTATAAATAACACCCGTGACACACGGTCACGTTTGCCAGCTGCGTACGGCGGAGACAATGGGAAACTCCGCCGCGGCGCTCCCGGCACACGCCTGGGCATCGGGTCACGGCTGCGCCCCAGCCACCGAAACGAAGCGCCGCGGCGCGGGGAACCGGGATCCTTCCCGCCTCGTTAGGCCCGGACGAAGGCTCTGCTCATCCTCGGCGCCCGCTGCTCCAAGCCGGCCGCGACCCTCGCTGAGCTGCCACGGGCGGTTTCTTTGCGGTGGAAAGGCTCCGGCAGCGGCGGGTGAAAATCCCACATTTTGACGCTTCTGCAGCCCTACGGCAGCTTCGCCCCCTCCCTCCCCGCAGGGCTCCCCTCCGCGCAGCCCACGGCCACCCCGCGGCTCTGCGCCTCAGGGGGACGCGGGAGCCGGTCCCACCGAACGAGGCCGGGCCGCCGGCGGGGAGCAAGGCCGCGGGGAAGGCCCACGCAGGGGCCCACGCCCGGCGGGTTGGGCAACGGCAACGGCCCCGTCCCCGCGGGTTACGCCAGACCCGACGACGCGGCTCAGCCCGGCCGCAGACCCCGCTCCCGCTCCCCCTCGCCCCGCGGAGCAGCCCCCGGCCCGCGGCCCTTACCTCTGGGCAGGGACATGGCTGCCGGCGGCGGCCCCGCTGCGCCCGGGCAGACCGCGGCGCCCGGCAGAGTCCGGCCCCAGCGCGGCGGCCGCCGGGGAACAGCGACGGGGGCGGAGCTTAGCCGTCCATCGCCCCGCCCCCTCTCCCGCGCGCCGGGATTGGTCAGCGGCGGGGAGGAGGCGCGGTTACTCCCTCGGCGGGAAGAGTTTCGCGGTTCTCGGGCACGGCTGTGGCAGTGAAGTTAGGCGGGCGGGCGGAAGAGCGCGGAGCTGCCGTGCAACCGGGGCGTCCCCGGTGTCCCCACCACCGGTGTGACCCCGCCGGGGCACCCACAGGGCAGAGGAGGGGGTTGGGGCGCAGAGCCCTGCCCGGCAACAGAGCCTGCGGCACGCCTCGCCCCACGCATGGAGTGGGCAGGGAGCGCGGGGGTGAGTGTGGCATTGTGCAGCTGAGACCGGCCAAGCTCATCGCACCTTCCGTGGGTCCCCCTGGTGGATCTGGCTGAAAAAATCGATGGAATCAATCCCTCCTAGCCCAGCAACGTGCTATGGCACGGCCCGGGGTGAGGATGCTCCCCCAAACACCTGAGCTGGGCTACAGAACGTAGCGGGTGAACAGGACGTGAGTGATGCAGTTGTACCAGGAAAAAAAAAAAGGAGATTACGAGCGCCATTTTCTGAAATTCCTAGCCTGACCCATACGGACACAAAGGGAGGTTGGAGGGGTGGCCACTGCAGCCAGCGCAGGTGGAATCGCAGCCGCCCCGTCACGGCCTGTTCCCAGCTTCGTGTTCTGCAGAGCGTTTTGGATCGGTTCGAGGGCTGGAAATCCTGCCTCGAAGCCAGGCATCCCAGGGGAATGGCTGCAGGAGGGAAGGAGCAGGGCCGACAGGGATCTGCGTCCGTGCAGGGGGCCGGTGCCTCAAACGGACCCGGAACCCAGCAGCGACGGCGTAAGATCCGGCAGCTGGAGATGGAAGCTAGAAAAGTTCAAGTGGGAAATAAATTACAGGTTTTTAGTAGGGGGAGCAATTACCTTCCCGAGAGACGTAGTAGATTCACCGCCTTTCAAGTCTTTCAACACAGGTGAGCGGCCTTTCTAAAAACACTCCACTCCGGCCCAGCCGCGGGGTTATTCGCTGTGGCGCAAGAACTGGAGGTGTCACTGCCCGGGCTGGGCGAGCAGGAGGTGGGAGCAGACTGGATTTTTGGCACCCCTGGAAGGGCGCTCCGCGTTGGGATGGGGAGGGAGGCGCAGGTGCATCCCAGACCTCAGCTCCGAGCGGGGTGCAGGATTAGGCCCCTCTCTCTGTTCGCCCCAGGCTGCCCTCAGGCTCGTGCCGCTCATCTTCCTCCCTGCGAAATCGCAGCTGCGCTTGGCCCGGCTCTTTGCAGCGTTTGCCTTCCCTCGCGTTCCCTGGCTCCGGGTGTTTCTCCGTCTTTATCTTCCCGCGCCGCCATACGGCGTGGGAGCACAGGCGGAGTGAAGGCCGCCAGGCAGGGGACGAGGACGAGGACAGCATCCGTCTCACCGCCGACATTTTCCAGCCTTTCATGGAGGAGGCCTCCTTTCTGCGGGCCGGCGGGTGCTCAACGGGAGCGGGAGGAGAGCGTGACCCCGAGGGGCACAACGCCGGCGCCGGCGACGGAGCAGCACGGACCAAACAAACTGAGATTGAGCGGCCTGAGGAATTAATCAGCGGAGGGACTCCGACTGGGGGAGCAGGAGCCGAAGGATGAGCAAAGCAAGGCCGAGCTGCACCAGGCGGTATTTAGGAGCAGGGTGGCTGCCGGTGAGCTGTTAGGAGTCGCAGATCAACTCTCGGTGTTGCTGCTTTTCCTGTTGCGCAGGCAGCCCCGCTGCGCAGCCGGCGTGCGGGCGCCTCGGCCGGGCTCAGCGCCCGCCTCGGAAAGCTGTCGGTTCAAGTGTATCGAGGTGCTGCTGCGACAGCTCCCGTGACCGTCGACGCTCAACGTTTCCTTCGCTTTTGGGACCCCTGGGACGAGCACCTCGAAGGCGGCAGCGGGGCCACCCTGACAAACCTCCGGCTGCTTTCCGAGGTTTTCCGCGAGGTGGGATCGCCCCACGCTGGGGCACCGCCGGACCCCGCGCCCTGGGAAAGGGCCCGCTCCTGGGAGAGTGACCTGGGGCTTCCACCGCACCCCACCGTGTCAGCGCAGGGCACCAGCACAGCGCCAGCCCCCTGTGCCAGTCCAGCACCAGTGCAGCACCAGTACATTGGTGCAGAGAACCCAGTGTACGGGCAGGGTACCCAGTGCAGTACCTCCTCTAGAGCTGATGGCACAGCGGGGCAGTGCCAGTGCCCCAGTGCTGGGCCTCAGCACAGTACCAGTAAGCCAGTACAGAGTACCCAGTGCAGGACCAGTACACCACTATGGGACCAGAGTACCTAGTACAGGACAAGTGCAGCACAAGTACACCAGTACGGGACCAGTAGACCAGTACAGTACTAGTAAGCCAGTACAGAGTACCCAGTGGAGGACCAGTCCAGGACCAGTAAGCTAGTACAGAGTACCCAGTGCAGGACCAGTAGACCAGTATAGGACCAGTAAGGCACTACAGAGTACCCCGTGTAGAACCAGTACAGAGCACCGGCAGCAGATGGCACTGGCGGCAGGTGACCCCGTGCCCGTGCCCGTGCCCGTGCCCGTGCCCGTGCCCGCGCCCGCCGGTGGGGCTCGGTGGGGCGGGCGGTGCGCGGCCCCTTTAAGAACCGGACGGCCGTACCAAAACAAAACGGCGGCGCGGCCATTGGCTGGGCCGCGGGCACGTGGCGCACAGCTGGTTTCCTGCGGCCGCGCGCCGGTGGCAGCCCCCGCCGCCACGGCCCGGCCCGGCCCGGTCCGGCCCCGCCGCCCCCGCCGCCGCCCTCGGGGTTCCGGGGCGGGACCCGGCGCTGCCGGGGTTCCGTGTGGCGTACGGCCCGGCCCGGCCATGGCGCACTCGGCGCCGCTCGGCCTCCTGGAGCAGGGCTGCCCCATCCAGGTGGAGCACGATCGGAAGCGGCGGCAGTTCACCGTGCGGCTGAACGGTAAGGGGCGACGGGCCCGGCGCTCCCCGGCACCTTCCCTGCTCCCCTCTGCCCCCGGCTCTACCTCTCGGGGGGTCCCAGTCCCCCATTTTCCCCCATTTTCCCCCATTTTCCCCCATTTTCCCCCATTTTCCCCCATTTTCCCCCATTTTCCCCCATTTTCCCCCATTTTCCCCCATTTTCCCCCATTTTCCCCCATTTTCCCCCATTTTCCCCCATTTTCCCCCCACTGTGCTGCTGCGTCCCCCAGCACCTTCCCCTGTATTCTTCCCCCTTGCCACTGTGTGTCCCTCCCCCAGAGCCCCTGTGCCCCCCAAAATACTCTTCTGTGCCCCCCTGGACCTTCCCCAGTATCCCTGGTTCCTGCTGGTGCCCCCCCCATCCTTCCTGCCCCCACCTCACCCTAAAAGCTTGGCCGGGGAGATCTGGGGGGGGGGTCTCTTGGCTCCCTTGGCAGTGGTGTGTGGACCCCTGACCTGGGTAGGTTTTAGGGGGGACTAGCTTGCCCCCCCCACCCAGGAGCGGGTGCCTTTGGATGACGTGGAGGTGGCACACCAGGTCGGTGTGGGGGGCCGGTCCTTGGTTTGGGAGCTTTTCTGTGTTTTTTTTCCGGTGGGATTCCTGCTGGGAAGCCTCTTCGGGGGGTGTGAGCGGCCCGCAGGGGCCCTGGTGCTGTGGGCGCTTGGCAGCTGGTTCAGCAGGACCCGCAGCACAGAGCCAAGCTGCCCTCGGCATCCGGGGGACTGGGGAGATCTGGTGACATGGTGACCCCAAAACAGCTCTGTTACCTATCAGGGCAGAGTGACAAAAAAAGTAGGTGCCACTAAAATTTCTCTGTGGCACGCGGGTTCCTTTCCAGCCATTCTCTTTAGTGGTTAATTCCAAATTTTCAGTGATCCTTCTGTCTGTCTGTCATTGCCGAGAACAGCTCTGGGGAAAACACGCTGTCTCGCTGCCCTACGGAAATTGCAGGGTAGTTGCCTTTTTAAAAAAATTAAAAATAAAATGGGTAGTTCAGAAATTATGCAAGCTGTAGGAGGCATTCTCAATAAAACAACAGGAATAGTCTGGATTTTATTTTAGGCTCTTCTCTCCCCACCTCTCTTTTTTTTTTTTTTTTAATTTTTTTTTTATTTCAACCACTAATTACAAAGCGCAGCAGTGGTGGAGCAAGGAAGGAGGAGACGTGTGTGCTGGGTGCGGACAAAACAATTTCACCAACTGCTTATTTCAAACGGAGAGAGATCAAACGAGGTCCCAGGTGACGGGGCCCCGCTGCCATCGCGAGAGCTGTAACGCGGTGTTGTCGCTGTCGGCGAAGTTCGGATGTGCGTGAAGGAGACGGAGAGAGCTAAGGACTGTCAGTTATTAGGGAAATGTAATCTTTTTGTCGTGGTTTGCTGAATAAAACCTCTGCCAGCCGGGCTGTCGGCTGAGTAGTGTTCGGTGGCTGAGCGGGGATGGGTCAGGTCTGGAGAGGATGAATTTTGAGCGTGAGAGAATCGGCTCTGGGACCTGTGGCGGCAGTCGTGTGTGAATCGGCACAAAACCCCCTGCTTCAGGAGGGGACTGCCACAGCGCAGGGGAGCCACGGCCTTTCCTGGGGCTGTAGGTGGATCCCCGTGATCAGGGTTGGTTTTTATTTTTTCTTCTTCCTAGGCGTTTGCTGGTAACAGCCAAGCCCTGGAAGGTGATCAGAAGATAACCATCTCTGTGGGAGTGCATGGCGAGGTGTTTATTTCCTGGGCTGCTCTCTTCGTCGCTCCTGCCCCCGGCACAATGAGCACCAGCGGTGCTGAAGCCTCTGGCAGGTTTTTCCCTGCTGCACGCGGGGAAATAATGAGAAATAGGCCAGGCACGGACTTTTAGCTCCAGTGTGACCCATGTGTCCCTCTGGGAGCACTTTTGTCCCGTGTTACTGCGCTGTGGCAGGCATGAACAGCAGCCCGTGGGGTGAACGCACAGCTCACCAGTGGGCTCCCAGCTTGTCTCTGGTGTCTTGGTTCCAGTTAGATGTTGAGTGTGGGCAACGATCCGGGAAAACACGGGTGCTTCAGGCTTGTGGAGCAAGGAGCCAGGCTTTGCTCGTCTCTCATAATAACTGGTCTCTGGCCTGATGGCTTGGTAGTTTACGGTAGTGGGATGTTCAGTAGAAAACTTTTTGTGGTGATATTCTTACGGAAATCCCTATAGCGAGAGACCTGAGACACTGTGAAAGCTGTGAAAGTGTTTGTTTCCAGCATCGTCCCACGTAACCTTGTGTCGGGACTCCATCCTCGCACACCAGAGAGATGAACTGAGCTTGGTGTTTCCTGGGTTGCGTCACCTTTGCCTTCCCTCAGCTCTCACTGCTGCACGTGGCTCCTAAAACTCTGATAGAGGTGCTTCACTTTAACCCGTTCCCTTTTTCCTTGCATACAAGTGCAGAAGCATTGGGAAGCTGAGTGTAACCAGACTTCGCTGAGATTCGTTATGCCTTTGAGAGGAGCGTAAAAAGACGCCCAACTGGATTTGTAATCGGCTAAGATGTGACTAACAGCACGAGCTAGCCGGAAACCTCCCCATGCAGTGACTTTGGAAAACATCGATTTATCAGAGCTAAAACCTTCAATAGGAATCACATAGGCCAGTTTTGTGAGGAATAGTTGGGGAGTTTGGGTATTTTTTTGGATCCAAGGTAAAATTTCTGGTCAAAACAAGAAACCCAAAGAGACCTCTACCCTAAAGCAGTCGGCTGGTCAGTCCAGCTGCTGGCACCGCTGCTTGGGGCTGGGGAACAGCACTTTTAGCAGTGGCCTCTTTGACTTCTTGATGCCCATCAGGCTCTCTGGCCAGGAGATGAGTGCGTGGCTCTGGTTCCTCGGGGATGCGTGAGCTTCTTGGACGCCCATGCTCCTGTTCATCTAGCACGTGGGTGCAGCAAGCCACGCTTCCCAAACCTCCGGCTGGGTTTGGGCAGGATCCAGTGTCTGGAAGCTCCTGCTTGGCCTGCTGCTGCTCTGGGTCTCAGGAGCTCCTGTCAGGAGTCCAGACTTGCATTTATTAGGAAAACTGGAGCAGGTTGTGCCTTGGTGCTTTCTTCCTTGTCAGGACAGATGCCCTTCAGGAGGGGAAAGCTGCCGAGTGAGTTTGCAGCGGGGACAAAGGAATCTGGTTGCTGAACGCTGTATTTGCCGGATGCTGTATCAAGATGTCCCCACTCTTCTCTTTTGCCACAGTCGCCTCGAGAGCTCCTGAACAGGAAACTGCTTCAAACCAGAGTGCCCCTCCGCCGCCGCTCCAGCAAGCGAGGCCCCTCCGTGACGGTTGCGCCATCTCCGCTCGGTTCTGTCTGTTGTGCTCTGTTGTGTTTTCTCTCCGTAGTAACGTGCCAGTGGCTCCCTGGGGAGTGAGGCCAGCCCGCGGCGTGCAGCGAGCTCTGGCCTGGGATGCAAACACTCCTCAGGACGTCTCGTCCTCTCGGCTCGCCCCCCCCACAGCCTTATGGTTCAGCAGCCAAAAAACTTGAGCTGCTACCTGCCTCTGGGCTTTCCTGGGTCAGAGAGCGGGAAATGGGGCTGGGATCTGCTCTCTTCCCCATTGCTCTCAGGGGATGGCTTCACAGCAGTGGCCCGAGGAGGCTTGGGGCTGCCTCCAAAGGCTGGTGAGGGCAGAAATTGGCCTGCAGGCAGCCAGCGCTCGCCAGGCCGGCAAAGGATGGGCTGGAGCAGGGTGTCTGTGTCTTTTCGGATGCCTGCCACATTCCTTCCTCAGCTTGGGGCTGGCGCCGGGCTCACTGCTTGCTTCCCTGAGGCTCATGAGCCGCCCGGCCTGGGGACTTAGGTCTGGTGGTGTGGGCTGAGCTGGCGGCGCAGGGGCCTCGCCTGCCGCCCAAAGCTGTCAGCCCTGCTCGGGTGGAAGCTTTGTGCCACTGGTCCCAGTGGAAACCCTCCGTGGAGAGCAAGTTTAGACCTGGTCCCTCGCCCACCTCCCGGAAAAGCTTCCCCTTCCCTGTGATTCGAGGGAGGGAAGGCTGGGGACCAGCTGTGCTGCCATTGCTGCCATTTTCATTGCGCAGCCTCCTCTTGCTCCTCTTTCTTGCTGTGCTGATTTGCATTGACTCAGACTTCCTCGCTCGCGGTGGCCTCGATGCCGAGGCGCTGCGCAGGGGAGTGTCTGCAAGCCAAACATCCCGGTCAGGCGCGTGGGGCACCGCTCGGGCCGGCTGAGGCCTGAGCCTGTTTTGCCAAGCTCAGTCTGTGCAGGCTGATAAAACTCCCCGAAGTCTTTAGCGGGGACGAGACAGACACGTGGGAGGCCGGCTTGCAGCGTCCCTCTTGTGCCATGTTTTTGTGTGATTTCTGCTCATCTGCCCTCTCTTTTTAGGGGGGATTGCAATAAGTTGGGGCTGGGCTGCTCCAGTGAGGGGCCAGCGCTGCTTCCAGCTCCCCCAGCTTTGCTGGGAGCAGCCCCCTGTGCCCAAGGTACCACGTAGCAGCAAGGCTGGCTTCTTCCAGCATTGTATTGTGGCAAGGTGCATCTTCTCCCTCCAGACCTGCTCATGAAGAGCCCAGGAACAGTCCTGGTTTGGGGGTACAGCCTGCCTCACTCAGCTGTTCCTGGAGAGGATGGTGTGGAGAGGATGTGCAGAGTAGCTGTTTTTGAAGGAAACCAGCTTTCCGCCGGCCAGTCCTTCCCTCCCTTTGCGAGCTGTTGGCCACCTTCAGCCTTGCTCAGCAGAGGGAGAGAGATCTCCATCTCCAGGAGAGGCTGTTTCTGCAGGACCTGTGCCGCGAGCTGGCATTGCTGCGGAGGCAGGGTTACCACGAGCGCACAGCCCGACAGCAGAGAATCCGAGTGGGGAGCTGTCTCACAGAACTGAAACCCTTTTGGATCCCAGCTTTTTTCTGCTTTATTGATCAGGGCTTTTTCCCACCTTCAGCCCCTGTGGTTTCACGTGCTGGGTGGCTCGGGGTCCCATCACCAAAGTGAGCACATACAGATGCATTTATGTACTTGGCTGAACTGGGATGTTTTTCTGAACTGGGACTGGTTTCCCACAGCATTGGCAGCACTGGCTTTCTCTGCAGAGCTGGCTGTAAAATCCTTTGGGCTCTGGATGTGTTCATCTGTACGCTGGTGACACCCTGCAACTCCTGTTCTGGCCTGGGTTTAGTGGTGACACAGCGAATATCCAGGGAAACTGTCCAGGACAGAGCTCAGGTCCTCCAAACGCTGCGTCATCTTCTGCTTGAAAATGCATTTGTGTCTGTGATACTTCTAAACAGATCATGTATACTTTTTTTAAAAAAAAGAAAAAGATCTTTTGCTTTGTCATCACTTAGAGAAGATTTTAGTGTTAAACTTACCAAAGCTTCAGGCAGAGGCTATGGAAAGTTTTGGCCGGGGAGGAGAGCAGAGTGGAAGGGCTGGAGCGTGTGACAGCTGCTGTTACGAGAGCGTTTTACAGCCCTTGGTTGCTGCCAGCTCTGCCGACGGCACCTCTGAGAGAGCCGCTGCTGAGCATTCGCTGATCCTGCGAGGGTGAGGGCACCCGGCCTTGCCCGTGCCCCGACCTGGGCGTGCTTTCTCCCAGGTGAGACAAGTCTGTGGCCTTACATCTTCTCCCTTGGCTCTTGGCTTTTTTGGGGTGCCTGGATCCCACGGGGAAATACTGTGGTTCTCCCTCCCCCCCACCTCTCAGGGGGGAAATGTGAAGGTTTCCATCCAATAAAGGAGGATGGAGTCTCTACCTAGAAGGAGCAGGAACAAAAACTTGAGCTGCTTGTCTTGGAAGACAGAATTCAAAGGGGCTCATTTCTAGCGCCTCTCAAATACAGGGATGAGGGGAACTGGGCTGGAGTTGTCAGCTGAGATGTAATAAAATAAAGTGTATTGAGCTCAGCTAAAGCCTATAGCAAATACAGAGGAACCTTACAGCCCTTCACCCTCCAATGGCTCTTGGAGGGAAAGGAAAGGTTTCCGTTATTTTAGTTGAGCTTGTCCCTTTGATTGGAACCTTGCATTTCCGAAACTCACTTTAAAATACAGAAACCCTCTAGAAGTGAAATGTTTGCTTTTGCATTGAAGCCGGAGGGTCTGCAGGTGAAGCCAGAGGGGTGTTGTTAGCTCTCCTCCCATCTACGTGTGCTGAAACTTCTTTTTTCCTGTGACTGAGCTGCTGTGAGAAAGGTCAGGGTGTTGCAACAGGAAGCCTCTGAGCGTGCGCATGTAGATGTGTGTGCACAACCCCCCTTGCACGCCTGCGTGCGCTTTCTTGTGTGTTTGTGGGATTCATCTCTCCCGGCATCTTCCCTATAAAGCATCTGTCCAAAGGCTGCACCACCAGGCCAAGAAGTCTCGTCCTGTTTTACAGGCTGGGACAAAAAAAAAAAAAACTGCTGTAGAAAGGAATTGGCTGTTACCTGCGTCAGCTTTGTCCCGTTCTTCCCCCTCCTCTTTTTGCTCACTCCCCCATCAACACATCCCACCCCTCCCTGCCAGCTGCTTTCTGACTCTAAATGTGTTGTGTTGGCATGTTGGCCCTTAACTCAGGGCTGGGTACAAAAGGTCCAGGGGCTTGGAAAAGCCAAGCACGTCCTCCTCTGCTTGCACCTCAGGGGGACCGACATGGACATCCAAATGTCACAGAAAGGAAAACCTCGCTGAGATGTTCCTACGAGAAACCCCCCAGCACCACAGCCGTTTCCGTGGGTGCGAGGAGCTGTGCGAGGGCTGTGCGGCAGTCCCAAGGCTGCCTGTCCCCTGCTGCGGGCTCCCCGCTGAACAGCTCCATCCGACACTGAGCCCAGGGCTGCCCAGGGATATCCCGAGCCTCACTCCTCTCTCCCACCCCCCAGGTTGCCACGACAAGGCGGTGCTGCTCTATGAATACGTGGGGAAGCGGATCGTGGACTTGCAGCACACAGAAGTACCGGACGCCTATCGAGGGAGAGGAATAGCCAAGCACCTCGCAAAGGTACGGCCCCAGCCACCCAGGAGGGCTCAAGCTGTTGCCATCCTGGCTGTGGCTAGAGATCCTGGCTGAAGCCAAGTCCCACCAGGTTGGAATTCCATGCATAGCTGATGGGAAATAGGGGCAGCTGGCGGGGCAGGTGGAAATCTGGGGTCAGATATTCCTATTTCTGGTGGTGAGATGGGCTGGGTGAGTGCCAACACGTCCAGCCGCTCGCCCCTTTCCTCCGCGCAGCGAACAGCCCTCGTGCCCACCTTGCAGGGGCTGAGGCAATGTCTCTCCTGGGGGCTGGACCCCCTCACCTCAAAGATTTAAAGCCCTTGTGAGGCCTCTCCCTCCATCTGCCTTGCACAGGGGGTATGTGACAGCAAACCTGCTGCTTCCCTCAGCTACGTGCAGGGTACGGGAGTCCGGACCCTTGCGAGGCTTCAGAGGAGAGCACAGGCTGGGGGTGCTGGTTGTAACTCATCTGTCCTCTCTGGTTGGTTGCAGGCAGCCCTGGACTTTGTGGTGGAGGAGGACCTGAAAGCTCACCTGACGTGCTGGTACATTCAGAAATACGTCAAGGAGAACCCGCTGCCGCAGTACCTGGAACACTTACAGCCTTAAGGCAGGCCGGCTCTGACACCAGCACCCCTGTCCCTGACTTCAACGCGGCCTTCGCTTCTCTGCGGTCTCAGGAAACCCCCTCCCACACTCACAATTCCCATTTTTTTAAGTGTGTCCATGTGGTGTATGAGTGTGGGCATGACCTCCTCCTCTCTGCCCACGTGTGAGCATGGCTACGGCCCTTGGGCCAGGCTGGCTTCAAGCACACGCGGTGCCCCCCGGTGCCGCTCTTCCCAAGCCAAGAGGTGGAAGAGGATGATTTTTCCACCAAATTTCCATCACAAGACCAGTGGATGACTTGATCCGTACCTCATCGTCTCCCCTCCACTTGGCGAGAGCTGTGAACTTGCTGGGGGATGTTGGTTTGCGGTGGTCATGGGGTACCAGCCCCACTTTCCTCCTGGCAGCTGGAGGAGATACTGTGGATTAAGTGTTGTGGGACAGAGGGAGGTGCTGGAGGAGCCCCAGCCCCCTGGCAGGTTCATCCCTTGCAGCATCTGCTGGGCACTGAGCCTTGCCCAAGCCCATGTTGAGTACAGATGAGAACGTGTGGGCTGTGGTGGTGCCTCAAGGGCTTTGCACTGGCTGTGGAGACACTGGGATGGTGACACCTTTGAGCCTAGAGACAGGAGCCACGTGAGGAGCGGGCTTCGACCGCAGGGGCTGCGGCAGAGCATATGCAGTGCGAGTGTGCAGAGGAAGAAAGGCGGCTGAGTTGCAGATGCTGCTTCCCGGAGACGCCAGCTCCTGCCCAGCATTCTGTACATAGCTCCAGCTCAGCATCCTTGCAGGGTCGTGGGCTGTCATTCCTGTCTCTGCTCCCTGCTGTCAGTGTTGACCGTGCCGGTGTGGATACAGCCTGCTCAGGAGAACCAGCCCCAATGGCCAGCCTGGCCTAAGCAATGAGGGGACATCCCATACTTTTAGAGGCACCAGTGTGGTTTCCTGCAGCTGAAGAGGAAGGCTCCCCCCATCTCCCTCAACTCCAGCTCTGTACTCCTGTCTGCACCCCAGATCGTAAGGCCTGAGCCTTCATCGTGTCCTGAGAGCAACGGGGGTAAGGCCTCCAGGACCTGGTCCCGGCCCATTTCCAGGACTTGATGCTAGAGCCACCTGCCTCCGCCTGGATGCTGGTCACTTCTGCTTACAGCCTTTGGAAAGAAGCCCTGGCTCAGGGCATTACCTGTCTGCTCACTGGCCTCGCAGCTCTGAGCCCTGGGCGCTGGCAGCATCGTGGGGTCCTTGGCCAGCAGCAGGAACCCCCTTGTGTCGTGCTGTTACCTCCGCGGATGATGACCCTGTAGCACAGCTCAGCGTTGCCACAGGCGGATGTAGAGGTAACACCGTGATGGCAGGGCGCTGCCTGGTTCCAGCTTGCTGCCTGTCCTGCCTTGCCCAGGCTTTCCAGAGCCTGAGCTCTAAACCCCAGAGCATCTCCCCGCGAGCTCACGGGATTTTGCAACGTCCCAGGGATGGGCTGCGGTGGGGGAGGCAGTGCTGCTGGCACGCCAGCCCTCAGCAGCTGCTGGGGGCTGCAGCCAGACAGAATGAGATAAAGAGCCTTTCACTTGGAGGATAAAACTAGACCTAGCTTATCTCATCAGGGACTAAAGTTTACAGTCTGTGCCCAAATGAAGCCCTAGCCAAGAGGCAGCTCAGCCCTCTTCCAGAGCCCAGTGCAAAGTCCATGGCAGCAAAGGCAAAAGCTCCTACAGCCTTCTCTCCTGGCTGGGTTGGTTGGAGATGGAGACCCTGAGCCTGATCTCAGCCAGGGAGACCCTGAGCTGTTCCTCCCGGTCACCAGCTCAAGGCGAAGCCCTGCCACCTGCCTGTGCTCGTGGGCTGCCCACCGCCGACATAAGGCAGCCCTCTGCCCACAGGCTTGAGGAAAACCTCCCAAACTCCATCCCTGCCCTGCCACACCGCAGGCTGTGAGGCCCCTGCCCGTGTTCACCACCTGCCAGGGGAGGGATCTGTGCGCGGGGGCAGACCCACCTCTGGCCTGTGCCGCTCAGGAAAGGCACCGGGCTCAGCCCTGCCGCTGCCTCGTGTTTCTGCCCTCTTGCTGCCTATCTCAGTCTGCCTATTTCAGCCTTCAGGATGGCTTAGAGGAACTGGGAAAGGGTTGCAGGTAACGAACTAAAGAAAAGAGGCCTGAGAAAGAAATCTGGGCTGCTAAATGTTCACTCTGTAATGTGCAAAACACACTTCAACATCTAGTTACAGGAGCAAGGCTGGCTCTGTTACAGCTGAGTGGTGACAGAACCATCCCTGCTCTTGATCTCAAAGTGAAGCTGAACCGTCTCCTCTGCTGCAAGCCAAGATAAGACACGGTCATATCTTTGTTGGAGTGGGGCTGGGTGCTTGGAAGAGATGCGTGCCTGGTTGCCTGGTGGGAGCAATAGTGTGAGCCCAGCGCTGCAGAGCTCTGCCCTAGTTTTGTGCTCGTTTCCACTGTGTGACAGTTCCCAGGAGTACCCCGTAGCGCCTGCTGCGTGAGAGTGGCTCGCTGGAGGGTGTGCTGTGGTCGCCGCACCAGCAGTGTCCCAGTGTCCAAGCCAAGCCTTGGAGCCCTTCGTGCTGCTCTGGCAGGAACCTCGTGCTTCCCGGCACTGGATCACAAGTGGCAATCGCTGCCTTAAATCAGGCACAGCACGTGGTTTTGCTGCTGCTTCCCTTCGAGGTGCTACAATCCCTCTGGTGTCTGACCTGACAGAGACGTACCAGTGTCTGTGCCAACCGTTTCACTGCTGAACCCATCCTCTGCCCCAGCCTTCCCTTCCTCGTGGTCTTTGATGTTGGTGAATAGCAATACCCACAGGTCACCAGCGATGCTGTGCTCCACGCTGCTCCTGTGACCTGGCACTGCCGGGTGGAGATGGCTCAGGGTCCCTCGGCATTGGGCGGCCCTCCCTCTTGCCTCCCCGCCAGCTGCCCTGTCCCAGCTCATCTCTGCAGGAAGGAGCTTTGAGTACTGCACTGCTTCTTGGTGCTGACTAAGCCTGGAGGAGCTGGGGATCCTGGACTCTCTCTGGCAACCGCAATGTGGAAGTGGTTTGGTTGAATATTGGGGTCCTCAAACCCATTTGAACTACAGACCTGGGTGGGTGGGGAAACGCAGAATTGCTGTCCAACCTGCTTCCACATCGCCCAACTTGAAACACCCCCTCCCTCATCCCCTTTCCAGCGTTGTCTTCCTCTGTCCCAGGTTTCCATTCTGTTGAATTCGGTGGTTACGATGTGCCTTTCCTTCTCAGGACCTGTTACAAATGACCTTTCTGCTTTTCTTTGTCTAACATTTCTCTTTATCCCTCCCTCTGTCATACTATAAAACCTGAACATATTGCATGGAATACAATAAAAAGTGTGGCTTAACTCACCCGCAGTGCTTCACTGTGCCACGCTGGGTGGGAGGCAGGAGGAGGTGCCTGCAGAACAGGGGGACCTTGGGCATCCCCAGCTCTGTCACCGCTGGGCTGAGTCGCTTCGGCAGAGAGCCTGTTTCACAGGTCCTGTCAAACAACTCTGCTCTTCAATCTGCGTCCAGGGTATGATTTTTCCTGCCTTGTTGCAGCATATTCATTTTCTATCTAAATGTAAACAATCTTTTTCTCATCCTCAAAGAAACACCTCCTCTAACACATCTATCCCCAAATCTCTTGGACAGTAACTACCACGCGTCTGTCAGTGTCTTGGAGAAGGTGAGAGAAAAGGCAGCAGTTGGCAGATCTGCGTGTTGGTGTACTCAGCAGCTATTCTCCTACTGCCTAACCTTTCCCTCCAAAAAAAAATGGAGAAAATGCTAGTTATTTCCCTCATGAGGAAGAGGATCTTGTGCAAGAAGAACCCCATCTGGGTGGTGAGGATGATGGAAGGTCTGTAAGACACTTGCTAGATTCAGGACAAAGGAGTCCCAGTCCTGGTGCTGGCCACAGCTGCCTGTGACTTGTGGGCAGGCACTCTTGTCTTTTCATCACCTAACCCGCACGCTGCCTGCAGCACCCTTCTCCCATCACGGAGCACCTCGGAGCCAGATCCCAGGCGAGCCCGGCATGTTCCCTTTGCAAACCAACAGGGAGGCGTGGGCTGAAGCTATTGAATTTTATTTCAGGTCATAGGGCTGGCTGACCTCGTGGTGACTGCGTGCAGCTTGGGCTGAGCGGGATCACAACTGGTTCCTCTCCTTTGCCGGCAGATCCGCCCCTGTTCACGCTCGCCAGTCCTGCCTTGAGATTTCAGGCCAAACAATCTTTGAGAGATTTTCTGCAAATGCAGCCTCTTGTGAGCTGACACTCAATGCTTGTGTTCATCAGTTCAAGATGTTTGAAAACATTTAAATAGCCAGCTGGTGGAGTTGTTCCCTGCTGTGCTTGTCCAGAGCAAGGTGGGTGGGCAGGTGACTCAGAGGAACAAGGCGCTTCATTCCCAGGGCCAGCGCTTCTCAGCCCTCGGAGCGTAGCCCCAGCGCTCGGGCTCCCAGTTAACGTCGCTTCCCAAAGCTGGGCGCGAGCCATGGAGGCTGAGGCTGGAGCTTCAATAGCTGAAAATGCCAGGGGTGGTGGGAGGCAGGGGCACAGCTTATTTACAGTTACGATTTGATCCAACATGACAAGTGGCAAGTGGCCCCTGGGCTGCAATTTGAGCAGGCAGAAGCGTGGGTTTTGCTCCTCCCAAGAGACAGCGCGGTAGGTTTGGGTTATAGCACGAAGCTGGGCTGTTGCTGGTAACACGCTGTGTTTACATTCCACATTCCAGACAGTCCGATGCTCCAGCCCGTCCCAGCAATGCCGCCGCTCGGCCACGCGCTCTGCCAGGCCGGGCACGCTTCCCAAACGCCTCTTGTTCGTGCAAACGGACCGTTTCCCTCCACCAAAAGAGCCGACCCCCAAATTACAGCTGAGAAAGCAGGGGTGCGGGAGGGCCCTGCAGTCTGGAAGCACAGCCTGATGATGTCCGGGAGGGCCGAGGCAGCCATGGGTTTGTTCTCTTTGGTTACATTACATCACGTGGAAATAATGTTGTCAAAAAGAGGCATTTTCTAGGAATGTGAGATGCAAAGACAGCGATGCTGTCTTCTGAAATGCACCGTCAGGCTGGAGGAGGGCTAGTCGTGCGGAGGACAGCTGGGAGTGCAGAGTATCCCCAGGAAAGGGGAGGCTGCGGAGCAGGGAGCTGCTGGTTGTTAAGGGAAAACAAATTCCTGAGGAAAAGGCTCCTCTCCTGGGAGGGTTGGAACGGGGAGCAAGAGAGGGCCCAGAAGAGGCACATGGATCCCTATGGATCATCCAAGCACCCCAACACAGGTCCCTGTGGGCAGACCTGCTGCGCTGTGGGGAGACCCTGGGGCCAGAGGCTGAGGACAGGGTGGGTCCTGGGACACCTCCCAAAACGTTGGGCATTGAATGCTGCTGGATCAACGGGAGCTGGGAAACCTGGGACAGTGGCAAAGCTGCATTTTGTTTTCTAGTGGAGCGTTTGACTATGAACTGTTGTTTGTCCTCGGAGAACCAGCAGCGGTGCAGCCTCTCCATTCCCTCCTCTTTCAGAATGGATTAAGGGGGTAAATTTGCCCCAGCAACGCCCCGTCTCATCCCCTGAGAGGTGCAGCTCTGAGGGGCTCCTCCGTTCCTCCTCCGCCTGCTAACAGAAACCGCGCGTTTTCTTGCGAGCAGGAAGACAAAGCACCGCTCATGCTCTGGAGCGCTGCTGAACCTCGGTGAGGGCCCACCCCGCTCCCCGCCACGGCCCGGCCGCGGCGGAGGCCCCCTCCCACCCCACGCCATGGCGGGACCGCGGGGCAGGCCGGGACCCGCCGCGGCGCTCCTCCCGCGGCCGGCCCGCTCGTGTTGGGGCTCGCCAGCGGAAAAGGCCAGGAGCAGGGGCCGAGCCAAGGGTCACGGAGCTGCTCAGCCCGCCGCAGCCGACCGCCGGTCACCGAGGACCGCACTCGCACTCCCGCCCTGGCGCCTCGTCCGGCCCTACCACCCCCACGCCCCCCGAGGGGACTACGCGTCCCAGAGGCCTCCGCAGCCGGGTGGTGGCGCGGGCCACTGTGGGACTTGTAGTCTACGCGTGAGCACGCTCCCCCGCCTGCTGAGTGTTTCCGGCGGCCCCCGTGAACTACATTTCCCGTCGGGCGTCTCGGCGGGCCCGGGGTCTCTTGGCGGAGACATTTGCGAGGCGAGTGTCTCCAAGATGGCGGCGTGGGGAAGGAGGCGCGCTGGCCCCGGCAGCACCAACAGTGGAGGCGGCCGGGAGCGGTGAGCTGGGGCTGGGGAGTGCGGGGCTGCTGGGTCTCCTCGGGCTGGCGAAGAGCGGGAGGAGACGGGCTGCGGCCGCCCGGAGCTCCCCGCGACCCCGGGGCAAGGGCGGGGGCTACGCTGAGGGGAGCGTGGCCAGGCAGGGCGAGTCGGGGGGGGGGGGGTTGGAACGCGGCCTCGCTGAGGTGGGGCTGGCCCGGGGGAAGCTGTGCGGGGCCGGCGGCCTCCCGCTGTGGGCGGGCGCGGGGATGGGGGCCCCGGAGGGGGCCGGGGAAGGTCAGCGCAGGGCGGCGGCGGCGGCCGCGGCCCTTCCCGCCGCGGGGATGCGGCGCTCGGGGCCGGGGTGGAGGAGGGCCAGCCCCGGGGAGGCTCCTTCCACGGCTATTTTTAAAGGCGGGAAGGGCGGCCACCAGTCCTTCCAGGGTGACCTCCCGCTGCGGGGCGGGCCCGGCCGCGCTCCCCCGGTCCGCGGGGCCCGGGGGCGGGCGGGGGTGGTGGACGCGGTGCTGTGCGAGGCTCCCTCCTTGGCTCTGTCCGGAGCGAGGAGCAGCCGGGACGTGCTGGGAGTGCCCACCGAGTAGCTGTAGAAGTTTGAGAATCGTAACTTTACAACGGGAGAAAGAGACAGAGGAAAATCTTGTTGAGCTACTTTAAAATCTGCATGCACGCTGCTTTACCTACTTAAAATGTCCAGTTCAATCCTGAATTTCCTTACGTTGGCGTTTTCCCCGTTTTGCCCCAGGGCTGACTGATGTAACCAGCAGCTGCTGAAAGCTGCTGCGTTTTTTATTGTGAGGCGTTTTCTTTTCTCCTGCTGCCTTACCTAGAGACTCTGATATCCCTCTTAATTTTTGCTGGGGCTTTTGCTTCGTTTGTTTTCCTTGCTGTAATTCAGCAGTATTCTTTTTGATGGCGTCGAATCTGCATCGCCAAGGAGAGGCACAAGCAGCCCTTAAAATTGTGGCGCTAATGTGAATCGCAGGAATGCTGTCTGTTTTCAGGGAGTTTAAAAGTAATTCAGCTGGAAGAGCCAATGGAACTACTGCATCAGCGTAGTTTATATAAACAACTAAGAATACCAGCGAGCTCAGTGGCACAGCGGTAAAGCTGTCTGCACCCAGTGCTGGCACTTACCCCAGCGCAAAGCACACAAGGTGTGGAGTTTTCGTGTGGCAGACCTGTCCTCCCAGCAGAAGTGAAGAAAAAAATATGGAAAAGAGCGCTTAATAAACTTCAGTGAAAATTATTCTACAAGGATGGAAATTGGTGCACGCTTACAAGTGAGTTGTTGCCTTGTAACTTAATCTGTGAACTATACAATAACTGTAGTTGGAGGTGAATTTTTAAGCTATGATGACTCTTGATCTTATGATTGAAAATACTTATTCATAACCCTGGGTTACTTCATGAACCTGCTGCGTATATTGCTTTTCCTTTGGCAGTGAGAGGTATATAGCTATGTGTAAGAAAGCGTAGAAGTGACATGGCAGAACAGCAGATACACCAGTGACCAGCGTTTCCCAATCCCTATCAGAAGGTGGTGATTCTTACAGGTGTCATCCTGTACCAACGTGACGGAAGATCATACTTCTAATAGGTGCCGGGTGATGTCAGCTAGGGGCTGCTCCTTCCTCTGCCGAGCCGGAGATACACGTGACTGGGCCTCTGCCTCTCGCGAGCGGTGGCTCATCCTAAATCGTCACACCTACTGATCTGGTTTGACTGCTGGCAACGCCGGTTGTGTAAAGGGCAGTGCTGACAGACCTGATGTCATCAAATGACGACATCTGCTTTTTATACGGTGAATACAGTTTTCTTGCACTGGGCAGGATTCTTGTCCAAAGACACATTCCTCTGAACTGAATGTGCTAATCCAGCTTTCCTCATAAATGAGCTGCTTCAGGGAGTTTTTACGGTTGTTAGCCAGCTAGTCTAAAAGGCATCTGTGTGTTGGGAGGTGGTGTGAGGAGACTCGGTAGTGAATAAAATACTGTTTGCTGTTAGACTAGACCAGCTTTCATTTCTTAAAAAAATGAAAAAAGTTCAGCAACTCTGTGGCGTCTGTATTCCTTCATAAACGACTTTATTGATACAAGGAAGCCTGTAATTGGTCACAAAGTGCTTTCCTCAGTAGGACTAAATGTAAGGATGTTAATTTCAAAGGGTATTGGCTGTGAACCCCAACTGGTGCTCTGGTGGTGAAATAATAAGGTCAAACAAAACCCAAAACACTGAAGAGAACCAACTAAACATTTGGTTTTCTTCCTTCTGGATAGACTCTTTAATGGAGACTGTCTAAAGGGAATTGTTAATCTGTAGACCAAAACAACTTTTTTATACAGAACAGACACTGAATTGTACTTAGTGTTTTTGTATAAAATTCAGCACGATGACCGCCAGAACACAAGACAGAATGCTGTTTGTTCCCCCGGGAGATGTTCTAACAAACTCCAGAAAGAACAGCTTTGTTGTCATCACCGCCGCTTGTATTGGCTTCTCTGCACCCTTGAAGAGGTCTCTCCTTTCCTACCTGCGCCGCTCAGATTTCTGCTACTCTGTTTGCTTACAGCAATGATTGACCTATTTCCATTAGCCTGGCTAATCATTAGTTGACTTAAAATTGACACCTCCTTTTTGTCTGGTGGCTGGGGTTTTTCGTTATAGGCTGGTGATGTTTTCCTTAATGTTGTCTTCCCTTGCTGAGGCTGCCTGAAGATCTCATCTATGTTCTTCTGTTCTCTTTCCTATTTGTATTTAAGGTACATCTTTGGAACGAAAGTCTTGCTTTATAGCCAGCCTTTTCCTGTTCTTCCTCCGCGTTAATGCATGCGTGGACAGCCTGTTGAGAATGGCCTTCTTAAAGCCATAGGCCTGACAGCCGTGGCTGATGGCCTGGGACTGGGAGATCTTGCGGATGTTCAGCAGAGAAACAATTCTTCAGGTGCTGGAGCTCGGATGTGTTGGTGCTTTCTGTACACTGTACCCTGCAGCTCTCCTGGGTAGAAAAATATGCTGCTGGATATGACTTTGAGGTGGAGTATTTCCACTGAGAATTAAAGCCAGACCACAGCCCATTCCGTAATATTGAAATTAAATTAATTTTCAAGAAGGGTTTATGTGGGGGGAGGGAAGTTTAATGTTAGAATTTGTCACGCCTTGACTTCATTGACCTACTCCAGCCTGGCTGAGATGCAGACACTGACCCCAGACACTGTGCTGGTCCTTTTTCTGCAGGTCACTTGCACAGCCAGCATGGAGTCCCTCTGTTGCATTGCTGAACTAGACTTTGTGCTTGTGTGTGTGCCGCTTGTGACAGGCGTTATCACACTGATGCAAGCCTCTCCCTTCTTATTTTTTTAACTGCTAATCAGACTAGTCTTCATTTACAGTTAATCAGTATGTTTGGTGCTCTGAGCAATACTGTTGTCCAGGAACATTCTTCTTTTAAAAGAAGCAAACTACCTGCGTGGTATGGGAGGGGTTTAGAAAGAACTTTTTTTTTGCACAGAACTGTACCTGTGCTTTATGCAGATTGGGATTGTTTCTAATTGTGATTCTGAACATTTTGCAGAACTGAGATAGTTGGATGAGTACAAACCCTTGCCAAAAGCCTATCTGGCAGGTTGAGGAACACCATTGGATAAGGAGTTGGCTCGATGGCCGCACTCAGAGAGTGGTGGTCAACGGCTCGATGTCCATGTGGAGACCGGTCACGAGTGGCGTCCCTCAGGGGTCCGTGCTGGGCCCGGCCCTGTTCAACATCTTTGTCGGCGACATGGACAGTGGGATAGAGTGCACCCTCAGCAAGTTCGCCGACGACACCAAGTTGTGTGGTGCCGTCGACATGCTGGAAGGGAGGGAAGCCATCCAGAGGGACCCTGACAGGCTGGAGAGGTGGGCCTGTGCCAACCTCATGAAGTTCAACCAGGCCAAGTGCAAGGTCCTGCACCTGGGTCATGGCAATCCCAGGCACAAATCCAGGCTGGGCGGGGAATGGATGGAGAGCAGCCCTGAGGAGAAGGACTTGGGAGTGCTGGTGGATGAGAAGCTCAACATGAGCAGGCAATGCGCCCTTGCGGCCCAGAAGGCCAACCGCATCCTGGGCTGCATCAAGAGAAGCGTGGCCAGCAGGTCGAGGGAGGTGATTCTCCCCCTCTACTCTGCCCTGGTGAGACCCCACCTGCAGTACTGCGTCCAGTTGTGGAGCCCCCAACACAAGAAGGACATGGACCAGTTGGAGAAGGTCCACTGAAGGCCACGAAGATGATAAAAGGGCTGGAGCACCTCTCTTATGAGGACAGGCTGAGAGAGTTGGGGCTGTTCAGCCTGGAGAAGAGGAGGCTCCGGGGAGACCTGATAGCGGTCTTCCAGTACCTCAAGGGGGCCTACGAGAAAGATGGGGAGAGGCTGTTTAGTAGGGCCTGTTGCAATAGGACGAGAGTAATGGTTTTAAAATAGAGGGGGGTAGATTTAGATTAGAAATTAGGAAAAAATTTTTTACGATGCGAGTTATAGAACACTGGAACAGGTTGCCCAGAGAGGTGGTGGAGGCCCCATCCCTGGAAACATTCAAGGCCAGGCTGGATGAGGCTCTGAGCAACCTGACCTAGTCAGGAATGTCCCTGCTCCTTGCAGGGGGGTTGGACTGGATGACCTTTGAAGGTCCCTTCCAACCCTAACCATTCTATGATTCTGTGATTCTATTAGGCCGAGAGCAATGAACTCCTGAGGCTCAGTCATTTTCCACTGCAAGCAGACAGTGGTAGAAGGATGCTTGGGTTTCTTCCAGGATGTTGTCATCTGCCTGTTTTCAGCACTGGGCTCATTTGTTTCTCTTTTTGCCAGTTGGCACCTGGCAAATCTTAAGTTCTTTTCGCATTGAGTGGCACTGCGCCTCCTCCTTAGAAGGGTATTTATTTCTTCATCCATAAAGTCTGTCCAGCTGAAACTTAACTTTAACAGGCAGGCTGCTGTTTTCAAGAGGCAGCTAGGAGACTGCTTCCAAGTCGGAGGCAGAGAAATGGAGCGGCTTTGAGGGCTGTCACTGGGAAAGTGCTGGAGCTGCTATTGTTCAGCCAGCTGCAGCACCCCTCTCCTGGTGCTCTCTGATATTCCCATGTTAGGAAGATAATCCAGATGTAATTTGAAGCTTGCCCTATAGCTAAGACAGACACTTTACCCCTCCTGCTGGTGGTAGCTCTGTTAACAACTGATTTCTTATTTATAAATTGGCAATACCAAATTTTACGTCGGTGATTTAAATTATTTTCATCTTTCTACGCTGAATAGTTGAGTACTGTCACATTCTCCCATCTATGCATGCAGTTGGCATCAGGAATGAGATATTTAAAATTTCCCAGTTATAGAACGTGAGAAGCTGTAATAGAATAAAATTACTTGGATATAAGGTCCAGAACTATTCTTATAGAACAGCTGTACAACTTTTGAATGTAGCCCTCTTTTTTGGGGTGGGGAGGCAGGGAAAAGAATTTGATTGAATAATATTAACAACTGCCTTTAGGTTCTGATCTGCCTAGTAAATAATATTCAGGACTTCTGGACATGTGGCAGCATTTCGTGTCTTCTGGAACTAGATCCTCTCTGACCCTGGTTACTTATTGTTCTTTTTAAGTAAAATGAAATTTATATAAAGTCATCATACTTCATAACCGGTGAATGCCAGCTTGGAGTTGATTGCACGGCTCTGCATTTTTGTTTGTCATTGCTGGGGGGTGGGGGCCAAGCTCCACAGCCTGCAGTGTTTGAGCAAATCCAGTTGCTTTGACTGGATTTGCTCATGTGCAGCTGCTGTGTTCAACTGAAAGGCTGTGTCAGGAGAGATTGCCTCTGTAGACTGAGGTCCTTGCTCCTTCTCTGTGTGCCAACAAGGTCTAAAACCCTCTCAAGCCTACATATCTCCTCTGTGTCTCTTTCTGTAGTGTCTGAAAACAAACCAGTTTTCAGCTTTCCATCCTCCAGGGGCAGCCAGTCCTCATGTGGAAATGATATGTGATAAACCTCGCTTCCTCTGTTGTAGAAATGCAGGCTTTCTGCTTGCGTTGCTGACTCTGTGTCCTATTGTTTGAGCAGCTAGTTTTTCATTCTTTGTCCTTTGTTTTTGGATTACCTGTTTTGCCACTTGCAGCTTCGGCACTGTGGTAGAGATGTACTCCCATATTAGAGGGCTGATTTGGAGAAACAGCATCGACAAGGGGCCACGCCCTATCAGGGATGAAGCCTTTGTGCAGTTTATTTCTCAGTGATTTTTTTTTCTCAACAGAACATATTTTAATTCTGCTTATTTTGGCATAGAAGGATCCTGCTTTTCTTGACTTTATTGTTATAAAGCCCCAGAGCCTGGCAAGCCAAAAGATTGCAGAAGAGATGGGCAGTACTGCCTTTGGCCAAAGCCTGTTGGATTCCTGCTCTCTTTGACAGGTGGCTGTTGCTTGTGCTATGGCTCTGCACACAAGACACATTCTGGCAAAAGGGAAAAAATGGATATTCAGAGAGAAAAACAGGCAAGACCTCAGCGAGGAGGAGTGAGGCCGATGGGTTAGTGCCACCTGTCCTGGTGCTGAGCCTGGAGAAATGCCATCTGATGTAGTCACTTCGCTTAATTCCTAGAGTTAGTTCCCCATGGTGCTTCTAGAGGCAGGGGGACTGTGCGTGTTCCTAAGCCTCTGTGGAGTAGTTAGTTGAAATTGGATTCTGCTTCTGTTTTGCAGACCCTCGCTGCGTGTTCCTAGGTGTTACCAAATGCTGAAAATGCTCCTTGGTAGGAAATACTAATTTTATCTGGAGGGTTGTGTTAGTACTGGGTCAGCTTCCAGCTCGAACATGCCTTTCAGCAGTAGATTTCCCTGAAGTCATTTTGCCTTAGCAAGTGGTTTCACAGGGTCATTGGTGGTGTTTGACAGAGGTACCTTAAGTCTTTGCATGTCTTCTACAATGAAACTGGAATTTTTTTATTTGGAAGAAGCTGCACTTAGAACAGTTGTCATCAAGGAAAAAAAAAAATCCTTGGCAGAAGCCATTACCAGCTGTGTCTGTAATGTCTCAGTGGAACACCTGGCTAACTAATTATTCGTTAGAAACTCCTTAGTGTTAGCTGATACAGTTATTTAGAGATGTACTATTAAATTTATATAGGTGCTGTCCTTCAAAATTTTCTATAAATACTTGTCGATTCACTACAGAACATCAGAGCCCACCACATCCTGTGCAGAAAGGGTTATCGCAATTTTCCAAACCATGTCTGACAAGATGATGGCCTTAAAGAAGCCCGTGGCAGCATCCAGGTGGATTTTTATTTTTCTTTCTACTCATGAACAGGCCAAGGGGGAAATGCACTGCAGAGAACTCAATAACTAGGTTGTAAGTGGAGTTTTCCTTGTAGTTTATATAAATTCCAGCCAGACTTTTAATGAAACTGCTTATTACTCTGCTTTGAGAGAGGCTGGTGCATCTTGAGACCTGCTGTTTGATGTGTTTGCTGCCGTTCCCAAAAGCAGCCACTTCTGGCAACAGCGTGTAGCGTAACAATATTCTTGATTACAGATGGCCACCGCGCGCTACCCTTTGCAGCATGACTGGAGCTGCACATCAAGGGTGATGTCTGGTAACGCAGCAGCTTGCAAATGTGTATTTTTTCCCTCCGTTATTTTCCAGTGTGTGCACATAAATACCATTGTACTAATGGAGCAAAAAGTGCTGGTTTTGTTCTCCATCTCAGCAGTGTCTTGCCTCCCAGTGTCGGGAGGGTCTGAATGCCGTCGGGATGAGGTTGTTTTGTCTGCTGTGCTTAGGTCAGATACGTATTTGTTCTCCTTCTGCTAAAGGAATCTGCTAGATATTTTTATCCCTGAGAGGCCACGTGCTCAGTTTTGCTCTGGTTAAACACAAGTATGTCAGAAATAGTTATTTCTCCTGCTCGGAAGGGAGGGTTTTGCCTGGTTCTAATCGATAGGCTTTTACCCTTTCTCGGCAGAGGTGGACAGTCACAATCCTGTTTCTCTGCAATCTGTTACATTCGCGTAGCTGCAGCTAAGGTGATGTGGAAGGGTGAAGGGAAGGTGGAAATTGATGTGATTTTTAGGTAGCTACAAGCTGCTACTCAAATGGAAGATGTACAAGTCTTGTGCATCCCCTGCCAGTAGGGAGCCTGCTCCGAGGTAAAGCGAGCAGCTCGCTCTTCCCTGTTTAAAAAAAAAATAAATCCTTTCTTGCTTTGCTGTGCCCTATTTCAGCAGAGGGAGTGAACTGTTCTGTAAGAGCGCTCGGTTACCTTTTTCACCTTCACTTCCAGCTGTGTTTCTTGGCCGTCCTTGTTGGATTTCCTGTGGGTTTACTAGGTTGGGTGTACTGTGGAGGACTGAATAGCAAGCTGCATCTGTGGCAGCAAGGCCGTTATTATGGGGAGAAGGCAGACATCTTCACTTGAAGATGCTTCCTCTCTTAAAACCTTCCAGTGCACCTTGCCCTCTTGCTGGATGAATTGCTAGTCTTATTTTCTGTGAAAACCGCTTAAGTCTGTACAGTTCATTCATTGATGTGCTGTGGTTGCTAAGGTGTGACGTTTCCAGTATCTGTAGAGAAACTGCTTGGGTATCAGTGTGAGGAACCGTTTCAGGATTGTTAACAAGATCCCGTTTTCTCAAAATGTTCCAGCTACTTCAAGTCAGGAAAAGGTAAGGAAAAATACCTTGCCTTACTTTGGCAGGACTTAGTGTACAGTCGGCATAATCGGCTGATGTGAAATGAATCTTGATTTGAAAAAGCTGCTTGTCGTTGAGCAGAGGCAGTGACTGACCTTGAGGGCTGCCCTCCCTTCAGGTGTTTTTCTCTCCTGTTCTCCCAGCAGCTGGGTGGGTGTAAAGTCTGTCTTGAAGCTCTGTAGTTTTAATTCTGTGTTTCCTGTTAACAGGGTCACCTTGTCCTCCACGGACTGTTACATCGTGCACGAGATCTACAACGGAGAGAACGCTCAGGACCAGTTTGAGTATGAGCTGGAGCAGGCCCTGGAAGCGCAGTACAAATACATAGTGATAGAGCCCACTCGCATTGGGGATGAGACGGCCCGCTGGATCACTGTCGGGAACTGCCTGCACAAGACGGCCGTGTTAGCGGGCACCACCTGTCTCTTCACCCCTCTGGCGCTTCCAGTCGATTATTCTCACTACATCTCCCTGCCTGCTGGTGTGCTGAGCGTGGCTTGCTGCACCCTGTATGGTATCTCTTGGCAGTTTGATCCCTGTTGCAAGTACCAAGTCGAGTACGATGCCTATAAACTTTCCCGCCTGCCCCTGCATACGCTCACCTCCTCCACTCCAGTGGTGCTGGTGAGGAAGGACGACCTGCACAGAAAGAGACTGCATAACACGATAGCACTCGCCGCCCTGGTGTACTGTGTAAAGAAGATCTATGAACTCTATGCTGTATGACTTCAGCAGGGAAGAGAGAAACCCACAAAGACAAGCGTATTAAGACTCCCACAGTAACATTTTGTTTTTCCTCTTTGAGAAGCAGTGGAGACTGGGAAGGATTTGGTTTAATAGAGCTGTTATTTTTGAAATAACACATCACTGGTGCACCAAGGTTTTTCAGTTCTTCGTTACACTTAAGATGTGGATGTGTGGTGACTTGAGAGCTGTATGTTAGGCCATGGGAGTCCAATCCAGCAGCGGAATGTTGATGGAAAAGAAAGCTATAGAAAGAGGGGGGTGTGAGAGCTGCTTTTTTTTTTTTTCTTTTTTTGGAAACATTTAAGTATATTGTTTAATTGTATTACACAGAACCAGCCAGAATTATCATTGACCATTAAAGGATAAGAATTTCAAATGCTTTTGCTCTCTTCTTACTGTTATCATAGTTCCCTTTTATAGTGTGCTTCCAGGGGATGGAGGCTTTGCTCTGAGAACTCCAGCGGTGATAATGACTTAGCGTGCTCACACACAGCCCTGATACTCCTCCTGGCCATTGCACATGGTAGCAGCATCCACGTTACTTGACAGCAGCCATCTGTTGAAGGAATAGCTGTAGAGTGTTGCTTTTCCTCTTGCTTGACTACTTCTGTTTCTCGGAAGAGGGCTTACTTTTTACCCCGGTGTTTATATCTTTTTGGTAATTGCTTAAATATTGATGGCTGGGGCTAAGGGTGTCCAAATCCTCTGCTGCCCTGCCACCTCCAACTGTAACTTCTCTACACAGTGGAGATAACACTGTAAGCTTCCAGCTACAAACACGTTCTGCTCCGTTCCTGTGCCAGTTCTTAGGTGGATACATATCCACTGAAACGCGTTGTACCACGTGCAGCTGAGGCCTGCCGAGGTGGGAGTCCAGCGGCCTTACCTTTGTGCTTTCTTACTGCTGCTGACACTGGGATGGCCCTGCCGT
Source organism: Chlamydotis macqueenii (assembly GCF_036417535.1). NCBI lineage: Eukaryota > Metazoa > Chordata > Aves > Otidiformes > Otididae > Chlamydotis > Chlamydotis macqueenii. The sequence continues at coordinate 3,654,197 of NC_141570.1, read as the reverse complement.
GCAATTCCAAGCTCTTGCTTGGAACACGCACTTCTGGAGCTGCCTGCTACTGCTGCAAGGTTGTATCTTGTAACTGTGGTATCTGGAATTTTAGAATTCATTCTTGTGCATTAATTCATCTTTTAGCTCAAAACTGTCAAAATCTTGTTCTTCGAATGGGACGTATTTACTGGTTTGCAAGGTCTGCCAGTTACTTTCAAAAGATAGGGGCTTGCTTTCTATAATCTCCTCCTACCACATGGAAAATAGGTGTGGCTTGCATTTGCAAGGCCAGCTTGGCAAAGCTTCAAGTGTGATGATCTGAATACAGGCGCAAAGGCCTGTAATAAACACTGCCTGCACGCAGGTGTACTGCTTGCTTCAGTGGTGGCTGCGGTCTGAGCCCCACAGCAGAAGCACTGACCTTGGAAGGGAGTCTCGTGAGGTCGGAAACCAGATTCAGTAGTTCTGTCTTTACCTTTCCCAATCGCCAGAGCAGGCAGCAAGAACTGCTCCTCGCCTCCAGACTGCAGCAGGCTTTTCTGGCCACGGTTCCACTTGTGCTTTTCTGCTGATGCAGCTTTTGTGTTAGCAGGACGTGCATCCCAGTCGTACGCGTGCTGGGCAAATGGGGTTTGCTGGGACTTCGGAGCAACCGCTTTTACCACCCGTGCAGGCAGCTGTACCCGAGCAGGCAGGCGGGCTGGAGGAGACTCCTGTGGCATCGAGACGTTTCTAGGTGGCAACAGCCCTTTGCCTCTTCTGCTGGTACAGTGGCTGAGTCGTCTCCCTGCAAAGTTAGAAGCTGAGATCCAGAGCATCTCTATTTATAGCAACAATGTACAGTTGCCTTGGCAGAGAGGAGGGGAAGAAATGCAACTACTTCATCTTCCTGCGGTTAGGCCAAGACTGCTGGGCAGGCTGCCTTCCGAGCCCTGACATCGTTTGTTCCTGAAGTCCTGTCTGCTGGATGAATTTTATAGTGGCACATCTGCCATGGCTAATATGTCCTCTATTGCTGCAGAGGGCCCAGAAATGTCCTTGTGCCAGCCACACAAAAGACATTCTTGCTCTTTTTTAATCAATGCAGAATAATTGTCAGGGCTATTAGTTCCTTTTCTTCACCAAACCTCGGTGGTCCTGGGCACTTTTTTTTTTTTTTTTGCTTTCCCTTGCCTGGAATGACAACTACAGCAGAAGGACTAACCCTTGGTAGGCTCCCTAAATGCATGACTCTGGAGTTAAAAATAAGTCAAGTTTTCTCTGGTCTCTTGTCGCAGGAGGAAAGGTGAAAAGTCAGCTGTTGCAACAGGTAGGTCTGTCTTAAACGACACCTTTCACTCCATTCTGAGGTGGAGAGGACATAAGTGGTGGTGGGAGAGCTTGTTTTCCAGTAAATATTAGCGATTAGTCTAGGTAACATGCTTGGTGACATCCTGGCTATTAGTAAGTCAGCGCTGGAACTATGCGAGGTGACGTGGCAGAATGAGAGGGATCCCGAGGGTCGTGTGTTTCAGTGACTCACATGAGATGGCTGCTGCATGCGGGGCTTTGGGGTCAGTCTCTGTCCCCTGCCGTGCTGGCAGCTGTGGGTTACGGTGGCTGGGGACAAGCCTCCCTTTCAAAAGCCCCGCACTTTGCTGCCCATCCTGACCATTGTGGAGGTGCTCTGAAATGGATTGTTACGTTCCTGTCGTCACAGGGAATTTATTTTCAAAGGGGAACGTGTACGCTCTCAATAACCTCTGACTTCGAGCTGTATTTCAAACAGGAACTACAGTAACGCCCTGCACGTAATTTTTTTCCTCAGGCCTGACATGTTACACCCCTCAGCACCCTGGATGGTAACACAGAAATGCAAAGTGGCCCCTCAGTGCTTCTTGGGTAGCCATGAGGCACAGCAGCTGGATAAGACTGCCAGGAGTACTGTATTTTGCCAAGAAATGGAGGACCTGAACAAGCAAAACATGAAAGGAAAAGCACTACTAACACAGAAACTCCCCTTGTGGAAAGTGAGAGAAGGTAATGCCTTGGTTTTCTATCTTAACAGGAAAAAAAAAATATACATACACCTGAAAGCTTAAACTTGTAATTTCAACCCAAGGCCTTTAGGTAACAAATCTGCAGCCTCAGCTGCAGTGAAAACGGTCAAGGCTGTGCTAACTGAGCAGCAGCACTGTGATCATTAAACATGTCCTGGTCGTCATCTGGGATGGATTCTCAGAGATCATTTGTAAATCTGTAGTGGTCAAGAAAAGGTTTTTTGAAGGAGAGGGTCCTGCTGACCCTGCACACCTGTATCAGAGTTTTGTGGTGACTAATCCTGTGTGTGGATTCACGCCGCCTGCTGTAAGCTAACGGAGGATGTAAGAGAGCTCAGATGCAGTATGTTGTTCTGCAGCTACTACTGGTACGATAGCACCTTGCAGGAATGTAAGAAAAGGAAAACAAAACCCTCCTGCTTTCCCTTCCTCCAATGTCACCTGCTGTGAGGAGCTGAAGTAGAACAAAGGCTTCATTTAACAGCAGTGCGATTGATTTGTCGTCAGATGTGCGCTCACAGGCAGGACATACAAGGCAGTACACACGGAGAATGCTGTAAGTGCATGGAGGAGGCAGTGGGGGTCTGGACCGTGGCTCCTACTAGAAGGGTTTATTTCAGTTATAAGTTAAAAAAGATTATTTCTGTCTTTACTGAACTATCTCTGTGCAGCCCCTCCTTTTTCCTAGTGGTGCTGCTATCCCTCACATGAGGAGAAGGGGTGAAGGATGGAATATGGCACCCCTCAGGCTGTCAGACTCGGACTCCCTGAAGCCTGTGATATGTGAACAGGCAGGTATCGTTCCCCCACTGGATGTGATCCTCATTAGCATCTGTGATTGCCTTAAAACAGAGGAGAACCAAGGGTTTGTCTCCTGTACTGCCCACCCTACGCACACAGATTCTCCTCTGCTTGCCAGGAGACTCTGCTGGCATCTACAGAATCGTGCCTACTCTGCTCCAGGCTGCAGGCGAAGCAGGTGTGCTGCTATCAGCTGCGCAGTATTTACACTCAACAGCATACCCCGCTTTGCTATTTTTTTATCTGTTCAGTGTTTCCCCTGCATTACCTTGTGCTGGGGTTAATACTGTCCTGTCAGGTGGTGCAGAGTTAAACACCCCCGTACATCAGTGAGGCATCATTGAGACAGATAAAATAATTGCCAAATAAAACTTATATTTTACATCAGTTACTTCTTTGAAAGTGGCGCTGGAGTTGACTTTAGTTTAACATACAACATGACTTGGCATGTTAACAAGCAGAGGCTCTGAACATTGACACTTCAAGCAACATGTTCTAGATCAGATTGGAAGGTGTGGGAAGGAGACACGGATCACGAGAGCTCCCAGGTGAGGATTGGGAGGGCCATGGGGTGGGGAGAGCTAAGATCTGCTTGTGTGAAGGCAAAACAGGTGAGGTTTATTTGTAGCAGGCCAGTAAAGCTGAGCGTGTCTGGAGTGAGGTGAGGGAAGGTGCTGTCTTCCAGCAAGAGAGCCTCCCGTGCTGCAAAGCGCGTTCCCTTGAGTTACCCTCCTCTGCAGCCTCAGCTCTCCCGCTTTGTCCGAGCACCCTTCTTCAGGCGAGGCTTAGCTGCTGTCTTCCAGCAAGAGGGCCTGCCCTGATGGGGGGGAAACTGCTTCCCGCTCTCCATGCAATGGTAAATTGCAGCAGTTTGAGAAAGTTTTTTCCTGCAGGAGCACCTCCACTGATGTCCCAGCCAAACTGCAGGGGGTTGGCCTCTCCCTATTGTTACTGCTCGCATGAGCTGAGCTCTAAGAGTCCTTTGCTTTTCTCTCCTTTTTTGCTCTAGTTGCCATTAAGGTGAAGAAAAGCCTGGGGAAGAGGTTTCGCAGGTAGACAGCCAGGGAGGGTGCCAGGCCAGCTACAAGAACTTCCTTCTTCTTCTGTCCCACTGCGTTGAGAACCACGTGAGCGACCTCTGCGGCTGTCTGTCCTTCGGCGGTGTTCTTGTCCATGACTGCCAAAGGAAAGCCAAGTAAGGTAAGCCCACGTTTAAGTACCTTTCCTAGGAATGCTCTGCTCTAACTGCACATGGCTGCTTGCATGGCTCTGGTTTTTCACACCAGTTGTGTATGGGAGCACAGGCAAGTATAATTTATGGTTGGGCTAGAAATCAGTAATTGCTCTCTAGGAAGGCGAAATTTTGGGGGGTTACTGTTCCTACCTTGCATCCAAAGTTGACTTTGATACTTCAGGGCTAACTTGTGTCCCTACTAGAGACCATATTTTGCAAGCATACTTTGGAGTAATGCAGTGAGGTGGAGATGCTTTAGATACAGGACACAAAATCGTATCTCACCTCCATAGCGAGATCCATCTGCTGTTACCGCATTGAGAGAGAGGTTTGTCTGAATGTATCCAGGGCTTACAACCGTCACGTCAATGTCGTACTGCTCTACCTCTGCCCGCAGACAATCAAAGAAGGCCTGGGTAGCATGCTTAGAGGCAGCATCTGAAAAACAGGAAAAGGAGTAAGGCTGAAGGAAGCTTCATTTCCCTGAATGGGTTTTTCACTGCAATGCAACTACTCCTCAGCAAGAACCCAGCAGCTGTTCTCCAACTTTTAGGTGTTTGGTTGGGGTTTTTTTTGTGAATGGCAGCAACAGGTAGTGGGAGTGAGAGGCAATTTAGGAAGGCAAAATGTAAATACCAAGTTGGAAACTGGCTGGGATTCTGAGCTTAATATCACAGCTATGCCAAAGCGCTGCGGAGTGAACCCAAGCTGCCTCCCACTCGCGATAAAGGAGATGTGAAGCCTGGCTTGGGAAGCATTTGGTAAGGGAGGCTGGGGCTGGGGGAACGCGATGCCAGGAGGGCAGAGCTGACATTGGCTGCTGGCCTACATGCGCTGAGCATTCCGGACTTGCAGAGCAGGTTCAGAGCTGGGCTGCGCACAAGTCAAAACCTGATCACAAACAGACGGGAGTAGAGAAATGTGGCCTAGGGCAGGATTTCCCCCAGTTAAGTGGCCAAGCACCTCCTTTTGCTCACTCCATTTCCACGTATACTTGGTCACTACCACTGTGACTGCCATCACCGCAACGTGGCTGCGGGGCTGACACCAGCAGCACAGAGCTGAGCGCAGGCTGCACACCCTGTCTGAGGACCTAGGCAAGGCCTGAGCTCCGTGCTGCCAGGCCCGTGTGGCTCTGCTCACTGCAAGCGCTCTGGAAGCTCTTCAGAACACGCTCCTTGGTGCAGCCGTACCCACGTCATCTGCGAGACCAGATGGCCCAGACGTTCTAGGCTCTCCTTCACTCGGCATCAGGCCCTACCACTCTTACGCCATCCCCACTGCACTCTTCCATGTTTGTGTTTATTTTCAGTGATTTACAGATGCTTGTATAACAAACGCTCTCCTCTTAGTTCCTCCATCTTTTATAAGGCTTTTTATAGTAATCTCACCAATATTATTTCTTGTCATAACTGATTTAGAGTGAAAAGTCTGCTGGATCAAATGAAGTGTTCAGGCTTTTATGTTGGCATTGGTTGTACTACGGCACTTCACAACTTATTAAAACAAGAAGTTCCTGCTTTCTTCTAGGAGATTATCCAGGCAAGGATAAAGTGCAATAAAATTATGGAATTAATCAGAAAGTTTATAGGGACTCTCAAATTTTAAGACAGGAATATCAATCTCTTTTCAAGACACTGAAAATATATTCTCCTTCCCCATCCCTTAACAACTTTAGGACAGGGCTAAGATTCTGTGTTAGAGTGCCTTCCTTAACACCCGTCAGAGATCTGCGAGCACACTAAGAATGATGCACAGCTCTGCCTGCCCTGCATGCAGCCAGCTCTACGAAGAGCTAAATGTGGAAACTGTAGCCAAGTATTCATTCAGTTCAGTGCCCCAAATATGTCTTCCCCATCTTCCGTGGAGGTACTTACATGCTGATCTGAAAGGAATGCTTATTTTGCCTTGAACACTGCTGATGGCCACAATGTGGCCTTGTCTCCTCTTGATCATGGATGGGAGAAGTGCTAGCAAGAGACAGAAAAGACCCATTCAGAGTAACCATCCTGCCATTACTGCTGTTGAGAATCAATGCTTTCAGAGCATTCAGAGGTGCCTAAGTGAATTCCAATATCCTCATTCAGAGTAGGGGCTGGGCAAGGGATAGTGCTTAGGAGGCCTCGAACTGAAGCTTCGGTCTGGCTGGGATGTTCACCTGTCAGGACGCTCCTTGTGCCACTGAGGCTGCACAAAGGCTGTTGGAGTTGCTATGATTTCCCACAGGCGTGGTCAGCAGGACTTACTCTTTTCTGCCACCAGGACATCTTTCCAGTTCCTGCTGCTGCCACGCTCCAGGCTGAACTTTCTGTGTAACTCAGGAAGCTTCCTAGGAAAGGTACAGCTTCACCTAGAACCCATACTGCGCTCTCTAGGGTTTTATCAGCGCAGACAAGCTAACCATATCTCTCTTTGTAAGTTCCTGCCAGACTAGAGTCAGGAAGTGTTTTAAACAAGATGGTTTCTCTAATCAGGTGCTTCCCATGCAGTCATGCCCAAGCATCAACTTTAGGCCTGCCCATAAAACAAAACTTTCCTCCCCTCTTATACCGTACTCTACCAAATACAGTTACAAACAGAAGTTAAGCTGTGCTTAGTTGTGTTGGCCTGCAGAAGGTATCAGCCAAATCCATTGTCCCCCTGTAATCTGGATCACGAGTACCTTTGGTGAGGGCTATAGGACCAAAATAATTTGTTTCCATCACTTTCTTGTCCACATCCAGTCCTGTGTCCACAATTGTGCCTCGGAAGCTAATGCCTGCGTTGTTGATCAGTATGTCCACGTAACCGAAGTACTTCAGGATCTCTTCAGCAGCATTTAGGACAGTTTTTGTGTCCGAGAGGTCAAATACCACAGTGTGAGGTTTGTGTGTCTGTGAATAAACAAAAATTAGCAGAAGACCAGTTCAGGGTGTGCTGAACGTGCTGTATGTTCATGCTCATGACTTAGAGGGATGGAATTTCCCAGCTCTGGAAACGGGGAAGCAGGGCCATCCAAACCCTGTGCAATGAGAGTGCAGCAGTTGCATCTGGCAGGGATATATGACAGAAGCAGGTTGTGCTCTCATCTTTCTCTGCTCCCGTAGCCTGTTCCTTATACCTAGGCTAGGAAAGGGGCAAGTGAGATCTTCCTCTAGTACTAAAACTTGCTGTTGTCTCATTAAAGAAAATGCGTCTGAAATAGTCAGAAACTTAACTCTTGTGCTATCTTCAGAAGCCAGCAATACCTTTCTTAGCTACTGTCAGCAGAATCAGACATCAAAAATAAAAGCCAACAGAAGGCAAGCCGCTTTTCCAGATTCGCTATGTGACATACAGATGCAAAGGGTCTGGGCGCTCTGCACTCGCATGTTTTCACTTCCAGAACTAGGCAAGGACTCTTTCAGTTGGCTTATTTCGGTAGGGTTTTTACAAGATACAACGTGTCAGCTCAGTGCCGTCCTACAGCAATATCTATCCCTAACCACAGAGTTGCATTTTTCCCATTGCTCAACAGAACAGCCCACAAGCAATTCTGTAACTTCTGTAACAACATGAACAGAAATCCCAGCCGCAGGAGACAACGAGCCCCTCCGTCTCCCGCACTTACGTTCTTTCGGTGATTGGTCATGGCGGAAAGCTCCTGCACCAGGTCTTTTAGTTTCTCGCTGTCCCTGCCACAGAGCACCAGCTTGGAGCCAGCCGCATGGAAGGCTTTTGCACATTCTTTGGAGGAAGCAAGGGAGAGAGAAAAGTAGACGTTTGAATGCCAGAGAGAAGCAGCAGATCCGCATCATACCTGATAGGTGATAGGCTACAACTTCTTTTAGCTGGCAAGGGTCTACGGTGGCCTTATTACTCCTGAGGGATGTCAGCAAGATGCCATTTTCCTGTGACTGTCAGACACGTGACAGCGGCGAGGCAGCTGGTGTGTTCACAGCTACTGTGCTCGTTATGCAGTTCTTGTGCTGTTTTCGCGTGTTCCCCTATCAGCTGGTTGAATTTGCCTGTGCCTCTTCATTTTTGACTATACGCCCTTCTTAAGAGGGACTACAGTTACCCTGCGTATGTCATCCAGTGCAGTGGGGATCTTAGGAGATCCAGTTTTAGTGAACACCTCCAAAGGTTTTGGAAACTGTGGAGCTAACGGCTTCATCAAGGGGACCCTCTTCATCAAGAAAAGGCTTTTAAAGCAATTCTAGAAAGCAGAATTAGAGAATGTATCCACTCAAAGAAGAAATTTTATTTGGGAAAAAAAAAATACTCACTGGCACTAATATTGCCAAGAGTTTGAATTTAGCGTGGATGGATTTGTACCACAAGAGAGAAGATACCTTAACTTGGGGATGGAGGAACAGGGAGATGGAGTGAGAAGTATGGCAGGGTCTCTGGAAATACAACAAAGATGAAGGCAGAACACCAGTTCTGGGAAGTTTTAGAGAAATAATTTGACTTCCTGGCCTTTTCAGGATTTAGAGAAAAGACACCCTGAGAGCACAGCAGCAGCAAAACTTGTTCCGTGCTTTGATGAGCTCCAGTTTATACAGCATGATTAACATTTTCCTTAACAAATTTTGAGACTTTCTTGCATCAAAATTTGTGCTGGCTATAGTTATAACTGATATGGCTGTGCAATCTGCCTCTCAAAATTCAGAGCACCAGGAACTTTATGCTCATTTCTGCTTTATTCCAATAGGTGCCCCTTCCACAAACCTCTGCTTGGCCTTCTTTGGCCCCTTCCACAAACCTTTGGCGCCCTTCTTTCGGTACCTACCTTTTCCCAGGCCAGAGGTAGCCCCCGTGATCACAACCACCGCTTCCTGGAGATAAGCTCGCATCCGCATCCACTGCAGTAGCCGAAAAAGGCCGAAGATCCCCAAGCTGCCAAAAAGCAGTGGGATGATGACTGTGCTTGTGAAGTCCATGAGTTTTCCTTTCTGAGCGGTCTTCCTGGAGCCACAAGATGAAAGTAAACAGTCCATTTCACCATCAAGAAAATTAGCAGAGGCTTGCCTCGGACCACCAATAAACCAAATCCCATCCAGAGGTATCTTCAATAGATTTCCCCATCCCTTCATTTAGACCTTCAAGAGTTCAAAAGTTCAAGTTTCAAAATCAGTACCCAATTTTAAGCATTTAAATGCTAATCTGAACATCTCAGCAGGACACTTGGTGTTGGATCTTGTCAGCTGTCATGTAACAGAATCGGGCTCAGAGACGCTGTTCCCACATTTTGCTGTAGGTTCACTCTCTTGTACGAAGGGTATTTAGAGTGAAGGCTCCTCAGGGCTTGTCTCCCCGTTAGTAGAGACAAGTTACCTGACTTAAATAAACCACGTGTCCAATCTACTAGGCTAACGCCTACGTGCATGCTCTTTACTTTCATGCCGATGTTAATTGTGCAGTTTAACAGCACGAACCTGTGTTCTAATACACTGAAATTAAATCCGTGACTGAAACTCAAGCTGAAGGTATCTACAAGACCGAGCTCATCCTGGGACTGGATTCTGATACCAATGCAGAGCCCTAATCTCCTCGCTAAGCCACTGCCTTCAAGGGAGTAGTTTATGTTACAGCTTACTACATGGCCAAAGAGTAAGTGATCCTTCTGCTGTAAAAAAGGTCACTAATTTTCCCACTGTTACCCCCAGGCTTTTATGCTTGATGTCGCAGTAAGGTCAGTTACAACCCCTTCCTGGAATCTCTACAACTTTTGTGTATTACTGTATCTTCCTTGTGCAGGCAGAGTTTGAACTCTTGCAGTTTGATCTGCAAGACAGGAAGATATTGGAAAGGCCAGAGCACACAACTCGCACTACTTCAAACAAAAGGACAGCAGGAGGTGCAGAAAACAAGAGGCAACTAATGCTAAGCCAGAATTTGGTGTCATTAAGTAGGACTGAGCTTGTATGGAGCTGAAGGGATGGCAGAGGCTCTACCTGCTGTGGAACAGAGCTAATGTGGAAAATGTCAGGCCCTTCCAGATTTCCACTGGGGATTTGGACAGAATTCCTCAAGTAGCTGGTGAGTGAACAGACTTCCTTGCTGAAACAGTAGTGAACTGCATAAAATAAGGATTTCTGGAGATACAGCTAGAACACAATACAGTAACACATAAGGATAGCCGAGCTAGCTCTAACCAAGCTTGACAAGGTCTAAAAATAAAGCCATCAAGTTAGTACACAGCTCTTCTCAAGGGACCATGGAGCCTCCCATTCCTGAGCTAACTCACAAATCTGCAAAGCACTTCTCTGTGTGACACGTGTATAACACAGACAGGCCCACAGCCTCCCCCGGGCACGGGGAGTGTGCCCAAAGCGGGAAATCAGAAACCCAAAAGAAGGATTAAACTCATTCTGTTGCAAAGCAGTGCATGAGCACAGCACCCAGCTGCTCAGAGCAGCATCTTATTCCTCCACCTGTTTGTGCTGAGGGCATTTTGTACTGATTCACAGCAGAGGACTTGGTACGGTTGCTTTAACACAAAAGAAGAGTGCGTGTCGCCCCCCAGATAGCTCCTGGGAAAGAGCTGCTTAGACACAGGGCCACGGGCCATCTTTGGGCTGGGTAAGCAGGGGGTTCTCCTTACTGCTTCATCATCAGTGACTCATTTAAAGCAGCTGCCCTCTTTATGTTGTCCATTGTTTTTTTTTCCCCCCTCTCAAGAGTCTCTTGAGATTCAGAAGACAAGATGTGGGCATGGACAACAGGTGCTGTGCTGACATTCAGCAGCGTGGCTTGCAGGACATTTTGGAATCAAAAATCTTCTGCTCCCGTTTAGGATCTTTCCTTATTTCCAGAGTGGGAGCTGGCAGGTGGAGTGGCACTTCCGTTAAGAACCCAGGTTGAAGCTGAGGCATTTTAAAAATCTGGCCCTGACCAGCTTTGCTTCTGATTTCAGTGAAATGCAGGTGACTCTGTAAAGCAGAGGAGAAGGTAACTGGGAAAAGGGGGTTTTTCCAACACCTTTTCTAACTAAACCACACCAGGAGATGGGAGGGAGTCCCGTGTTTGATTACAGCACGGTTCTTTCACATTCTTTGGCAAAAATAAAGGACGACTGTGCAAGGACTGAACTCTCTGCCTCAGGGGCTGTTGGAAAAGAGCCTCCAAGCCTACCAACTAAAACCTAACCGTGTTTTGGTCAGGTAGCACGTACTGATCACCAGTAGGCACCAGTGACACCTGGCTAACTTATTCCTTAATCACATCAATTATTCTTCATTTACTTTTCTAAACAAAGATGGTTTGCCTTGAATGTTTTCATTTGAAAAAAATCTTTCCAAGTCTTATATTGTTTCTTTCTCTCTCTTTTTATTCCTTCTTCTCCATGTTATGTACAGGAACTGGGCAAATGACTCAATCTCTGCCTGAAGGCTGCAGCAACCCAAGAACCCAGGAAGTGGCAGCAACCCACTTGGGCAGCTTCCAGGCTGGAGCGTGAATCAACTCCCTCTGATAGACGGGGAAGGGAATACTGGATGGGGAAGAGAAAGACTGGATGAAGGAGGGGAGCAAGAGAGAGAAGGACCAGAGAAAGAGGGCCTTTTTAATTAGGGCATACAGTTGCAGTACCTTCTTTAAGAAAGGTACTCAAACGGCCCTTAAAAAGCCGCAGAAAAAAGAAAGTCGCAGTTCAGTCAAGCTTGAGAAAAGGACACCCTAGCTGAACTGAATTATTTTGGAAAGAAAAATTTCTGTAGCACTTCAGACCTACAGCAAGAAGTTCTTTGATTTCATAGGCTAGCTTGTATCACAAACCTTGAGTCCTTATTTTAGCTTGTCACACTGAACATGCTGAAAAAGGCATTGATAAAATAACTCTCGGTGGAACAAGAGAATATGGAAATCATTGATAAAAGAACTCTCGGTGGAACAAGAGAACATGGAAACCAGCTGAGGCCACAGAGCCGTACTGCAGTACAGTCACAGCCGCCTTACGGAGCCCAGTGCCAGGCTGCTGACACAGCAGGGTGGCAGTTACCCTGTGTGCAGTTTTCAGGGTTATTTGATGGAAAAGCCAAAGGAAAGCAATGCTGCAGCCTGAAGGCGACGTTATATTCTGTATGAGGGTTATTTGCTGCAAAAGCCAGAGGAAAAAATTGCTGCAATCTGGTGGAGAATGAGATGGATCGTAGTTAAAAAATACTTGATTCACATCAACAAAATGCTAAGTTGCGAGACAAAGGCTGGGAAAAGAAGATAAAAAGCATAAAACCCAACTTAAGAGAGAGAACACTTTGAAGCAGCTAGAGCCATCCCAGGGCAGATAACAACACACCACATTAAAAACACGGGGGAGGGCAGGGAATACCGGGGTGTCCACACATAATTTGAGATGAACTGGATATCCTCAGACCTCTTGCTCAAAGGTCTGAGACCCCACTACCACCTCTGTTCAAAACTTTGGCTACTAATGCTGAAAAAAGCCTGTTATTAATTCTTGACGGACTCTGACACCAGGTTATCTGCAGGAGAGAAGCCACTGCTCGTAATTGCTTCAAAGAAAGTCCCGTAATTCTCAGTTCTCCATCCCAAAAGGCGTGACTGGAACATGCAGGTTATGACGGAGCAGAAAGAAGAACACAGATCAAGTAAGCAAATACAGGTGATGGAAAACTCTTTGAAAGGCATATCATAGAATAAATCACATATTAAAAAAAAAAAACAACTTTCCCCTTAAAAGAAAACTGGATGTTATGCTGTAAAAGCCAGGACAGTGATTTCCAAAGGAACAAGGATCTTGGTTAACAAGGTCAAGAGTGCACTGAAGGCAGCAAAGATGAGATCGAGTCCCAGAAGAAACAAACCCCATGGTAGCTCCCCTGACCAGCACCTATTCTCCTTCGGCTTCAGCCACCTAGAATCACATTGTCCTTTACGTGACAGCTGACGGCAACTGGGAGGCTATTTTCAGAAATCAAAAGGTGTCATTTAAAAGGTGGGGGGATAAAAGAAAGGGAAAAAAATCACGTTTTTCGAAGGAAGCCCTTGCCCAGCACCACAGCAGCTCTAAGCTTGGTTAGCTATCGCCTTTATTCTGAAGAAAGCACAATATCCTACCTGGGGAAAGAACTCCCTGGCCAGTGACTCTGAGATGGTGTCTCCCTCTGCTCTTCTGACAGGACAGACCCGACTTAAATTTGGACATGGCAGCAGTCCAGGCAAACGCGCTCTGTCCAATGCTAGCACAGCCAAGAACTGCCTCTAAAAACAAACCTCGGGCGTACGGTCTGTGACCTTTGAAAGGTGGGGGTCGTTTAACCCCCAGATTAAAAAGACAGAGGTGAATTCAAAACTTAAGATGACCCTCTGATTATTCCTAGTACTAAATAAATAACTTCTAGTATTAAATCCAGAGCATCCATAAATATCAATACTAAAAAAAAAAAAAAAAAAAAGGCTACTTGTGAGTCAGTTGCAATTCTCTATAACTGTAATTAGTTTTGGGGCATACTCTGATTTTATAGTGCCCGCTCTAAAATGGGTACCGCACGAATTAAACCAAAAAGGACACCTTTAATCCCAAACTTTCTAAGCAGAAAATAATGTAAAAAATACACCGAGGTCATCAGAAACCAGTAAAACTCCGAAGAAGGAGCACAGGAACGGGGCAGAGCTCCTCGCTACAACACAACTGCTGCAAACAGAAAACAGAGAGGGGGTTCGGGAGAAGGAATACAGGAACCCAACTGGAGTTCTCAAAAGAAATTGTGGTACCAGTTGCCACAGAAGTGCTCCGCACCGGTAGCTGGTGGGTCTTGTGGGCAGTAGCTGGGAGCAATGGACAAGGCTTTGAGGTTTGCTGAGGGGTGGGCGAGCGTCAGCTGTAAGATTTTGAATTAACTTTTTCTGGTGTGATTTGAACAAGCTGCCGTCTCACCAGCATCGCTTGAAGCGGTGGCCAGGAAAACCATCTGCTCTATTTCCGTGGTCGTTCAGCAGCACCCTGCTTATCTTTCTACGTAACTGTTGTGCAAAACAACTGCCTCGCCCCGTGGTACGAGGAGGGGGAGAAAATGTGTTTCTAGCGCCCAGAAACCAGACTGGACTTGAGAAACCACCTTCTCATGCATGTTCCTGCCACCTTTATTGGGTTACAAGCGTCGTTTCCAGCCCTCCCACTCGGAAATCCTCTCTTGGTGTTCGGGCCACAAAGGTTACAGAGCGGCGTGATCAGAAAATGAAAACATTTGCTGTGCCAGCAAAATAAAAAAAAAAAAGGATTTTGCAGGCATTTCGCACATCAAGAACCACCTGAAACACAGCGAGAAAAGGCCAGTTGGCGTAATGTCTGTCCCGGCCCGGTGTGTTCGTGTGGACGGAGGTACCGGCTGCACCGCGGCGGTCCCTGCGCGCAGCCCGGGGTCGCGCTGACCCAGCCTCCCCCCGCCCCCGACCTCGGTCCCCCACGGCAGCGCAGCTCCCCGTGCGCTCCCCACGGGAGTTCGCCGGCGGGCGGTCACCGCGGGGTGCCGGCAGCCCCGCCCCGCTCGCTGCTGGAGGGGCGGCGGGGGCCGCCGGGCCCTACCTGGCTACCGCCGTCACCATGGCCACCGCCGGAAGTGCCGGGGGGGGTGCGCATGCGCCTGAGGCGGGGAGGCGGGCTTTCCGCCAGAGCGACCAATGACAGCAGCTCGTCCGCGGCGAGAACCGGAAGTCGCTGCCGGAGGGCTGCCTGCCCTCGCCGGTCCGCTCGCAGGTACCGCCCGGCCGGGGAGCAGCGGTGCGGGCCCGGGGTTCCGGGTGTTGCTGATCCCGCGTCGCCGCCCCGGCCCCGGCCCCGGCCCCGGCCCCGCTGCTGGGTTTTCCGAACGGGGCAGGGAGCGGCCGAGCAGCGGTCCCTGGGGCACGGGAAGGCCAGACGTGGGTGGAGGGGGGAAAATGGGCGGGTGGGCGCAGCTCGGCTTCCCCAAACACCCGCAGTCGAGGGTAACTTTTAGCGCCAGATTCAGGATGGAGAAATGCGGCCGTTCCTGAGCAGCTGGGCCGGGCGGGCTCCGTCTGCGGCTTGTTTTACCACAGCCTTCTGTAATTACCCATTTGACCTCCAAGCCGGATCCTGACGAGCCTGGAAGGCTGCCCGTTGGCAGTGGTCGTGTTTTTACGGGCCCATTGCCGATTACGCTGACCTAAATTCTCTTCTCGTCTCTTCTCCGATATCTCCGCAGGAAAGGTGAAGACGGAGAAACTGCTTGCGATGGGACTGCGTGCAGTACGCGACTATGAGGAAGAATGGATGGCCAGTTCCTGTAAAATGAGAAAAAGAGGCACTTCCGCAGAGTCCCTTTCAAAGCCTTGCTCGGGGAAATCCGATTTTTTCAGTTTTTAATGAGATTTTGATGCTCATAGACTGCAACGCTGGTATGGACGCATTTCAGTTTGTCTGTGATGAAATGGGGCCTGAACGTGCGACAGGGTCTGCAGCTTTAAATCTCCTCGTTGAGGTAATGGCACTGATTAGGGGGGACACAGCGTTGTCCAGGCTGTAGCACAAATCTGACCTGGCCTTTGGAAACCCGAGGCCCCAGTGATCCCAAAAGTCCAAATGGACTCAGAGGTGGAAGGAGCTTTTACCCTGAGGAAGGACAGGGCGCGTGGCTTCATCCCAGCATGGGGAGCTTTTCCACCCATTTGTCACGGTTTGCATAAGCAGAAGATAAATACACAGAGGCAATCGGAAAGACTTTAGCGTTATCCAGAGACACAGGCAGTTAATCCCAGGCGTCTTTTCCCTGTGAACAGCAGCAAGATAAAAGATAGCTGACATAAAGAGCTATCTGAAAGGCAGTTTTATCCTAAGTTTTTTATGATAACAGTGTTCTGCTCCTCTCTTCTAATAAGGAAAATACACTGAAGCTGTGAATTCATTTCAGTAAGTTTGCCATTAGTAAGGGTTCCATATTTCAGGAAAAAAGAGAAAAGAATTGCTAAAATTCTTCCTAAAAAATCACATTCTGAAAGGTCTGACGGTAATGCACTTTTTTTTGGCTTCAGGACCCTTATGAAATTAAAGGAAAGAATCAATAATTTTATTTACACAAATGACATTAAAGAACAAAACAAACCAAACAAAACCCAAACAAAAAAAAAAAAAGAAGAAGGTAATTTATGTCATGGCAGCCTTACTGGAGGCTGTAATCAGCTCAGCCTTCAGAAAGTCAGAGCTAGAAAAAGCCATTTCAGACCGTCTACCTGGTGTCTGTCAGCCTATTTATTTTAACGGGGAATGGTCTGTCACCAGACTGGGAGGTGCTGGTGAAGCTGACTGAAACCAAGTGCCCCGCAGCGGTTGTACGAGTGGCATAGCAAAGAGTTAGACCGGAGCCGCAATTAGAGAAGGAAGCTCAGTGAACTAAGGCTTGCCTTTGTTGCTTTGATTAGGATTCTGTTTTCTTAGGTTAGCCTAGTGTGATTAGCAACAAATTCACCGTTTCTTTCAACCTCGTGATGCACACAGGGCCCGTTGGATGGCAGTTAGGTGGCTTACAGGCCTTTGTTCTCCAAAACATTAGAGGGGAGTCCATCCTAAATACAGGACGTCTGCTTTTGGAGACCATACAGACTTGGCTGGCAGATGTTGGCAGAGTTTTCCAAAACTACGCCTGTTGTTTTTGTTAGCACTCACTCTCCTCTTCTCTTTCTCACTGTATCAGGCCAGAACTGCAAAGGGCTGGAACCCTTTTAGCATTTTAACACTTCCTTGGCAAACATCCTGCTGGCCTATCGCTGCCCCCCTGAAGTGTAGGAGCTCTTTTTTGAGGAGGAAAAAATCTCCAAACTCAAGGAACTATTTGCACTTGTGGTTGGTGGCATCTGCTTTACTGCAAGCATCACTGAGTGCAGATCTACAGCCTTTTAACCCTGTTCTCTAGGGCAACAATTTTGTGCTCTAGTTCTTCCAGGCTCTTATTTGTCACCTTTTTTTTCAAGGAGTATAAGATGCAGCTTCTCTCTTAAGAAAAGCTTTGGTTACTTACCCTAAGAGCAAAGATCTGTGCAAAAATCCCCAGAGGGGAACAAAAACCTTCCCCAGGGAAAACATCCTTGAAGTAGTTTGAACAGAAAGCTTCTGATTTCACTGTGCCTTTGGCTGGAAGATGTGAATGTTCAAAGGGCGCTGGCATGATTAAAGATTTTCTTGTCTCAGCCTCTGAAGCCTCTCCTCCCCTCCCTGCTTGCATAGATTGGGTTTATAAGAGGGAATGAAAGCAGACTAGGGTGTTAGGGGAAGAAACAGAGACCTAAGGTAGAAAACAGAGAAACCAGGGCTTCTTGGGGCTTTTCCATCCTCTTGTCTCTGCAGGTCTGCGCAGATCAGTCATCTGTGTCCCTTCCAGGCAGAGGACCCAAGAAGATGGTTTTGATTTTAGCCCCAGTCTGGTTTGGAACTGGGCTCTGACTCAAGGAGAACTGCTGGACACCTGGTCGCTGTCTCTCGGCTCTTCTCTCTCGGAGAATTTTGCTCTAGGTTCAGTTCACTGCACTCACAGGTTTTTGCACTGCCTGAGTCTTTTTTTTTTTTTTTTTTAAGTTAGTTTCTATAAGGTTTGGTTGCAGTTGTTTATAATTACTGTCTTCTCCAGACCCTGCACTGCAGCATTTCCAAGCTCAGTATGAAACAGTGCAAACTCGGTGAGGCTGCGTTTCTGATGTATGACCGTGCTGCAAAGCCTCGATCTCTGCAGCTAACCCAAAAGCCGGGGAAGAGGGAGCAATATCCTCTCCTCCTGCACCTGAAGATCCTCAGACACACACCACAACCGTTTTAACAGGGTTGAATGCTGCCAGGGGGTACAGTGATGTTTTGTCACACACAAAAATGGAGACGTAGCAAAGCTGAGGTGCCGTTTCCATTGCTTTAATTGCTGAGTGGGCAGCTCAGGCCCGGTGTATCGAACGATCTCCTACTTGCAGCTTCTCTGATCTCAGCATATGCAACCCCTTCTTTCCCTGCTGCCTTCCCTCTTTATTTTAGAATGGTAAAAGCAGGTAAGGTCTGCAGGCTGGGCCCCCCAGGAGCTGTAAGGTGGCAGGCACATACGCACAGAAGTGTATATCTTCCCCCTCTTCTGCTTTTTGGTGGGTTAGGAAGGAGTTAAATGACAGCAGAGGGAGAGGCTGTGCTATTGTTCAGGCATCCCTGGGTCCAGGGTGGCTGGTCTCTATTCCCGGATCTGCCTCTGGCTTCCTGCATGACCTTGGGCCGGCCA
Organism: Chlamydotis macqueenii; assembly: GCF_036417535.1. Lineage (NCBI taxonomy): Eukaryota > Metazoa > Chordata > Aves > Otidiformes > Otididae > Chlamydotis > Chlamydotis macqueenii. The sequence continues at coordinate 3,635,949 of NC_141570.1, read as the reverse complement.
CTTACCTTTTCTTTTCCTTAGCTCCCAAATTACAACGTGGAAACCATTCTCTTCCTGTGGTGCCGCGGGTTTCAGGGTGGCCGAGATTCTCCGGTGGGAGATGATGGGAGGAGAACACGTTTCCACTGCAGAAATGTGTACACAGAGGGTGGCAATTTTGGGACGTGTTCTTGTTCACTCAGACACAGCGCGGGCTGTGCATACGGTGATATTTGGGGTTTTTTTTAGTAGGCAAACCTGTGCTGAAAGTCAAATTCTGTTTGTCTCTGATGCAGCTGCCCGAGAGCAACGCCGGCTGCAGTGATCCCATCCTTCACTAGATGGTGCTTTTGATCAAAGAGTTGAGTAACTGCGGTTCTTTTCTGCACAGATTTCCTAATTTTTCTTCCCCGGTCTCCATTCCTTCTCCTCTTCTTTCTGTGCTTTAGCACTACGGGGGACGCAATGCTGCTGGATTCCGAGCAAGGCTAGGCTGCTGGGGACGCCGGCTCCGAGCCGCCCGCTGCCACCAGCCAGCCTGGCTTCTGCGCTTGGGGTTTGCAGCGCGTATCAGTGCTGCTGGGCTGTGGCAGAGAATTGAATTCTTTCCGTGTTTTCTATTCCCATAAGGAAAAGGCTTCAAAGAGCAGGTCCCCTCCCCCTCTCTGCTGGTGAAGGGCATTTAGGGAAGCAGGGAAAAAAAATCCAGCTCTGACAGACGCGTTTATTTAACAAACCACTGCCTTTCCCTACCTTAGCAGAAGATTGGTTGGTTTTTGTTTGTTTTTTTTTAAAGGGAATTGCTGCGTTTGTATCCATCTTTGTATTCAGGAGATGGCTACCTAGCCAAGGTCACCGCTGCTGCACGCCAGTATCCAGCAGCGAGCCAGCCTCCTCTTCCCTGAATGAGCATGGATTTCGGGAAGGCTTCCCCAGGTAAGGAGTGGGAATAGGCTTGAATCGGCCAAAGTAAGGTCCCAAGTCTCTGCTGGGTGGAGGAAGCCACAAGAACAGCCTTCCCTTTTACAAAGGCAGCAGAGGAGATGAATGAAACTGTAATCCAACATTTCCTGTGCAGACACGCACGGGGATGGGTGAGCTCGTGCGGTGCGAGGCACAGCAGGGTGTGCGGTGGTGTGCTGTCACCGTCCGTGACAGCGCGTGCAGGGCAAGCGGGGCTGCCTGCCCCCAGCACCCCGATCCGGCACACACGGGTGATAACCGTGCTGTGCTGGGCCCCTTCCGAATCGGCCCTGAGGCTCTCGCCCCGCCGGCCCTCGCCTGCAAGCGATGACGTTTGTCCACGTCCACGCGCTCGCACGGCTACCTGCAGCCTGCCGCGCCCGTGCCCTCGTGCCAGGCTGCCTCGCCCGCTGCGAACGCGCATCCGGACAGTCCCATTGGGGAGGCCGCGAGGTTGCATCACTCGCAGCTCCCTCCCCGGGGAATTTTACGAACATTAATGAATGGGGCTGGATTGCTGCCATGACGCCGATCAGCCAGGCACAGATTTATAGTCCGAGGCCAGGAGAGATTATGCCTCTGCCTCTGGCAGCGCACCAGTGACAGCAATTTCATGTGTGTGCTGACAAGCCCGCAGCAGCCCCGTCCTCACATGCTGGATGCTGTGCTGATGGCAGTGACGTCCCCAGCGCAGGGACGCCAGCTACGCTGGGCTGCAGTGTGACACAAAACTCCTCTCGGGACTGGGAGCTGACAGTGATTTCTGTGTCACTCCCCTGTTGTGCACATACATTTGTTCATCGTTAGCATGATACTGCTGATGACTAAACCCTGGGTCTACGTCACAGGGGAGCTGTTTGAAGGAGCAGCCCAGAGGAGTAAGAGGAGTGCGAAGTGGGGACAGTGCATTTCCTCACAGCTATTAGATCTGGAGACCAAACTGCTCTCCCAGTCTCTCCTGTCTGAGAGGGGAATTGCATCACTGGGGCGTGCAGATTTTTTTTTTTCCCTGAGATGTGCTTGTTTTATTGTTTTTCTGCAATGGAATTTGCCAGCGTGTCCCAAATGATGTGAAATTTAAAAGCGACGTACCTGTACGCGGGAGAGAATGAGTGGTTTCCACTTTGCAATCTGGCTCTTCCCTCCCTCCTCCCTTTTCCCCACACCCCCCTGGGTTATGGAGCCAGCTGCTCCCGGAATAGTTTGGGAATGAAATGTCACCGTTTGAAACTGGTGAGTCACACTTTTGGGGGGGGGGGGAGGGAGGAGAGAATATGAAATCTTGCGGTGTGGCAGAGCGTCTCCTGGTGAGTACAGAGAGATTTCTGAAAACCGCAGCCTCCCTGACGATGGAGTTGAGGGGCTTTGAATAAAGGCTGCTGGGTGTGTCCCTGCTGCTTTTTTTTTTCAGGAGGATCTCAAAACCCTCTGCAAACTTTAATTGTTAACTGAAGATGCCCACTGCAGCCTGATCCTCCAGCAGCGCTGGGTTGTGTCTGTCTGACAACGCACCTACGGCGACTCGCTTAATTAAGTCTCCCCGTGCTGCTGTGAGGTGTGTAATTACAGTCAGACCTGACTTAGGCAACCACTCGAGGGACTAACGAAAAAAAAATGCTTTACCAGAGCAGGGAGGAACGGAATTTTACTGAATACATTTTTGGGATATTTTAGGGGAAGTTTATTAAACAAAGGGTGTTAATTATTCTGGTTTCTTCTCAGTATATCCCAATATCAGGGTGACGCCTTTAATATACTGGGTGTTAATGTAATCAGGGCTTGCTTTCCTTCCAAAAGGATACTTGAGATCTTTGGTCTTTTAACAGAGATTGCTATTAAAAAGTATCATCTAGTGCAAATGGTGGCAGGGGTCTTGCGAAACAAACTACTGTTTATCAGCGGCTGAGTAGTTGTCCCTCCCTGCCCAACCCATGGCCAGTGGTAAAAATATTTAGTGCAAGGGCACCATTCAGGGTTCCTGCTCCGGGGTAGGAGAAGCGCCCATTTTTCATGACTCTACGTGGCAGCTCTGCCTAGCAGGTACTGGGAGTCCTGGATCTTGAACTCAAGTCCCATGGTACTTCTGATACACATGGTGTCTGCCAAAGAGCTCTAGCAGTTCCAGGCAGACGGATTTTCGACGTCGCTGCCCCAGCCCGCTGCCACAGGTCTCTGTCCAGTTCCCAGGGTGCAGGCTGGGCTGTGCATCACCATTCTCAGCCCAGCGTATTCATCCAAACCGCCAGCTACTTCAGGTTGCATTACCATGCCACGCGCTGAGCTGTGGTGGCCACCGAGAAGACGTGCCACCCATTTTGCAGCCTCTGCTTCGGCAGCAGTGATCTCTAGCTGAAGGACAGGAAGAAGCTAGAAATAGTAATATCCAAAATTGTCCCACTACGGGCTGGCAGCACTCCCCTCGAGTCCCACCGTCAGTGGCGTTCTGAATACACTCTGTGCATAAAACTCCCAAATTGCCAGCCAAGCTCTGCAGCTCACTTGCTGGGGATTTTGCAAGCATAAGCCCTAGGGGGTTTGATGCCATCTCTTGTCTCTTTTCTTTGGAAGACTGAGCTAGAAGCAAGATTTTATGAAGTGTGCATTTCTATCTCAAATTTTAGATAGTGTTAACTAGAAACCCACATATTCTGTTGTCACTGGATATGACAAAAATAATCTGGCTGCAGAAATTTGCTGCAGAGCCTGAGATTTTATTTAAGACAAAATAAAACAAACCCTGTACTTCATGGCCTCAGAGACAACCTTGAGAAGTCCAGTCTGGGTGCCATTCCACGTGCCTTGTGCTCCGCAGCCGAGCCTGCTTATCTGCCCCGCTCCTTTCTCTTTCGTGTAGCGTTGTTGCCCTTTTTTCTTAACTCAGACTGCAGGTCTGCAAAGAGTTGAACCAGCGTCGCTGCGGGAGCTGTGAGTTGCAGCGGGGATGTCGGAGCGAGCCAAGGAACCCGGTACGAGAAGGGAATGAACCCCTACGGATACCTGCTGTGGTGTCAGTTTTGGACTTTCAGATATTCCAAACCAGTGACTCCGAGAGATGTGAACACCAGTGGATCATCAGTTCTGAAGCATACTGGCAATATTTCAATGCTTGATATTATCTTCTTGGCCTGTTTCTTCTTAGCAGAGGTGTCTGCCTGGCATGTTTACCTCCCCGGATCCCTAACGGGATTCCCTTTAGCTTACAGTTTCCTGCAGATAACTCCCAAGATAATGCTGGGCATGATCTGTACAAATATTCCCTACTGAAAAGTAGCTGATTGCTCAGAATGAGGTTAGTGGCATTCCAAATTGAGCAACAAAAGATGAATTTACTGAGTATACAACTCACTGCAGTACTGAACTCAGCGAGCGCTTGAAGTTTCAAATATAGGTGATGATTTCTTTAAAACTTAGTGGATTTTTTCCCAAATCGAAGGATTTTGCCTCATCACCTACAGTGGGATTTCCCAGGGGGCATGAGACCACACATGCTCAGCCTCTCAGACCTTGGCAAAACTGATGTGTCGAAGCCTTCCTAACACGAACAAGCATTTCAGTTCATCCTGAAAGGCCAAGACTACTACTGATTTGGTTTGGGGAGGGGGGGGAATAAAAAAGGACAACCAAAATGACGTTGGACATTCATTAGCGAAGCATTGTCAGAAGACAATAGAAGAACAGACAAAAGCCAGTCCAGATTCCGTGGTATTTCCTAAAGGGCTCCCTCTGGCACTTGGCTGCTCCCCGCCAATCCTTTCGTATTGTTTCTGATAATGAATAGAAGCTGAACAGATGATTGTTGCATTGTCCACCAAGTGATTCATTTACATTAAATAGTGCTCCAAAAGTAGGCTTCGGGTGAACTTTTTTAGTCACTTCAGTTATTTATTTGTACAGTTTAATTACCGTCTTTTAACTCTCCACTGTACGTAATTATTTCCTGACTGCTTCAGCTGAATGACACGGGGTGTAGCTCCTCTGAAGTCAGTGGTCCAACAAGCCCTGACATCAGAAGCAGCATCTCTGCGTTCTCAAAGATGCTTCATTTTGAACGGCCGCCTCTGGAGAACCGCTCCGGATTTGGGAAGGTGCTGAGGTTCCTAAGCATCTGCAGGTCCCCGGTGTCCTTGGTCCCCGTCTCTGAAATTGGGCTGTGAAGCACAAACCTTGTTGCGTAAACCATCCCCGTTCCCTTGATTTCCTCGTTAATCTCTCAACCACTGCTGCGTGTCTGCACCACGGTTTCTTTATTAACCCAGGGCTTCCATTACCATTTCAGGCTTTTCTTACAGAGGTCAGAAGTTTTGTTTTGTTTGGTTTTGTTTTGTTTTGCAGGGTGTGACAGATGTTGTGTGCTTGAGGGCATACTGACATTGCTGCAGTTAGAAGAACTTCAGTGTAAGAAGCTATTTAGCCGCAAATCCACATCCAGAACTGCAGGTCTGCTAATTTGGACATACTAATGGGGGGGCGGGGGGGAATGACATACTGAAGGGCTTTTTGATGGTTGAAGAATCTATGGAAATCTGTACTCCAGGCCTTTCTGTCTCCTATAGCTGGAGTTACACCTCAAAAGCCCTGATTTCCTAGTTTTTCTCTGCTCCCCATTTGATGTACCATGAAGAGAGGTTCAGTGCGAGCTTTTGGTTCTGCCTGTGTGAAAAAGCAGAGGCTGGGGCAAGGCAGCAAAATAGTGACGCAGAGAGGGGAAGGGAACAGTCCTGGGAGTGTCGAGCTGTTCCTGTCATACGGCCCAGGTTTGAATCTCCCAGGGCAGAGCAAAGCAGCCTTTGCAGTCTTTTCTGACATCTTCTCAGTCCCTTCTCCATCCTGTTAGGAAAAATGAAATCACCAGTCCTGTGCCTAGATAGAAAAGGAAGACCAGAAGTTTGTTTTGAAGAGTTTGAAGCCTGTACCTGCCAGGATGAAGCAAGAACAAGGCTGACTCTTTGCAACCAGCTTCCTATCAATTCATAAGCCAAACGAACAGGGAGGACAAGTGCACTCCAGTCCCACTGTAGCCCTCCAGCTGTGAAAGACATCACGCCACAGCTCTTTGCCATTCTCTGTGGCTCTGGCTACAGAACCTGGGCAGGAGCTGCTGCACGGCTACCTCAGGTTTGGCTTCCTGAGCTTTAGCTTTCTTTTGGGTCACCTGGCATCTTCACAGACCCAGGTAAAACTCAGCAGACGCACAAATAAAGCCAGCCCTCGCTCTGCAGAAAACCACAAAGTGTTGCTAGGGTTTTCCCTGCTGCCTTCCACTGTAACCCTCCAGCGTTGCTCTCCTTGTAGCCTTGCTCTCCCAGGAGCCCGCATCGCTCTGCGTTTAGCGGCAGGCGATGAAATCAAACCGTGCATTAGCAGCTCCGTAATAGCTTTGCTCAGTGGAACCCAGCTTCCTTCATTAATCCAGAAAATGAGAGTTGTTTTCGTACATTTGAGAAGCTAATTATTTAAGTGCTGGGAATTAAGGCTCATCAGATACTGGAGCCTGATTTCGGTTTTGCTTCCCAGGGGATGGACCAAGATGGAAGGAAGCTGGTTTTGCACAGGTGTGCGGTGTGGTATCTCACCAGTACCTGGAGCTGGGAACAGCACTGTGCAGATCCTTGTCTGCCGTAAGCATAAAAGCCCCTCTCTTCGTACATCCCTTTTCTTCCAGACACCATCTGATGATTCTTCCCATTTGAACAAATTTTTTAAGTCACCACTGATCAAATAACTCTCTTTTTTTTCCCTGCCATCAAAAGATGTACCCCACTCATGGTTAACCTAGCCTGAATATTTTGCAATAAAAGAGTGATGCCTTGTCTCAGCTGGGTTTTTAGAGAGGGAAACGAGCTCGCATCACTTGTCCTTCTATAATCAGTTATCCGTCACCTTGCCTTTGATCGCCATGCTCAGAGAGGGTTTAGATAGAACAGCTGCTACCTGACCTAGCAAAGGACCTTCCGGCAGCTTGGGAAACAGAAGATGAATTGGGTGAAAACCCCCCTCGTCTGCGGGAAACCACAGATGAGGGCAGATCTGTTGTTCTAAACAAAGTTTTTACAACAGAATGACTTGCAACAGTAGATGGGTGCTTTTGACATCCCTCCCAGAAAGTGACAGGGACTGTTGACGCGATTGCCAGTAACCATGTGCTGAAGAACGGGGACTTGGTTCCAATGGTGTCACTGGACGGATCCACTCTTTGTTACGAGCAGCTTGCCAAGAACAAATTTTTCATTTTATACTGAGATAGCCAACGTCCTGTGTTGTCTTCAGAGACAAAGGGAGTGAACTTTTCTGTGTGTTCGGTCGGAGCCAGATGCTGAAGTATTGTCTGGATGTAATTGGCTTGACAAATAGCAGGAGTGACATTTTAGCTCTGTTTCAGTCAGTGGCAAAATTCCTGTTGAGTTCAACTGGGGCCAAGATTTCATCCTACGACAGTGCTGATGGGAAATCTAACGAATGATCTTCAGAAAAAAAAAGCGCAAGCGTTCTGTTTTTCTAGGGCTATGGGCCGTGAACCTATGGGCCATGAATCCTTGGAATTCTGTGTGCTACTTTGAAGAGGTCTGCAAAAGATCACAAAGACCAGGAAGGTTTTTGTCAGTAGATCTAAATTAGCCACACAGAGGTCCCTGATTCCAAGGAAAAACTTCAGGAGTCGATTACAAAGTTCTGAGTCAGCTTGATCCATAGAAATCCACCTCTTTGTACTTCTTGGACCGACCAGCATCCTTCTGGCAGGACCTGTGCAGCTGAACAAACCCTTTGTCATTGAATATTTTAAATTCAAGAAGCCACTCTGTCTCCTGCACAGGGACTGAGCCATGCGGAAACCTCTGATCTGGCACCTATCAGGTGCTGTTCCCAATGGACTGGGCTGGAAACAAACCCTGTGTTTCAGAGAAGCTGGTGTAGCTGTGACTGTACAGATAATTCAGTTTTGGTGCAAGGTCAGAACTTTCTCCCCGAGATAAATGCGCAGGTCCACAGCGTTCTCCCCACGGACTGTGAGGTGTCTGAAGTACCTCAGATGAACTTTGTCGGGAGCTAAAGGCAATCAGCTGCAGGCAGAACCGTGCAACAGATTCTGCCTATGATATCTCCAGAGGTTTAAGTACAACCTGATCTGCTTTAAAGGCTTTGGATTGAGTTATGGTAGTACGACTTGGATGGAAGTTCATGATGCATAGATGAAAAAAGGCTTGAGCTAGGGAAAAAAAAATCACTAAAGATTTAAAAATAGAGTATTTTAAAAATGTTAAAAGTGTTCTGTTTAGGATTTCAAAAATTTTTCCATATGGGTTTCAGTAAACAGAGTTGTTCTGTAAGTTCTTTCCCGTTGGACTGTGGGGGAATTTGTTTTAGAGTGCCTGAAAAAAATGCAGGAGAGGTACTGAGGAATCTTCCTGTATCGTGTACTGGTTATCAGCTCTGATTGCTCTACCAGAGGCAGGATGACACGTAAGGAGTGCTACTTTATGGCAGCATATTCCTGCGTTCCTATCTCAGTCCTACCAAGCATGTGCAGAATTGAGAACTTTGCCAGCTATTCAGTCCTTGTGTTTCAAACCAGCACACAATGGAAGCTCCTGAATAGCCCCCTTTAAATCCACTTTTGGAGCCAGGGTCTTCAGCCTCTTGTAGGTTCAACCTTAAGTCAGCTTCACTTGTAATCCAAGTTCATGTGAGGAATCCTAGCTAGATCCTTGATGTTCCTCATACATCTGATCTAGGGAAAAGTTCACGTTTACCTCAGAACTAAATTCTCAGGGCATTTTAATGCAAGTGATAAAATAACGACTGATTCATGGCTATCCAGCAAAGTCTAGAAGTGCCACCTTGGGATGACATGGATCGAGGCAACAGTTACTTCGCTTTTCCATGTGGAGAATGCTGCTTCTTCCCAGCTGAGCTATCACGTAACATAGATGACTCTCTGGAGGCAGCATTTGCTGCACATTTGCAGTATGTTTTAGCTACTATCAACATTTATATTCCATTGTCGTTTGGGGGGTAAGCACTAATTAGCATAATCATCAATGCTTTAAAATTAAAAATTCCTCCAAGAGACACAGGAGGGACTGAAACTGTTTCCTGTCCCCAGAGGCAAATCCTTTCCCAAGCTTTCTGCTGCACCAAAAGGTTTTCTTCTAGAAACATTCCAAAGCTGTGCCCAAGAGTAAATTATACTACAGCAAACTTGTAAACTGCTGTGTCTGTGTGTGTACCGAACGGGCCTTGATTTGACAATTACTGCGTGACAAAATGTTGTCACTATTTTCCACTCCTATTTTCTTTTAACTGCTGCTCGGTGCTGCTGTGTCACCTTTGCTGCGTGGACTGGAACAACCAAGAAGTGTTTGTAGAGTCTGAAGATTTATCGTTCGCAGGAAAGATTCTGGTGTCTTCACAAGATGGAAAGCAAAGGGTTTAGTGACAGTGCCCCCTTCTAGAGCTTGCCTCAAGCTCCCCAAGTCAGGAGCTGGCCTCAAAAAATCTCAAGAGCCATTCTTTTGTAGACTATTTTAGAGTGGATTTTTACTCTTGTTCCAAAACGGTTCTTTGACAACAAGAATCTCAAATGGGATTTTTGGCTTAAAGAGGCTCCTCTTTGTGGAGAATAAATGCCAGGAAAACCTTGGGGGAACTTTAAGTTTGAAAGGTAATGTCTGTTCCTTGGCAATGTTCCCCAAGAGTTGATCTTTAAGCTTCTACATTCCTGCCTTTGGGAAATGACAGCAGGTGTGGTCGAGGATGGGTGTCCTGCATGTGGGTTCCTCGTGTCTCAAAGAATGCTTCTCACACGCTCAGGAGATCTTCAAGTGGTGGGCCATGAAACCTCAGGGAGCAGGAACAGTTAAATGTGTAATTGTTCTTGAATGGGCCAAAGAGAAAAATCAGTGTTTTTCCAAAGGAAATACTTCTTTGAGATGGAAACACTAACAAATGCAGGTGTTCTTAAAAGAAAACAATTGTGTTTATAAACTCACAATTCTTGTTATTTCTGCACAGGACAAACACCACCAGACTCTACACTGAGTAAACACGAGGGCTCTGCAAGAAAGAGTGGCACAGTGATCTCCGTGAAAATTTCAGAATCTGCAGGGCATTGAACATATGTATTGTGGTTTTGGTATCCTGGGTTTTTTTTTTCAGAGAGATGGACTTAAATTTCTTTGGCAGAAATTCTCTCTTTTATCTTTATCTCCTGTTTTGATGTGGTAGCCATGGAGAAGAGCCCAAGATTAGTAACAGTAGGTTGTTGCAGAATAAGAATAACTCTCTGCTTGGATTTAGGTTGTAGGAATATCGGGGGTTTTGTTTAACTGGAAATACTCAGATCGCAGAGAATAAATACTGGATGCTGTCAGGACGTTAATCACCCATCCCATTGAGTTGTCTCCACCTTGAACGAAATGCTGGTAACGTTTAACTTCCCTGGACCGTTGGAACTTGACTCCACTTGGCTAATAATGAATTACATGGGCCATATCCTGAAGCTGAGGTGCCTCAGGCTCCACGAGAAAGCCAAGTTAAAGAATACTGCTTTCGCAGCAACGTCTAGCACCGAGTTTCCAGATTCCCCCTGGAAGCCCGTCATGAGAAAGGAAGAGGGTGGTGAATCTTTTCTCAGGGAACCTAGGAAGAGATTGAATGCCTTTGGTGGTGACGTGGGCTAAGAAAGTGGTAGGAACAAAGACACCGCACCTTGCTGCCCTTTGCTATTGGCAAAGCAGGCTATGGGTGCGATTAATGAATGTTTGGCCTTGAAGTTTTAGTTTCCCAAGCTGAAATCCATGCTCTCTGACAGATCACTTGATTTGCCTCTCCTCGGCATCTCAGCACGTAGCCTCATGCACGTTTTGCAACTTTTCTTTAGAAAGCTATTTTGCATTTTACAGCCACATACAAAGCAGAGCTCTCGCGGCGTATTTAGGAAGCGAGGAATTTACACTGCTTTTGCTGGGATGACATTCTGGGATGACAGAGACACATAACGACACAGAGATAATATCACATATTGTGAAGTTCTACCAGTCAATGCGCTTTTACAACAAATACCTTCTTTCCTAATGATCACAGCTGATGTCCTGTTTTGATTCACCGTGACGGAAACTGGGTGTGGATGACTAGCTAATTTTAAGGCTACAGAGAAAAGGCAGATTGTCAGAGAGCAGAGTCTGCATGAAGGTTGGCTTCTGAATTAAAAGTAATTGGTAGCTTCCTTTGATGGCCCTTTTGTATCTGGATGAGAAAGATCCAAGAGGACTCATTTTTATTAGTTATTTCCCTCCTTAATTTTAGCAGATGGTGTCAGAACACCATCATGACTTATGTACTTTTTTTTTTTTAGAAGATAAAAGAGTTGTTTGATTAGTAGAAGATCTATAATTTCTGCTGGGTTTTCAATTGCTAAAGATCTGGTAGATCTTAAGATCAAGGTTATTAAAAACTGTTTATGACATTTCTTAGGTGAGACACTTTTGAATATGCCTGCTGTAGGTTTGGTGTTAAAATCAGAGTGATATTAAAGAGCATGTCTGATCATGGCACGCTAAGAAGTTTTTGGTATTGTCTTTGTGAAGCAATGACAAGTGTGCAGCATTTAGAGTACAATTCTCTTACAAGTGAAGTCAGTAAGGAATATTGACATTGTCGTAGTGGAAGTGGAAAAGGATCATCACCGAATCCACGAGGCTGTTTTTTAACGCCAGGAGAGCCTTCTCACATCTAAAAAGGTTTCACTTTAGCTCAGTTATTACCGCTCATTATAATACTTAGTAACCCCCACCAGTCCTCCCTGGACAAATGGAAAAAAAAAAAAAAAAGTCCCTGCTCCAAACAGCTTAGGACAAAATGAGAGGGAGATTTTGAGAGCAGCAGAGTTCAGGGAAACAACCTACTGATCATCAGGTAGAGATTGGTATTGATAGGCAAGTAGTTTATTGAGCCTCGGCTTTTTGGTGCGCCCTGCAAGGAAAGGGTTGTAATGAGCGGTGCAAAGGAAGCAGAGAGGAAGCTACCTGGGTATCATCAGGGAGCTTGTCCCAAGCATGGGAGAAAATACAGCTTAATTGGTCCATACTGTTTCTTATGTTTATGAAAGAGCCACTCAGACTGTGGGGAGTGACTATATTAGTACAACACCCAACCATTCCTTGATGTGGGAAATGCTCAACACTGGGGTCATGAAACTATTGTTAACATCAGGAAGGGTCACGCACGTGCAGGGATCTCCTCACTCAGAGAGGGCGAGGGCTTACAAGTCCTGTTAGGGCTCAGAGTCTCTCCGATGCATTAGGGTGCGCAGGCGGTGTCAGAGCTGCCACGCTCCAGTGCCTGTGGTTGGAAGCACTGCGCTGCAGAGCGATGGGTAAAGATGTCTCTGAGGGGGACGGGTTAACGTGTGGGAAGCGTGTGCAGCACCAGTTCTTGCTGCCTTTTCAAGACGAGACGTAGGTTGCACGCTGGCTATGATGACTTACAGGTCTAATGATTACGTAGGGTCAAAGAGAGGGTACAGCCTCACTCCAGATTTCACACGTAATCTTCTAAAACTCCTCTAGCAGTGCAACTAGCAACCTCTACCAGCCTGTGTACACAGCGGCGTAATCAGGACCTTTCCTGAAGGCAAAGGTCTCTTGGTATCTTTTTTTTTTTCTCCTGTGGGCCAATTCTAGTTTTATTGCTGGAGCTGTAATCCCCAAACTGCGTGGAAGAGGGATTTCGGAGAGGCTAACAGGCAGTACGAGCCAGGCCGAGTGAAGGATCCGTGTTACTGTTACAGGAGGTCGCCCGTACAGCACACGGCTACGCTGGCAGGACAGCAGCCTGCTGCTGCTTTGCAGTCTGAGGGTATAAACTCCGGTCTTTTGTTAGCCATATGTTCCCTACTTGCCTTGCCACCAAACCTTATGGTTACACACAAATCATGAAAAAATGTCCCTTACACTATCAGATACCCTGCTTTCTTTCTGAAATGGCAGCACCTCTAAAGAAAATGAGAAGTGGCTCCGTCCGCAGGTGACAGTTGCAATTGTCTTTTTGTTTTCTGCAAGTTGCAGCAGTAGGCCACGGAACTGGACAGGACCTTCCAAAAATCTGCCAGACTTAAAACGTTAAGTCTTCTCTCTCCTGAGAAAGAATGTAAATAGCATGTGTTGAAAGAAGGATTGATAAAATAACGCAGTGGTACTCAACCACTACCTTTCTTATTGCACATCCTTGCAGGGCTTGTGTAAGAGCGCAGCCTCTGCAAAGCCTCCTGCCTCTCCTTTCACACATCACGGCGAAACTCCCATCCTCGTCCTCCTGCCTCGCTCCACCATTATGTAACCCTATAGCGTGTGTGGCACGCAAGCTCAGCGCTATGTACAGACTCAGTTTTTTTTTTTTTTTTTTCCATCGTCTTCTAATTTCCTTGTATAGCCATTTATCGGAAAAAGCTGAAATAATACCGGGTCTGGCTCTAGGCTGCTCTTGTCTCTTCCCTGTGGCGACACCAGGAGAGCAGGCGGCGGTAAGGAGAGACCATATACGGGCCTGGGGGCCAGCCGCGGCGCTGCGGGGCACCCGCTCCCCAGACCCCAGCCATCCCGATGCCCGGCGAGGCCTCTCACACCCCGCCTGCCCCCACAGAGCCGCACTCGGCCTGCTGAACCTGCCAACGCCAGGGAGGGGGAAGGGCCTGCCTCTCCCGCGGGTTTTTGGTCCCGCAATACCCGGCTGGCCTAACCGGAGCCCGCTGAGCCACCCCTGCCGAGCACGCAAGGGGCACAGGCGGGGAGGCAGCCGCCCTGCCCCGGCAGCGGGAGCCCTGCCCCGGGGAGCGGCCCGGCCGCCGCCGCCGCCCCTCTCCCCTCAGGAAATCACCGAGGGAGCAGCGAGGCGGCCGGGACCAGCGGATGTGACAGCAGCGCGGCCCCCACAGCGCAGGCTGCTGCTGGGAGGGACCGCCCCCTCAGCCGGCCAGCGCCAATGCCCTCGCGCCTCGGGGTGTGACTGACGGCCGTTCCGAGCAGTCCCGCCGCAACACTCGCCACACAGGCCCCGCCCTTTCTCTCCGTTGGCCGGATGTCCTGTCAATCGGTCGAGCCCTGCCCGCCCCTTTCCGGCAGGGGGAAACGCTAGGTAGGAAGGGTGGAGGGGGGAGAAGAAAGGCAAAGAAACCAATGAGACGCTAGAGAAGGACACCTCCGCGGCGGAGTGACAGTCGGAGAGACCAATAGCCGCGCTCTTTCCCCCTCCGGCTCCCTCCCTCAACGGTGGCGGGGCAGAGGGGGCGCACCTACCGCCCCTTCCCCGTTGGTCTGTCCCACTCCGGGCCTGGCGGGCTAGGTTGAGTTAGCGGCTCGGACCATTGCACCCGGCGGGCGGGGGGGGGAGGGGGGTGCGGGCGAGGAGGAGGAGGAAGGAGACGGCGAAGGAGGCGGGGGGGCGGTTTAAAGAGACAAGAGCCGAGCGGGCGGCCGGCTGGGGGAGCCGGAGCGGCGGCGGGCGGAGACTCGCCCCCTTCCCCACACACGCTCGCTCACACCGCGGCCAGGGTCGCCGCCGCCAGCGCCCCCCCCCCCACCCCCCCCACCTTTTTTTTTTTTTTTTTTTCCGCCCGCCCGTTCCACAGCGGCCTCTATGAGATAGAAGAAGGGAGCGGCGGCCACTCCGGGGGCGGCAGCGGCCGCTAACAGCCGCCGCCTCCTCCTCCTCCTCGCCTGCGAGAGCCCCATCTTTGTGTGTGCGGGAGAGGGCGGGCGAGAGGGGAGCGCGCGCTGCCCGCCCGTCTCCTCGCTTTGTTCGGAGCCGGGGGGGCCGTGGCGGCGCGGAGCCCCGGCTCTATGTGCCAGCCGCTCCCCGCGCCCCCACAGCAACCCCGGGGGGGCGGCGGCGGCGGCGGGAGAGGAGGAGGAGGAGGAGGCCGCGCGGCGGGCGGCGGCGTGAGGGGCCGGAGCCCCTGAGGGCGGGTGCGCGGCGGGGGGTGGGGTGGGGTGTGGGGGGGGCGGTGGCGGCGGCGCGCGGCCGCCCCGGCCCGTTCCCGTGCCCGCGTCTGTGTCGGTGCGGTTGGTGCGGAGCGGTGGAAGGGGCCGGCTCGCTGCCCGCCGGCCCGGCCCGTCTGCGGGCGGATTGATGTGGGGGGGTCTGACATGAGTCCGCCGGCGGCCGGGTGCTGCCATGTGACCGGCTTCAAGGTGGAGAACTGGAAGCAGAACCTGCGGGCCATTTACCAGTGCTTCGTGTGGAGCGGCTCGGCCGAGACCAGGAAGCGCAAGGTACCGGGGGCGGCTCGCATCCACCCCCCCCCCCCCGCCCCCCCCTTTCCCTTCCCCTCCTGTCCCTTCCCTTCCCCACGCGCGCTCCCGTCCCTTCCCCTCCCTCCCTCCCTCCCCCGGCCCGCCCGCCGCTCACACGCACTCCGCCGCCCCGGCCTGCCCGCGGGCGCGGGGAGGGGACGGCTTCCCCCCCCCGCTCTCCCTCCCTCCTTCCCCACGGGTCAGGTGGGCCCGAGCCTCCCCCCCAGCCCCGTGGCCGCCCCGCCGGCAGGGAAGGGGCCCGGGCTCCGGCGTGCGGTCGTTGGGGCGGGGGTGGGAGGGAGGAAGCGGTCGGTGCCTCCGGGGCGGGGAGGGTGGGGGTTACAGCGGGACCGGTCACAGGGATGGAGGAACCAGCCCCGGGGGCTCCCTCCGTGCCACCTGCCCCGGCCCGCCGCCTCCTCGTGCTCCCGGAGGTGCGGGAGGCAGCGAGGGTTTCCCGGAATACGGCGGCGGGGGGGGGGGGGCGGGGGGAGGGGAGGCCCGGGACAACGGGCACGTCCGGCCTGCGGCGGAGCTTTGTGCCGGCGGGGCCGGCCGGAGCCGGGGAGAGCAGGGAGGCACAATGGCTGGGAGCGGGGCTGTGGGGCCCGGCCGTGCTGGGGCCGTCTGTTTGTTTATTTTTATTCCTTCCCCCCAAAAAAAAACCCCCAAACCAGCAAGCTGCTCGTTGTGATAATCCACTTGGAAAAGGGGATCCCTGCTGTAGTCGCGGGGGGAGAACAGGAACTGAGTGTGGAGCACAGGGAAGGGGAGAGGGGAGTTTGCTCTGGGAGTGTGCTGGTGCTTGGGGCGTGCTCTGCGCAGGCAAACACCAGGAAAAATCCGTGTCAAGGAGGCAAAATGCAAGAGGAAGAGCACGTTTCCCCACCTATCTTCTAAAATTACCTCCCTACGTGCCTGTTTCTGGAGGACTTCTCTCTCTTAACTATGCAACTAATTACTGTTTTCTCTAGAATCAACTCGTTTTTACTTCAAAGTGACTTGGCAGATTTCTGTCAGT
The DNA here is from genome assembly GCF_036417535.1 of Chlamydotis macqueenii. NCBI lineage: Eukaryota > Metazoa > Chordata > Aves > Otidiformes > Otididae > Chlamydotis > Chlamydotis macqueenii. The sequence goes on along the minus strand of NC_141570.1, from coordinate 3,619,701 downwards.
CATCACATTCACGAGTGAGGAGGGGAGCGCAACAGCTACACGTAGCAAAACTTGTTTTTTGGGACAGCACAGATTGTGTGTTGTGCTGGAGCAACCCATTGAAAACTTTCTGATCCCGGTTGCTTTGCATTAAGCTGCTCAGCTTATTCGTAATAGAGGTAGAGTATGAAAGATGGACTGCAGGGTGAGGTGGCTAACTGTTTTTCTGTGTTCAGTTTCTGTTCTCAGGACAATCCCAATTTTCCAGTTTTTTAATTAAAGAGGAAAAGTGGAATCTCAGAGGAAGCATAATTTAAATGTATTTAGTTGCTTGATAGCAAGGTATAGTCAAAACTTGTTTTCAGTATTTGTACTCCCCTGTAAGTCAATATTACAAAGTATACTAGTCAAAGTCTGGTTTTATTTAGCCTTTAGTGTGTCAAAATACAAATTGGTATATAATACGTGGTACTTACAGCTTAAATGGAGGTAAAATTATACATGTAGTGCGGAAGAAAAAAATGAGTTAAGAAGATGTTTCAGACAAATATAAATCAAGTGTTATGTGGAAGAATGAAAATCAAATTTCATAAATTTCATTAGAAAAATTACCACTCTTCTTTTTTAATATAGAGCATCCTTTCTAACCTGCATACCATTTGTGTGCTGCAATAGTTTGGTTTTTTTTCTTCTGAAATCTAATGGTAGTGATATGTTGATTACTGCTTGAAAGAAAAATAACAGCTGGAAATAAATAATATTCCCTTGTAATCAATCTGTTCTCGCTTCCTCTTTGCACAGCCAGGCTCATAAAGCAGAACAGGATTGTTTCAAAATTATCTGCCCTCTCATGGCAAATATAAATTTTCCAAATACATGCTAAAAATGCCTTTTTTTTTTTTCTCCCCTCCTTTTTTCAAGCAGGTTGCCAGTCTGAAAATAGTTGGATTCCTGAATTCAGCCAACCTGAAATATGTGGGAGTACATGGCCACATACAAACAGGGAAGCATTTTGGCCAGCTCAATCTGGGGTTCGGTTCCCAGTCTGTATTCATAAAGATTGAAGAAAGTATGTAAGCGACAGTTATGGTACTTGCCTCTCCTGCATATGGACACGAGACCTTCCATGGAATTTTCCTTTACTGAAATTCTCTGTCCATTTGTATGCCTTACAGTTTTAAAAGTAAAATTTGATAAACGATATCTTCTGTTTGGAGGCATGTTTATAGTCCAATACCTAGAAAACAGTCCTTTGTTGTTTAATATTGTATATATACAATTATGTATGTATATATATATATTTTTAGGAGCCTAGCTCTCTGCTTAAGACTACGTGAGGTAGTTGGTGAGGGTTCTTAATCCTCATCAAAATTCCGAGGTGAAATTAAAGGTTTGGTAAAAGGTGGTATTTTTTTTTTTTCTGTCGCAAAATCAAGGACAATCACGTAATTCCTTTATCACAGAAAACATTCGATATACATACTTGATTGCTGACGGGGAGCGTTGGTCAGTTTAACTGTTCGTCACATGAACCTAGCTGTTAAATAGGCCTTGGCTGTCTGGTGATAGCCAGATGCAAATTGTTAGGTTTCTAGAATGGTAATGTACTGTATCCATCCTAAGGCTTGTCTTAAAAATCCAGATAGCAGTGGGAACTGCAGGGGGCAGAAAGTGTCCATTCCTCCTGCTTCACTTGCACTGCCTGCTGCATTATGCTTTAGAAGACCATTTTAACGCTGCTTGCAGTTTGCTGTTGGTTTTTAATAGGTACCTCTTCTGCGAATAAGCTTTTATTAGCATCAGCTCTCGATTCACTATGCTTTACACCCAGAGTTTTGAATAGAGTAGCTGTAAAGCACGGTTTACGGTTGGAAAGCTGCCTTCTGAACGTGTGTTTGAATTCTCAGTCAGAAGCGAGGGGTAATTACGTATATATCTGTGTAAATACTGCAATTGTGGTGAAGGCTTTAGCAGTATGTTTGCTTGTGAAGCATTGTCTACACCGGGATTTGAGCTGTTGTCATGGTGCATCATTGTGTCTACGTGAAGGAGCGGGGCTGTCGCTTGCCCCACCTCGCTGCATCTTGGCCAAAGTAGCGAAGTGCAGCAGCGGTGGTATGTGCTGTTCCAGGCAAAGGCTTTGCCATGGTGTGAATGTGTTGCTGCTAGTAAAGCCCAAGCGAAGACCAAACCTGTCTGTCACACTGTTTGAAGAGCGGAACAGGAAAAGGGGTAGAGGAAGAAGTCCGAAGAATGGCTCATGAAATTGTAAGAATTGTGATTGGAACTGGATTTTAGGGCTTAAGTTGTATGTGAAGTGACACAAAATTAGGGTCCACCATCTTGGCTTTAGGACTTTGACCTGTAACTCTTGATTTTTAATTTGTGATAGTTAGAATCTGTTTAATAAGCTGATGGCAAAGCTCATGTTTCTGCGGGTCATGGACTTTACCTTGAATATTCTGATGTGGAAATTACCTCACACTTAATTAAATAACACTGTATAAGAGGTCCTTAAATTTGACACCACTCCCTCCCATTCAGGAATTGTGGAAGCTAAAAAGACTCGGTGTCTGCCCTTCGTGTCAGCTTTTTCCATTTTTCTGTAGGGTGAGACTAGAAATGCTTTCCTTGTTCCTTTAGAATTACAGATGAGACAAATCTGTTTTGCAGTGCTGAATGTAGTTTTTGGTCCTCATCAGTGAGCAATTAGACCTGTAGATGCATCTTTGCGTCTTGGAGTTGGTAAGTAATGGATTCAATCCTTGAAGGGCAGCTGAATTTACAACTGAATTCTGTCTTACTGAACTGTACACTTTGGAGGAAAACTGTCTTTATTGTTCTGAATGGTTCTTATTACTGCTCTGAAAAGGTTTGCGATGATGAAAGTGAACTGCTCGTCCTGACCACAGTCATGATATGCACAAGGTCCTATCTGGAATTTCAGAATGTTTGTTCTGTGCTTCTGCCCATAGATCAAAGAATAATTGCCTGTCAGGGGTTGTACACTGCCACTGACAGCGGGTGCGTTCTAGCATATTTCTTCCTGTTTGAGAGCTTCTGTTGTTTTTTCCATTATTCTCTCTTTACATGGTCCCTCAGGACTGATTGATGCTTTCAGATATGAAGAAACGTTTTCTTTTAAAGGTGATGACCTTTCCACAGGTATCCTTCTCCCAGTGTACTTGCAATCTCAGTCCTTCATTCCTTCTAAGATTTGACAGATGATTGATTCATAGGTACTTAAAACTGAAATGACTTTGGTTCATTTCCTAACTTTCAAAGTAGAAAAAGCTTAGTAATATCTTAGCAAATCAATGCTGTGTCATGTTTTTGGTAGCAAATATTGTGGTTCACAGTCTAAATTAATGTGTTAAGTTCTTGCTAAAATGACCTTGCAGTCACAGGGTACGCTAATGGTGGAACTTCTCATCGAATGCCTGTTGAGGCATGCTTGCTCACTTGCTTTCTCCCTTGCAGCCTTGCCTCGTATACCTGTCCAGGAACAGGGAGGTGTTGCTTAGGCAATTTGCTTTGTACCATAACAGATGGGCAAGGAATCTTACTAGGCTGTGCCGCCTTCTCAGGCTCGGTGTTTTGATTGCTTAAACTGAGGAAATCTTAGCTTGTTTTTCTTTAACGTTTTTAGCATATGCACCAAACTTCTGGATTACAAATCCTGTGGAGAATGTGAAAGAGGAGTCCAGGATTCAAGAAGCATGTCTCTTTTTCAGCTGCGTGCTCCGCTTTGGCTGCCTATGTGAGCTGTCTCATTCACTCGGGAAGGATGTTCTTCTTTGCCGTGTGTTGTGGGGACTACCTTCTCCCTGAAAGCCTGTAAGAAGTGTCAAAATCAACTGCAAGCTTCATTGTTCAGGAGGTCTCCAGTTTCATACCTGAACAGTCTTCCTTAGTTCTTAACCTCTAAGGAGTAAAAAGGTCTTTAGACCTGCTGAAGGTAATGTTCTCTTTCCTCTTGGTGTGAAGACACGGCCGCTGGTGTGAGAGGTATCCAGACAAGAGATTTTTAGCTCCATGCACAGTGGAGCCTTGCATATGTGGGACAAGGCAGATTGAGAACTCTCCGCTGAGCTTATGTCTCTGATGCTGAAGAAGAGTATAATACAAGGCCTTCCTCTTCCTAGTGGTGTTAATCCCTATTTTGTATCCTGTACTGTGTTTTGTAAATAAATGGTTGGTTTCTGGGCCAAAGGTTAGGAATTAGTCTTGCAGCAACTCAAAGGTGGTGAATAGCAGTTCCTGAGTTGCGGGATGTGGGCCGTCAGGGCTTACCCAAACACTTGCTCATATCTCTCTCTCGGGTCAGCACTCACCTGATTTAAAGGTGACATAGATCTCTGTCATTGAAGCTGACTCATAAATAGTAGTTGTATTGGAACCATTTCCTTCTCTTTTTTTTTTTTTTTTAGTATGAATGGAGAGACAAATAAGTACCATAAAAGCAGTGTTCCCCATACTTTTATTTGTTTTGTGTTGCAAAGAAAGAAGATGGATCTCCACAAGCTAACAAAGGAAAAATACAGGGATATGCTGGGCAGGAAGACTTTTTTTTTTTCTCTGTAGTCTTATCAGTAGTCAAGGTTTGCTAATAGCCAAGCTGCTTGCCAGGAGCAGTTGTAGCATCTCTTTAATTTTGTCTGCAGTCCACGATCTTACTTGCGTGATGTTGAGAATGTCAAAAGCTTTCAGAGTAGAATGACACTAGTAATGTGAAGGTGGGCAGAGCGGAATGGCTTTGTTTGATTTGTTGGACTCTTGAGCTTTATTTTAAGCCACCAAAGCTTTAAACCCCAAACAAAGGTTAGCTGATATCCCCATTTTTTTGTTTCAGGCCTTAATCTGTAGCGTTGACATGAAACCAGAGTTGCAAATCAGTTCCAAACCTTCTACTCTCCTTTCATTTGAGGATTTTCTGTCTTAGTAACTGGAGTAACAAATCAACGGGTAGATGCTGCTGACTGAGAGGGGAAGCTGCCTGCTTGTGAATTGCTGGCTCCCCTTCTCCTGACTTAAAACTACTTGAGTCTGAACAAACGTATGTTTTCCTTTGGGACGTTCTCTGGGGATCCTGCTTCGTAACAAATGCTGTTGCTGATGTTAGTTTGATTCCCAGTGGTGGCTGTGGTGACTGATTTGTTTTAAACCAGAAAAAAATTAACTCTATTTCAAAGCTTCTGTTTCTCACATTAAACCTAGCGGCCATAGTTTATCCTGTTTATGTGTGATTGACTTGGAACTGTGGTTTCTTCATGTCTTTTTCCTGGTAGATGTAGAGCTTTTGTTTTGTTTTGTTTTGGTTTTTTTGTTTGTTTGTTTTTTTTTTAATCAGCAATACCTTTCCATTTCATTTGGCTGATAGCTACCTGAAAAGGTTGGGTTTGGGTTTTTAAATTCTTGTATTCCCATGGTTCTCCAAGTATTTATAACGTCTCTGCAGCACGTGGCAGCATCTAAGGTGAGGAGATACATACGTACTCTTGCTTATATCTCAGTTACAGTGCCATCACAAGGAAGGCAATCTGAAGGTGACCTCTCTGCATTTTGCTGGATTTACTAGAACTGTATTTTTTTTTTTTAATTTATTTTTAACCATGCGAAGAGCCATTGTTGTTAGAGGCTTTCTAGACTTGGACAGAAGGAGCTGCCTAGAGCAGCCATCTCCAATCTCTTGTTAACCCATGGGCAACGGAGCTAAGTGAGTGAAATGCTATGATGACATTACAGTTTATTATGTTATCCTGGACTGTGTTGTCAGCAAGCAGTGCTGGAGCGTAGGGAGAGCCATATGTTATCCGAGAGGCCTGAACTGGGAACCGTTTCTTAGCAGAAGCAGTTCTAGAAGCTGATAGATCTGTTCTGACTGGATGAAAGCTCTGTCTTGGTAGTTGTATTCTTTTACATATTGATTTGGCAGTCCTTTAGGTACACTCTGCTTAATTCAAGATAGGAATTGTGCTGCATTAGCTAGTAATACAATCGATGTTGTAAGGAGTGACTCACTGCAAAATTAACCTGCTTTCTGTTTGGTTCAGAACACATGCGGCTTGCATAGCAACTCCAGAATGATCTGTGGTTCACTTTAGTGGCAGGACAGCTTCCACAATGTTGATATCTCTCATTTTAGAAAAAAAACCCTCGTTTTATCTATTTCAGTACCTATTTGACAATCAGTAAAGTGAACTGTTACCGGACACCCGTCGACTCAAAGTAACCTGAGATTCACTTTATCAGTTGGTAACTGATTAACAGTAAGCGTCTGTCTTGTCACGTTCTTTTGTGTGTGAAACACAGCAAATGCTTGACTTTTTTGCAATTCTCTACTTCCATAGAATGTTACTCAAGGCTTTTTTAAAACCTCTCAGTTATATGTAAAACTAATATATATATATTTTTTTTTTTGTCTCTGCTGCTTTTCCAAGTTGGTAAAGATAACTTTTTCCCCTCTTCTCCTTCTTTGCCTGTGTTTAATGGAGCTTGAAATGGACGTGGCTCTTCTTGTCTACCTTTTCCATAGTACCGCTGGTGATGTCAGCACATCCCTGAGAAATATTTCTGTGAAGGTCTTGCAGTGTACTTGTACTAAATTTGTCATTGAATTAAAAAATTGAGTATCAGACAAGGTGAAACTAAAAAAAAAAAAATAGATGTGATAACAAAAGTCTTTTTCAACACACTTAATGTAGTGTCGTCTTGGTGTAAACATTGGTGCCAGTGGAAGTTCTGATGTCTGGTAACAAATTCTGACATTAAACCTTTCAGATATATTCAGTATCCTCCTTTAAAGTGGTAGGGAGAAGGAGCTCACTAAGTGTGATCCTGCCTTAGTAGTAACTCTGGAAAGAGAACCTAGGTTTAGCTACGCTTGCATGGTCTTGTTCTTACACCATGCCGTTTTTGCAGTGGGACAGTTGGTTTGCACACACAGCTGAGCTCTCCTGCACATACACGTTAAATATAGAAATAAAACGATTCATAAATTCAGTTAGTTGTATTTATGTATAATTAAATTGTAGAGATTATTAATCTACATTTCAGGTAAGAGATTATTAGAATATCTCTTCTTTTGCATTAGCATCTTAATCTGGAGTTCTGTGATGCAATTCTTGCCCTAGCCTGTCAAGCCAAGTTGTTTTCATCTCTCTATATTCTAAAAAGTAGTATTTATAGATCCAAAAAGTAAAAATTACAAGATTAGTAATAACTTTATTTTTGTCTAAACACATGGAAGACCCTGTAGTGCTTTGTGTAGTGAAATGATGGAGCTGATGGTGTGTCAAACACGGATGTGACACTGAGTTCCATTTGGGGTGATTGCTTCACTTGTCATTCAGAAGTTTATGCATCCAAGTAGACTTTTTAAAATAGGATTTAACTTTGGATTCATCTTACTGAATTGACTGCCAGAGCTTTTACATGTATGGCTTGCTTCTGTTTGTAAAGGGCTTTTGTTTTGCAGAAACTACAGCCTTGAATTCTATTACTTCAGTGTATGTTAGCACAAGGAGAGAAAACAGCTATAACCTTTATTTTTGCCTTCCCCCTTGCCCTGTAACTTACGGTTTTATTTAAAAGATAAAAAAATAAGATGGATTTTCGCCTCTTGGTGTATTCAAACCACCTAATCTTATTTCGTGAAGTTTGTCTAATTATAGTTCGGACTTCTGTCCTGCGCATTCAGGCTTGTTATTTATTGCATGCAAGTCAGATTTTAAGGGACATTCTTTAGAATATACTTGGTAAATAAAGGTAAGATTTATTGCACAGCAGATGTATGGTGACTTCATAAGCGAAGACAGCTGAGATAGCTGACTGATTTCAGTACCTCGTTTATGTTAGGTGAGGTTTTGTGACCCTGTGCTCTCCAGTGACAACTGCAAAATTTATCTTAAGGTTTTATGTTTTTCTTTGCTGTGCTTCATTATCTTTGTATTACTGCACGATTTTCTTCTTAAACTGGATTGCTGTCCTGCTTGGCAGCTCATAACCAGGGTGAAATGCTCTTGTTTTCTGTACGTTGCTGACTTGTCATGCTCTCTTAGCTTTTGGGGAAGGATGCTTGTGAACTCTTGGATTTGTTCATCTGAATGGTTAACACGCAGTTCTCTGGTCTTTGTGACTACATTTTGTGTTTTTGCTTGTGGGATGATCTTAAGAGTGATGTGGAGAACAGAATGAGGAAGGTAGTGAAAATAGTTTCAGGAGTTATTGCATTTATGTGCATGAAGAGGAACAAGGCTCTCTTTTCTCATTATGAGGCTGTTCCCTAATGAAATTATCTTATACTTTGTGTAGCGTAATTTTATGTTACTACCCTTAGTGATGTATCTCCTTGTCACGTAGTAATTCTGCTTCTTATAACTTTTCTTGATGTTTTAACTTCTAGTGCTGCCCCAGTAAATTCATTTTTTTCTGCATCTGGTTATAATTATTCTGCATCGTTTCAGTTATCAGAATTGATTCAGACTTGCACGTGCAGAAGAGTTACTGTCAACCGCTTGTTTGCTGATTGAAGGGAACTCAATCACAAAGTGCAATGGACTGGCTCCAGAGTTCATAATTATATGGACTATATCACTGTCTATCTGTGAAATAGTGCCAAGGTTAAAAATGAAAAATACACGTGGAGCATTAGAGAAGTTGCTTTAAGATGCCAAGTAAATCTTTTGTTCGTCCATGTGGTTAAGTATTTTACAAATGGAAACTTGAGAGGTTGATCCTGGTATGTCTGAGGTCACAGGGACATCTCATAATTGGAATGCCAATTTTCAGGCCCTTATCAAAGGATTTCAGGCAGTAGGAGGTGGGTTTTTTTGTCTGTCTTAGGCTGCATATTGCAAAAGTCTGACTGTAGAAAACCAGAAAATTCTTCAGTGGTAACCTGAAGAATTACTTTATTACAGCAGTTCTTTATAAAGCAAGCAATTTAATTCTGTAAGCATGTTGTGTCTGTAGGTTGAAGCTGTTTTGCAGAGAAGTTGTTTTAAGCAGTGAGGAAAAAAGAACACAAGAAAATGACTTTAAGGAGGAAAAGGTGAGTTAGCAAATCTGAAAAATGTTAAAAGCTTGAATTAAAATTTTAAAACTAGCTATGTATGTCAGTACGAGTGCAACACAAATGTGTGATGGAATTGGAAAATGATTTGGATGACAAAAATGCCATTCAGGTATGAGACAGGGCAAAATTTGATTTACCAGAGCAAGAGATGTGAAATTTGGATCTTTCTGTGCATTGTCACTGAAGATGAGTGAGGAACACAAAATCCAGCTCTTGGACTGTGGGTGTATGCGTGTCTCTCCTTAGCAGTCTAAGGAATTACCAGCTCTTGGCTGCAGGCTCTTGCTGTCATACCATTTGCTGCATCGTGTTGGTGCAGTTGTGCTGTGAACCAGGAAGAGCAGATAAGGATGAAGAAGATTGTGTTGTTTTTTTTTTTTTTCCTCCTCTTAATAATATTTCACCTGAATTGGCTCTATGTTATGTGTCAACGTAGGGTTGAACAAACAGCGGTAGCGTTGGTAGCTGGAGGGGAGGAGTGCCTGGGTGATGGCAGAGGACCTGAGTGGTGATGCTTGGAGGCTGCAAAAGCCGGTTTGAGTAACTGCTACCAGCGTGCAACTGCTGTCTCCCTCTGGGGTTTGCCACTAACAGACTGACTGTGTTTGAATACTCTCCATCTACTAATGGTTTCTGTAAAGTGTGGCTAATTGGAAGGGTTCCGTGAAGGTAGACCTGTTACTGCTCCCGTTGTGTGTCTGTACGTGCTGCTGGAAGTACTGCAAGATGTGCTAGCGTGTGTTGAGCCTGATGCGTGAAACTTGTCTTATGTTTGCTTATTCCTGTATGCAAATAATTTGCTTCTACTCCAGTTTCCGTGTGAAAAATAAATGAACCGGGGAGTGTAGAATGCCTGTAGTCTGTGATCAGCTATTACAGAAAATCCACTTTTCACATTACATTTAATTTAATGAAATGAATAGTGTTTTCTTCTAAGTAATCAAATTATGAGCCCCTTGTTTCCCTCTTGAAACAAGCCTGTCTCTAAGTTAATATTTCTGTCTTTTATAATCAAACTTTTAAGATGTTGTAACTTTTTTTTTGTGGTGGTGGTGGTTTAAAGCATCTGGTCACAGGGCATGTGCCTAGATCATGCTCACGCCATATATAGTTGAGGCTGATGGGATAATGGGTTTGTAAATTAGCTCTTTATGGTCCTGATTTTCCTCTGGCCTGCTCCCTTGTGTAAGTCTAGAGCAGCCCCAAGGCTGTTCCGAGCTGCGCCAGCTGGCTGTAGCCCTGCGGGACTGGTGTGCCAGATGGAGACAGCAGCAGAGCAGCGGCACTCCAGTAACACCCTAACGTGCTTCCTAGGGTCGAGGGCAGGTGCTGGCTCTGCAGCTCTGTCACGGCATCCTCGGGCACGTGGTTGTGCTGGTACCCAGTTACTCTTGTACTGGTACAGCCCTGGAAAGGACTGGGCTAGGGAGGCTGGGGCGTCTCCTTTTGAGGAGATGCGTAGTACAGGAGTCAGCTTTTGATACATTTTGTGTGTGTTAGCATCTCCTTTTTCCTAGTTTTATGCTTCTGTACTGTATCTGAAACATTAAGTTCCGTATCTTGTACAGATAATCAAATTGAAAAAAAATTATGTTAATATTGAGCAAGAGTGGTGTTTCTTGATGTGTTGTTCTGGTTTTTTCCTGACTACTGAAAACTGCTGTTATCTGTAAGATATCCAGACAAGAAAAAGCTTGTTAATGCTGATGGTTTTCTTTTATTTATCTATTTTTTTTTTTAAAACAAAACAAACCCCCAAACTCTTCCATTTTACTGCCTGAGAATGACAACTTTAAACATACTCAAAATGAAAGATATCAGAAATTTTATTCCTTCGTTTGGTGAGCTGACTTTATAGTTTTTACTGAAAGAAATTTATTTCTTAGAATACCAGTGAAATCTGTGGTGTTACTGCAGTATATTCAGGCCTGCTGGTCCACCTCAGCCCTGTGGCCTTGTTTGTATTCAAGAACAAGCTGGGTCAGAGTACTCTTCCAGCCGCAGCAGAATAGCCTCATCTGCAGAAGATGTACCCCACAAAAACCATGCGTTTGAGAATTTCCATCTTGTGGAGATGAGGACAGTAAATTGGTGAAACTCCTTGAAGAATCGTATTACCTTATGGCTGCTCAAACAGCAGACGTTTTCTAGAGGAGCTGAGGTACACCAGCTTACCTGGTGTTTCATCGCTCTTTTGCCACAGAAGACTTTGTTCTCATTGCCCCATTAATGCAGCTAACACTTCTAATCCAGCAGCCCAAAATAGCTGTCAAGCCTGGATTTTACTCTGCTGGCATTTGCTGCACAGATAGTTGATATAACCGAACGTGCTGAACTGTAGCTGGGGAAAAAACCCAACTGAAGCATGTAAGCCTGTTTTGGTCAGATATTTCAAGTGTCTGATCTGAATAAGCTAATAAACTCAATATGATAGTATGTAAAAAGGCCCTTCTCAGAAGAACAATTTGCTTTCTTTGAGACAAAAAAAAAACCCGTCAATGTCCAGAACTGTATGGCTACTAGTGGGAATAGGCAAGGAAGGATGTGCCTTGGAGCTTCCTTGCTCCAATGATTATCTGCTGGAGGAGTGAAATAGAAGGAGAATAGACCACAGAAAGTGGTGGCTATCGTATTCCAACCTAAATAGTATCTGTCTTTGCTCTTGAAGCCAGAATGCTGCTATTTTTGTGATTCTGTAGGACCTGATGTAGATTGGGAGTCATAATTTTGTCTTTGCTAGCAAAGACAAGTGACTTAAGGCTATGTCTATCGTGAAAGGTTTGCCAGCTCAAAGTAATGAAGTACTAGGAATGAAAGTGTGGTGAGAAATTATTTACAAGCTACTCTAGGGGAATTAAAACCAGAACTTTGTACTTCAGCTCCCTTGTAATTTTGCAGGAGTTGGGTGTTTTTGTTAGGATTGATTTGATTTGTGTTTTGTTTTCCTGAGTGATCAACCATAGATGGCAGCAGTAAGTGTGATCTCTATGAACAGGATTAATTAATTAATGTTGCAGAGCAGTCCAGTGGGGCTTAAGTGAAGGTACTCTGCCCCAGAAGACTGGAGTCCGGTCTGCAGACACTTCACGCTGAGCTGTGCCTCTTGGATGAAGGTTGGTCTTCACAGCCAATACGTTTCCAGCATTCATTTCATCATTACAAGGCAGTATTAAAAAGCTTTAGATGCACTTCCCTAATTTCTTTACAAAGTAGATTTTTCCACACTGACTTAGGTTACAGGATCTGCTTCAACTCAGTGCTTACTCCTCTCTGCTAGACAATGTTTTAACTGCCTTTTTACTTGGGGAAGCTTCTGATCTTGGGGAATTGGAGCTAATTTCCTAGGAAGATAGCAGATTAATTGTAATCACTTCCTTACAAAATTCTTAACACATTGTTTTTTTTAATTCTCTCTCATGCTGTCATATTTGAGTTTGGAGGTATGTTATGTCTACTTACAGGTATGAGTTTGAAATAAAGCTTTTCAAGGAAATTGTTACATTTTCCTTTTGTCATGCAGAAGCTGTGATCTGTGTAAAACCATGCTGATCATGATGCCCGCTAGACTGTTCCTGTCACTTTAGCATACTTTTATATCCATCTACTACTAGTAGTTCATAAATTAGATTTTATTTTATTTTATTTTATTTTTTTAAAGAGATGAAATCCTTTTGTCCTGACATTCTTCAGTGCTGAATCCCTTAACGTCATCTGTTCAACTCATGCTGCTTAACTTCTTAAAGTATTTCCTTCAAGTTAAAATCTTGGAAGTAGGACGCATACTCTATGAAATCAGTTCTATCAGCATTAATATTACACATTTCTTCTGGTTCGTCAAGCAAAATAAAGTTGCGCTAGAGGTGAATCTGATGATTGGTGGAATCTCCGAACTGCATTTATAGAAAAATTTCTAGCAAACCAGATCAAAGAGCAGAAGTCATGCTTTGTAGTCCTGTCAATTCTGCAACACGAAAGAAGGTCTAAGTATGGTAAGTGTTTGAGCAAGAAGGAGATTCCACTGTGTTTTTTTTCAACTTCATGACTTTCCTTACTTCCCTTTGCAGATTTTGTTTTAAGAAACTTGTGGTACGGAGCTTTGTTTTCAGGTTTCTTCTTCTTGTGGTCAGTTAGCTGGAAAAGTAGAAGGGATAATCATGCCTGCCAAACAGAACTCTTAGTAGAGTTGGTTTTGATGTAATGTCATCTCTGAACTTCCAGAGAGGCCAAAGCTGGTTTTGAATCTGCCCTTAACTTGCAGAGAATGTCATATAGTGTTGTGAAACACAAGATTTGACAAACTCCGTAACTTGGCATGAGTAACGTCCTAAGCTGGGCTTGGTGATTGCTTTTTTCTGCAATTTGCCCCTAGCTTTTAGAGTGGCTTATTTCATGTCAGGTTGGTTTGACTGGATACTTCAATGTTTCTGTGTTAAGCACAAGAAATCTGGTGGACTGTTTCCTCATTTTTGTTTCTGTTCTGCAACTCTTCTTCAGAGTACATCCTCCATCGTAGGTGGTACCTTGTTTTCAATGGCTGGGGTTTTTTTTTCTTCTATACCTTGAGCTTCCCTTGGTGTTCCTGCTTCTTTGGCTGTACACTACCTTTTTCCTTAGAAATTATCTGTTTGTTTACAGTTCAGGCAAATGTCTGCATTTCTGCGCTCTTAATTTCTTAACGTGAGCCACCCTTTCGAGTCCGATCATGGAGCACTACTCTTGACACGCTATCTGAGCAGAGTGCTCTTCATGCCAAGGTTGTAAGTGTTAATCTTGCTGCAGACTGGGGTGATAATTCATTGCTGTCACAGCAACACATGCTTAAAATTGCTTCTTGCCAGATTTGTTGGCTATATGCTACACTAGAGAAAATTATTTCAAGAGTCTTATTGCATAGCCAGATGCTGTAGAACTAGTGCAATCAGCCCCCCCCTCCCCCTTTTAATGACTGTTCTGACTTCAGGGAGGAAAACCGTTATACAGTGAAATGCATTCCTCCTGAGCACTGGTGAAGAGGTAGGTGAACTGATCGTGGCTAATTTTTCTGGTTTTGCTTCTAGGGAAGTTCTGTTTTGTGTTCAGGTTAAAAAGGAAGGAAGGTTTCTAAGGTAGGGTGAGGGGAATTAAAGGAATTAAACGGGGTCCCCCTTGCTGCTTTGGTTATGTTCTTTGCAATAGCTAACTGTTGTGGAAGTTCTATGTTTTCTTCAAGAACGTGTGCTAATGACTAGATTGGCTTGATTCTGAAGAGCTGGAACTTCTCCTGCCATCTGTGTCCTTGCAATCTTTCCAAAAAACCAGAAACTTTGTGCACTCTTGTTTGCTAATGGCCAGCGTATCTAGGCGCTGGCCTGTAAGATGCTGTTTGGTTTAGTTACAGCCACTTCAGCTAGGTTAGGTTGTTCTAATTTTACCTCACTTTGGAATTTTTATTCTATGCCACTCGGTAAATGTCCAAGGATAAGTATCCTACTCCTGGAACTTATGGCTATAACCTACAAACTGGTAGCTGTTCTGACTCTGGGATGATGTAGAGCTCCGAAGAGGAGAATTGGTGGCTTTTTGGTATAGGATGTGAGGTACCCCAGAACATTTGCCATCATATACTTGCTGTAGAAAAATGCAAGTTACTTAATGCATAGCTTCTGAAAAAAACCTACATTTTGTGCAAGATGATATTTGATTACTAGGGAAGTGAGATTTACTGATTATTTAGTCTGATATTAACTTGCTAATACGCTTTTTCCCAGTGTATTTCCAGCATAAATACCGTAACATCCAATGGCTAGGCATTGTGTCACCAATGACTTTATCCTCTCTTATTTTGTAAAAGAAGTTGCCATAGAAGTTAGGTTATTACAAATGTGTTTCCGTATGTCAAGATCCAGGCAAAAATGTGTAGGAAAGCTTGCTCTAGTATCACCCAAATTGTCTGTCATGCAGCCTTCCCTACTTTTCATTTGCACCACCAGATTATCAGAAACAGTATCTTGAAAACAGGAACTGGGAAGAACTTCTGACAGACCTGAGTGAACCACCTCTTTGCTTGGCAGAGGTAGCTTTTAAGCAACTTGAGATACTTTCAAGCAGGGCTGAGGTGGTACTCTCAAATCCTTTTTTAATCCCGCTGTAAAGTGTCAAGACCGTGTATTTGTCCGCAAAACACTGCACATGCTTATAACCATAGAGCAAAGCAAGAGATCAGAACTCGAAATCTGTATGGGATTTCCTGTAATACTTTTGCTCTACTCTGTGAGTTGTAATACTGTCCTCAAGAATCCTCTGGTTTTGCTTCAAGCTCTTAACTGTTTTTTCAAGTGGAGTGTGCCAAGACAGTTCTGGTTTTCGCTCAGGTAGAGGACTTAGTAATTCACGTTCTCCCTCGTTCCCGTGTTCTCCGTTGTCACCCCCATCCCAATTCTGTGGTCTGTGTGGATGCCTTTCGTTTGTACACGGGGGCTTTAGAAGCTCAGACAACTTTACCCTGCTTGCTGGGGTAGCCTGCACAGCTCTCTGGAGCTGACGAGAGAAAGGTTGAGTTCTCTGCTGTATTTCTGGTCTCTAACGACGTCTGAGTAAACGATAGATTGAGGCTGAATCTGTCTTGCCATGCGCATTATAAATGTTGAATTTGTTACTGGTACCATTTCTATGGAACAGAGATTTGTTTAGAACAAATTAGAAGATTAGTTTTCTGTTATAGCCAAAGTTCAGATTGCAGTGTGGTTATTTTTAATAGCAAATACAAATTATTATTATTAATTTATTTTTTTTTAGCAATGCCAAGCATGAGCAAACTTCTGCTATTATGCTGACTTTGGTGAGGGGTCTGGAGCTTTAATGAGCTGTTAACACACCAGCTAATGCCCTGACCAGCAGAGAGTGTTGATAGGTCTATCTTAGTTTTGGAAACAGGAGCCAGTTAGATCAATGGAAGAGCATACCAAACAGTACGCCTCATCTGCCAGAGAATATTTGTTAGTATGTTGGGAGCAATAAATAATTAAGAGTTTCTGAAAACTGTTAATGTTCCTGTGGTATGGGAAAGAACAAGGAAAGCAAATAATAAATACCCTAGTTTTCTCTTTCCCAGTGAAACTGCAGTTTCAGAACTTCAAGTCCAAAGCAGCTGTTCCCCCCTCCCAAATTCAATTGTTCAGTTGGGAGATAAGAAGCATTAAGCTTATCTACTTGCTTGAACTGATTAACTTCAGACCTCAGTCATTTGCAGCTTTGGGGCAGAGCTTGTGGAGTCCTACCTTTTGATGATGTTTCCCTCTTGGAATGCACTGTGGTAACTTTTGAGATTGCATCAGATGGATTCCCTATTAAGAGGAAGCTGTGGATACCAGCAGACCATCCATGTTGATTTGGGAAGAGAACTGAAATTCAGAAGGGAAGGCAAGACACGGAGAACCTGTGCCATCTGTTCTTTGGCTTGTTCAGGCTTCTCTGCAATTCAGTCTTCACTTTATATCCACTTGATAAAAAATATTACCGTATAGCACAATAACAAAACAAATCCTTGTCAGATTCTGTGTGGAAAGTAAGTAAACAGAAAATAATGAGAGACGGAAGCCTCTAGAACATCTAATACAAAGTGAAGGAAGGTAGAAGAGTTGGAAGCAAAGCTTCTTGGTTTGGGTGGGGAGATGACGGGGAAGAGAGTGTTGTAATAGGGACGGATCAGGAAACCCCTGCCGCAAGCAGTGGGGATGCACCAGGGAAGTAACTCTAGAGACGAGCTGCTCGAGCAGCGTAAAACGAGCCAGAGTGCTGTTCAGGTGTAACTATCCCTCTGTACCTCAAAGGTGAAATACGGTTTTTGGCTTCGTTCTGCCCGTGGTTTTTGGTGCTATAGCCGATTCTGTCCATCCCAGCAATGTGCTCTCTTTTACAAGATTGCTAACGTGAGGCCTTGGCGCAGACGCTGGTGGCCAAGTTTCATTTCCCCAAAGGACGTTATAATGTCAGCAGCAATTGTTGTGTAGACTTTGCCTCCCCGTTTGCATGAACACAGCTTTTTCAGACGGAGGGACCTTCTTGCTTTTTGTCTTTCTTTTAAATGCTTAAATTCTGTGCAAAGTCTGTGTAGTTGCATGTTAAACGTAACTGATAACTTTCTCCATTGCTGCATGCATGTGCTGAAATTCAAATTTGAAACCACTTAACAGAATAATTTTTTTCTCAGTCTGAAAAACCAGAACCTGTCACTTTCATGCTGTAGTAGCATTTTAAAATTGATTCGACGACGATTCCTTGTTTTCAGAGGGAATTGTGAAGCCGCATTATATTGGATAATGGGAAGCCGATTGGAAATGCTAACATTTTTTTTAATTGGAAAACCAAATTAGTGTACTCTTATGTCCCTCAAAAGCACTGCTCATAGTATCAAATGTCTGTTAATAATTTCTTAGGAGAAATTATGGAAATACTACTCAATGCACTAATTACTGCGTTGATTTTTGAAGGGTAGATTTGTGCCAAGGTACACTGGGGTGTATTTGAACGAAATGCAGAGCAATAAAACTGTAATTGTAATTCCTGTATGATCAACAAACAAAGTGTTAATTTTATTAGTTCTGCTGGCAGTCTCTATTTGGAATGTGTGGTTGGTTCTTTCTTAAGCCTGTGCTTCGTTAAACTTTTTGTGCTGTTCTGCCTCGTCTGTCAGGCAGTGCCTCATGCGGAACTGGTATTTTATGTGTAGATGTATGTGTATCTGTAGGTACTTAATTAAAAAAAAAGTCCAAAAATGAATGTAAAGGCTAGTTTAGTAGTTACTTTTGGTAAAGCTTTCTTCTTCTCCACGCTATTATCATAACTATAAAAGAATTAAAATGTCACTTGGGTGGTTCAGTCACTCAACGTTCAGTTATTAATTACTGGTACAGGGAGCAGTCACTGTTCCGTTGTATTGGTGTTAATCACACGGTGACTTCATCTGTATTGTTTTACTAAAAATGCAAATAACTGTTGTAAATAGTTTTAAAGTTTATTTCTCATTTCAATCCCAGTGTCTCATGGAAGGCTCCTGTTGAACTTTTATCTCCTATCATGAGAGTCCAGAACTGTGTGATGTGTTTAGAAGCCTGTAAGAATACTTATTTATTTCTTTTTTTTTGTGGTGTTGTGGTTGAGTACAGCTCAGAGATTTTTTTTTTTTGACCAACATGAATAGGTTTCCAAATCTTAACTTTTTAAAGCATAAATTTGCGTTTTGAGGGTTTAATACTTTATTTCATTGCACAGAATATAACTGCTGTGGATTTGGACTTTAATTAGATTTTTTTTTAATATGTGTATATATATTAAAAAAAACAACCCAGACATACATAGTCAATGGTAATTTACTTAACCTTGGGAAGGAAAAGTGGGAAATCATAATATGAGCTACATAAGGTGTGTGATATCCAGTGCAGTACAGAATCTGTTTCTTTGCCTTTTTAAAGATCAGTTTCACTAATTTAATGATCAATTAAAGAGGATTCAAGGTCTACTGTGTTTTCTCAGAGCAGTACAGCTAGACCAAAACCTTTGGTTTTTTCTATGTATATTTTTTTTTGTAACTTCTTTGGATGTGCTTGTCTATCAGTGTTATTTTCTCCTCTTTTTTTTTTTTTATTAAAAGAGGAATTTTAGTAGCTTTTTAAAAATTATATACTATATTGGTGATTACTCTGAATTTTCCCCCTCTATTTTCGAAGATAATACTTGTCAACAGAAGAGCTGAATAAAACCTTTGGAATAAGGAACTGCTATCCCTTGGAATAGCTGCTGTCGCTGACATTTTTTCCTCAGTAGAAGCAGAATCTAGCTGCCCAAGGAGAGCGAGTATCTTCTTTTGCTGTAAAGAGGGAAAGATGAAACTGCCACAAAGAACAGGTAGCGTTTTTGTAAATGCGTACACCATTCCTCTGCCCCCTCCACAGGAGTCTCATTGAAGAATGATGGGCATAGCGGCCACTTTTGAAAGGCTGTTGCTGTAGAGTGCGGTTCTTTAGTCTCATTCAAAAATGTGTTAGGAAGAAAAGCGAAGGAGGGGAGCAATCTTTCCACGCCTCCTCTTGTAATATTTTAGTCAACTTTAAATTTGCAAAGTCTTCATTATTGCATTGATTGTTAGAGGTGATCTGACCTATATGTAAAATATGAAAGGACCCAATTTTTAAAATTTGTGACTAAGATAATGGAGGATTTGTTGTAAGTTTTCCAAGCCTGTGTTTTATACAGAAAATAAGTGGAGTGGCTGGTGAGGATGGACTGTATTTTGAATATTTATCAAACATAGCAAATCTGTATTTTAAGGTGTTGCAGCTGACCATCTTGTAAGGCTTGTAAATCCTGAGTGGTTATAATCCCTTCTCCAAAGAACTGCAGGATGATTTCTTATCTCTAAATGGACTTTGGTTATTTCAACCCATTATCTTCTTACCAAGCAGTCTTGAGTAGCTGGGATCCGTCTGCGTAGGACCGCTTTCTCTTGGTTCTCTTTACCTAGCACCTCCCCCCAACTCATGCAGGGAAAAAAAGATCTTGCTTACCTCTTCTTTACCTATTAACCTGCAAGTTTGAACTTGTGGTGTTCCAAGAGCTGTGCCGTAAGGACTGTTAGCTAGTCGAGGAACAATTTTTGTATGAACTGTAAA